>NC_140168.1:180403128-180460513 GCF_963971535.1 Notolepis coatsorum | reverse complement strand
GGGCTCCTAGCCCTAGATCCCCAGCCCCTCCCCTACCTGTCAGTCTCTTGCCCCCCCCCCCCCGCCCCTCCCCTACCTGTCAGCCTCTGGGCCCCGGGGCCCTGGATGGTTTTCCAGCGAGTGAAAGTTAAACAAGCAGCCTGTCCACTTAGAGCTGTGTAAGCGGTGATCAGAGCAGATCCAACAAACCCAGGACGTCCCGTGTAGGTATAGGAGCTGACCCTGTCAGTGGAGCAGAGGGGGCTGTGTGTGTGTGTGTGTGTGTGTGTGTGTGTGTGTGTGTGTGTGTGTGTGTGTGTGTGTGTGTGTGTGTGTGTGTGTGTGTGTGTGTGTGTGTGTTCTCCAGAAAAGATGCTCACCATGATAAACGTAACCGCGTTCACTATGAAACTGTAGACAACTGAATAGATAATAGAGGCTTGGAGGGGAGAACGGGACAAGTTACCACCACACACACACACACACACACACACACACACACACACACACACACACACACACACACACACACACACACACACACACACACACACACACACACACACACACACACACACACACACACACAAACACACAAACACACACACATACACACACACACACACACACTCCTCTTTTTCTATTTTTCTCCCATCCCAATTCCACTGTGCCAATTCTTCCCTCCCCTGTCTTGAACGTTGCTCGCATATCAAATCAAATCAAATCAAATTTATTTATAGGGCCCGACAACACACGTTAATGTCCCCATGGGCCGTACAGGTCTTCTTTAAACAAGTCAAGAAGACAACATAACAATAAGTCAAGAACAGAACAAGAACACCATAGGGTCCAAAAATTTTTTAGATGAATGCAATAAATGAAAGAATGCAAGCACTCCCAGACATACCCCACGCGAAGGTAAGGAAAAACTCACTAAAACCTAACAATAGGGAAAAAAGCTCCACAGGCAATGTGGAGGAGAGAAACCTTAGAAGGGCCGTTCAAGGGGGATCTCCCTTCTTAGATGTCGGTGATAGTAGTGTTGCAGACGGACAGTTGGTAAGCATGCACTCATGTGTGTGGTGAAACACAGATGAGTGCATGCAATAGCAACTGTACATTTTGAAAAATTAAAGATAGAGCTAATAGCGATAGCAACTGAACATTTTGAAAGATTAAAGATAGAGTTGATAGCGGATCTATTTGAGGCACAGGGGCGGCGCAAGAGGGTCACGTCCTCCCCGTCTTAGTCACGGGACATTCAACACTCCGGTCGTTGCTCAGGGACAGCCGGAGACAGGGGGAAGGGGGGTGGCGCAGAGAGGGTCGCGAACTCCCCGACATCATCGCGGGACATCCGGCACTCCGGTCACCACTACGAGACCTCCGAGGACAGGGGGGCACGCAGAGGGGGTCGCAATCTCCCGGCCTTCGTCACGGGACGTCCAACACTCCGGTCAACACTCCAGGACAGCAAGTCATAGGAAGACAGGGAGACGGGACAGGCGTTAGACAGCTCATGAGATTGTAGTAGGCGGACATAGCAATAGATACAAGTGGTAGGCATATATGTGAATGGAGTAGATATATGAAGTAAGCGTATTATGTGAATAGAATAGAAGTACTTAACCCAGCAATGAAACCGCGTTGACTGTTAATCTGTTAACAGTCTGTTAATCAGTTGACAGGACCACGGACAGACGGCGGTGAATAACTGATCCAATGCCTCGGAGGTGCATGTAGAGCAGTCACTACAAGCTTGGCCAAGACCCCGAGGCATCCATCACCTTGGTCAGCGCCAGGAGACGGGTACTCAGAGAGAAGGGGGAGGGAGGGGGGGGGGGGGGGGGGGGGGAGAGGGGGGGGGGGGGGAAGAGTTAGAGAGTTCCCATGTTTGTGGTGCTGCAAAGGAGCAGACATGTAGTACCCTGTAGTGCCATGTAGTACCCCGTAGTGCCATGTAGTACCCTATAGTACCCCATAGTGCCATGTAGTACCCCGTAGTATCCTGTAGTACCCTGTAGTGCCATGTAGTACCCTGTGGTGCCATGTAGAGCTATGTAAGCCATGTAGTACCCTGTAATGCCATGCAGTACCAAGTAGTACTCTGTGGTACCATGTAGTACCCTGTACCCTAACTAAACTACCCTATAGTAAACTACCCAGTGGTACCATGTAGTACCCTGTACCATAACTAAACTACACAGATTAATCTAAAGGTCAGTCCCCGACCAGGTGAGATCAAGGTAGGTTGAAGGAGAGAGAGAAAAGATGAGTCTTAAGCAGGGATTTAAAAGCTTCGACAGAGCAGGCGCCCCTGATGACGGCAGGTAATTTGTTCCACAGGTAGGGAGCGCGGTAAACAAAGGCTCTGTGGCCGGCGGATTTCTTTTTAACCCTAGGGGTCGATAGAAGCCCCGCATTTTGTGAGCGCAGAGCACGAGCGGGCGAGTATCGGGAGATGAGATCAGATAGATAGAGCGGTGCAAGCCCATTTAAAATTTTGTAGGTGAGGAGTAGCACTTTAAAGTCAGAGCGGGCTTGGATAGGAAGCCAATGTAGGGCGGACAAAACTGGTGTGATGTGATCAAATTTTCTAGTTCTAGTTAGTATCCGTGCAGCCGCATTTTGCACGAGTTGAAGATTTTTGATGCTTGAATTAGGTAAGCCTGAAAAAAGTGCATTACAGTAGTCCAGACGTGATGAGACAAAAGCATGAATCAGGGTTTCAGCATCAGCCAGAGTTAAAATGGGGCGTATTTTTGCGATATTACGAAGATGGAAGAATGCAATTTTGGTGACATTTTTTATATGTGCATTAAATGAGAGGGAGGAATCAAAAATGACTCCGAGGTTTTTTATGGTGGAGCTCTGGGATACATGACAGGTATCAAAGTTGAGGGAGATGTCCTGAAACAGGCCTCTGTGGTTTGGGGGGCCAACAATTAACATCTCAGTTTTATCTGCATTAAGGAGTAGAAAGTTTTGCGACATCCATTTTTTGACGGCAAGCAAGCAGGCCTCAAGGTTTTGTAGTTGGGAGGAATCATTTGGCTTAATAGGTATATATAATTGGGTGTCATCAGCGTAAAAATGAAAGTTTATGCCAAATTTGCGTATGATATCGCCGAGGGATGTAAATCGAAAATAGCAAAGGGCCCAGGACAGAGCCTTGTGGGACACCACATTGCACTGGGAGGGTCTCAGATGTTAAATCATTATAGACCACGCAGTGTGTTCTATCAGTTAAATAGGATTTAAACCAAGCTAGTGCGAGACCCCGAATGCCAACATGGTTCTCAAGCCGACCTAGAAGAATCGAGTGATCGATAGTGTCAAAGGCTGCACTGAGATCAAGCAATAAGAGCACAGAGGTGAGGTTTGAGTCAAGAGAGAGCAGTAAGTCATTTGTGACTTTGGTAACCGCCGTTTCGGTGGAGTGTAAGGCTCTAAAGCCAGATTGAAATGATTCATTAAGATTATTGTTTGATAAATGGTCAGTAAGTTGCGTTGCGACGATCCGTTCTAACACTTTGGATAGGAATGGGAGATTGGAGATAGGTCTGTAATTTTTCAAGATTAGAGGGTCGAGGTTCGGTTTTTTAAGTAATGGTTTAATGACGGCTGATTTAAAGGCCAGGGGCACCACGCCAGTAGACAAAGAGGTGTTGAAGATATTGAGTAGGGCAGGGCCTAGAGTTGGGAAGAGTTTTTTGATGAGAGTTGCTGGGAGAGGGTCAAACAGACAGGTTGAAGGTTTAGCCGCGCCAACCAGTTTAGAGAGGGCACTAAGTGAGACGTTTTCAAGGCAGCATAGCGTATGACTGGAATCAAAGTCAGGGGGAATGCCCGTCAAAGGTTGGGAGGGACTCTGATTGTTGAGTAAAGCAACAATTTCATCTCTAATGAGGTCAATTTTCTTGGTAAAAAATGTCATGAATTCGTTAGCCGAGAACGCATGGTTTAGGGCACTTGGTTGTTTCTGCGTAAGTTTTGCAACTGTGTCAAACAGAAACTTTGAGTTGTTTTTGTTTTCATTTATGAGCCTGGAAAAATAAGAGGTTTTGGCAAGTGAGAGTGCCTTTTTGTAGTTACGTAAACTATCATTCCAGGCGAGGCGGAATACTTCGAGTTTGGTCGAACGCCATTTATGTTCAAGTTTGCGACAAGCCTTTTTAAAGGAGCGCGTTTCCTCCGTAAACCAGGGAGTTAGTTTTTGCGGAGCACGTTTAATTTTAGGTTTAAGGGGAGCGACAATGTCGAGGGTGCTACGAAGGGCGGCATTAAGTTTGTCTGTAAAGAGATCAAGGGGGCCAGAGTAAGAGAGGAAGGGAGAGAGGGTGTCTGGTAGGCAGTTAACTAGAATTGGGACAGTTGAGGCGTTAATACGACGGCTCATGTAGGATTCTACACTGTCTGGGCGAGAAACCGTCAGATCAATTTGAAATTTGATGAGGTAGTGGTCTGAGAGAGCAGGAACATAGGGGGAGACGGTCAAATTTGACACAGTGAGACCGCGGGCTAGGACTAGGTCAAGGGTGTTCCCACCACTGTGAGTGGGTTGGTCAACGATTTGAATGAGACCGACAGAGTCAATGATGTCGGTAAAAGCCTTATTTAGGGGATCTAGAGTTTTATTGGAATGAATGTTAAAATCACCAACAATTAAAATGTTATCTGAGCGCATAACAAGCTCAGAGATGAAAGTTGAAAATTCATCTAGGAAGAGGGTGTAAGGGCCTGGGGGGCGGTATAGGACAGCCATTACAAAGGATGCAGTGGAGGTAGGAATCAGACCGCCACACTTTCTGTTGGGTGGAGAGGGATGCAACAGGAGCACCTCAAACGAGGAAAACTTACAGTTTGCGTCGGATGTAAAGTTGTGCTTAGAGTCATAAATTAGAGCAACTCCGCCTCCTTTCTTGGAGGTGCGTGCGATGTGGGAGCTACTAAAATTAGGGGGTGAGGCCTCGTTTAAGGGCAGAAAATCATTAGGTTTAAGCCATGTCTCAGTGAGGCCAAATAGGTCGAGACTATGGTCTGTTATCAGTTCATTTACCAAAAGAGCTTTGGTTGGCAGAGAGCGGATGTTGATAAGGCCAACCTTCACACTCTCTGTATACTTAGCAGCGCGGTTTTCAGCCATGTGGGTAGGTTTAATCGCAATTAAGTTGGCATGGTTTATCGCACAAGGACGAGCTGGGTAAAGCAGAGCGTAACGGGATATTCTAGTTTTGATTGGGTATACAGGTTTAGGGGTAGAGATAGAAAGAGAGGAGTGGGGAGCCTGGTGGAGGAGGGACCGAGCAAGAAAGGTATAAGGATTGGCAGGGTCCATCAGTTTAGCATGACTAGCAGGCTCGCTAAGAGCCTGCACCCTGGCATGCTTGTGGGGTGGCTGTCAGCCCGAAGCTATAATCTTGTCTATATTGCGAGATAAGAGAGAGGCGCCTTGCATGTTAGGATGCACGCCGTCCTTTCTCAGCAAGCCAGGGCGCCCCCAGAAAGAGGACCAATTATCCACGAACCCTAAGCCCTGTTCTTTACAGTATTTTTCCAGCCATCGGTGTAGAGAAGCTGTCCTACTCACGAACTCATCATCATGCCGGTTTACAGGCAGGGGGCCAGAGAAGATTACTCGATGCCGACTCATCTTTCTGGCGAGGTCAGAAAGCCTAACTATGTTGATCTTTGTGACCTCAGAGACTTTCATCCTACAGTCATTATTTCCGACGTGTATAACAATATGGTCGAATTTATCTTCAGTGGGTGTGATACGTGGGTTACCTTTTGCCTTGACTATGCTATTCGCCAGAAATCTCAGGTTGGCTTCAATGTCGGTAGCTCTGGCTCCCCCATAACATTTGATCTCGGCTGGCTTGTCTAGCAAAATATGCCGGGTGATGGAGTCGCCAATCACAAGGACGGAACGACGGGGTTGCAGTGGAACCGGCTGCGTACTGGGACCGGAACCCGCAACACGTGTAAAATCATGTTGCGGAGCAGGTGCTGTTGAGGCCGAGGCCGAGCGGTTACACTGCCGCTTCGTAGTGGGCGCAAAGGCCTTGTCCTGAGCACTATGTCTGGGACTCTCCAGACGAGAAGACCCCGCTAGAGGCTCCTCAGAAAAGCCTGTAGTGTCCAAGACGTCTAAAGCTGACTGTTTTCCTGACTCAAGTTCAAGGACACGACTCTCTAACAGAGTTAACCTTTCTAGGAGAGAGGGACAGACAGGACAGACAGAACACATAGCCATGCTTACACCAGGTAGAGCAGGAACAAATAAAGATACGAAGTACTATGGATCAACTGCTAAAGGCTATGTGTATGAAGCCGATTGAAGGTTTAGCTAATGAGCTAAAACCAGTGGGTCGAGTAAGTTGACAAGCTAACAAGGCAAGACCAGAAAATGCAGGTACAAAGGAGTGGCCTGCTAGAGGAGGGCAGGTGAGGGGCAGTAGATACTCTAGTGCACTCGGTTGCCTCCTCGGATAACTCCAGCAGGAAAACTCCAAGTCTTTGTCTGTCTTAGTCGGTCGCCGGCGCTCTGCTGGCGCTTCGATAGACTACACTTAAATCCCTATTGAATATTGTCCCACACCTGTAGAGGGCTAGTCTCTGACTGATTGGACTAATTACCACAGGCTGCTCAAGTCAAACCCAATGGGGTTGCAGAGAGCCTGATTGATTAAGAACAAACAATTATCAAAATATACAATGGATTGAGTACTAACTTACATTACTCAGCAAGAACACAGTGAAGTCAGCTCAGGTTTTAGAGAAATGTGTGCACAGGCAAATGTATTTAACAAGCTTTGCCTCTGACTGATTGGACTAATTACCACAGGCTGCTCAAGTCAAACCCAATGGGGTTGCACAGAGCCTGATTGATTAAGAACAAACAATTATCAAAATATACAATGGATTGAGTACTAACTTACATTACTCAGCAAGAACACAGTGAAGTCAGCTCAGGTTTTAGAGAAATGTGTGCACAGGCAAATGTATTTAACAAGCTTTGCCTCTGACTGATTGGACTAATTACCACAGGCTGCTCAAGTCAAACCCAATGGGGTTGCACAGAGCCTGATTGATTAAGAACAAACAATTATCAAAATATACAATGGATTGAGTACTAACTTACATTACTCAGCAAGAACACAGTGAAGTCAGCTCAGGTTTTAGAGAAATGTGTGTACAGGCAAATGTATTTAACAAGCTTTGCCTCTGACTGATTGGACTAATTACCACAGGCTGCTCAAGTCAAACCCAATGGGGTTGCACAGAGCCTGATTGATTAAGAACAAACAATTATCAAAATATACAATGGATTGAGTACTAACTTACATTACTCAGCAAGAACACAGTGAAGTCAGCTCAGGTTTTAGAGAAATGTGTGCACAGGCAAATGTATTTAACAAGCTTTGCCTCTGACTGATTGGACTAATTACCACAGGCTGCTCAAGTCAAACCCAATGGGGTTGCACAGAGCCTGATTGATTAAGAACAAACAATTATCAAAATATACAATGGATTGAGTACTAACTTACATTACTCAGCAAGAACACAGTGAAGTCAGCTCAGGTTTTAGAGAAATGTGTGCACAGGCAAATGTATTTAACAAGCTTTGCCTCTGACTGATTGGACTAATTACCACAGGCTGCTCAAGTCAAACCCAATGGGGTTGCACAGAGCCTGATTGATTAAGAACAAACAATTATCAAAATATACAATGGATTGAGTACTAACTTACATTACTCAGCAAGAACACAGTGAAGTCAGCTCAGGTTTTAGAGAAATGTGTGTACAGGCAAATGTATTTAACAAGCTTTGCCTCTGACTGATTGGACTAATTACCACAGGCTGCTCAAGTCAAACCCAATGGGGTTGCACAGAGCCTGATTGATTAAGAACAAACAATTATCAAAATATACAATGGATTGAGTACTAACTTACATTACTCAGCAAGAACACAGTGAAGTCAGCTCAGGTTTTAGAGAAATGTGTGCACAGGCAAATGTATTTAACAAGCTTTGCCTCTGACTGATTGGACTAATTACCACAGGCTGCTCAAGTCAAACCCAATGGGGTTGCACAGAGCCTGATTGATTAAGAACAAACAATTATCAAAATATACAATGGATTGAGTACTAACTTACATTACTCAGCAAGAACACAGTGAAGTCAGCTCAGGTTTGCCCCCCACTGGCCGGTTGTAGGGAGGATAGAAGCCTTGCATCACGTGTCCCCTCCGATACACGAGGAGGCAGCCTGTCACATCTTTTCACCTGCCAGCGCGGACTCTCATTGGCGAGGTGTAACGTGTGGGAGGCTCACACTACCCCCACCATTTCCTGTCTCTGCTGTGCAGCCGTCCCCAACCGACCTGTAGGAGTCGCTGTTCACAACGTCCAGATTACCACCCATCGACTTCCACCCGCTAACTCTGCCAATTGAGTTAGTATGACGGCTGGCCCAAGCCGGAGGCAACGCCGACAGCCGGAGTCGAACCCGGTGTATCTTGCGTTGGTGACAAGCGCAATGTCCGCTACGCCACCTAGCCGCCCATATTAGTTATATTTTTTGAGGGGGACAATTGGACAAATGTACCTCTTCTCAATGTTGAGGGGGACATGTCCCCTGCAACCCCCCCTAAACCTACACATATGCATACTAGGGTACTAGTATACATCCTCACATGCTTTAGTTACCTGTACATTCACTGCAAAGCACAAGGCCTCTACTGTTGGCCGGCAAGAATCTCTACTGGTTAAGTTCCTTGCTCAAGGGCACTTAAACAGTAGATGTTGAGGGAGGGGCATCACCTATTCACTCGCCAACACGCCAGAGTCTTTCCCCCTGTCGATCTGGGAATCTAACCAGCGGCCCTTTCCGGTCACAAGCCCCCTTCTCCGACATTAAGCGACACTTGACTTACTGTTACGTATGGGGGTGAGTGGTAGTGAGTCCAATGGTGGAGGAGACAAGAGACGGAGATAGGTAGCTATTTCTAAGGATGTGTCTTTATTAAAACACACAGAGCAGCGATAATCCAGGAAAGACGCCGGGCGTCAACAGAGAGAAAAGTAATATAAGTGCATCGCGAGTGGCTCAGCAAACTCTGACCAGCTCCTTCCCACACGAACGGTTTTCTGAAGCCTCGACAACAAACAAGGAAACAGAGAAAGCATAAGTAGTCACCAACCAAACATTCCAATCAATTAGCAGTGACAGCAACAGTGGAGAGTACCAATCAGTGACAACACAGGAATGTGGGCGTGACAACCAAAATGCAAATACCAACCACCAGGTGAAAACATTCCAGACTGACAGCTGGATTCCCGAGAGAGGGAACCCAGAGCGTTACAACTTACGAGTGTTTGTGCAACTCTGACCTACCACCGCGACCACTTCAGGAAAACAACATGGCAGCGGCCAGCGGCTAATGTAATATAATGGTGGTGTCAATTAGCTTATAATGTTCGCTGGCAGGACAGTCGGCGTCGCCTCGAAGCAACTCTAAACCTCAATACCCAGTCTGGGCCCGGAGGAGCCTCGAAAAGGCGGCGTCTGCCAACTATGCAATCAACGAGCTCAGAGAGGAACACACTGAGATGTATGATTGTTGGCGAGCCGGGAGGCTGCAGAACGAATAACAAACTCCTTGGCTTGTGTGCGTGTGCGTGTGCGTGTGCGTGTGCGTGTGCGTGTGTGTGTGTGTGTGTGTGTGTGTGTGTGTGTGTGTGTGTGACTGACAGCTGCATTAGACTCCAGACAGCTCCGCGGTGATGCAGAGGAGACAGAGAGGGGTGGGACAGAGGGAGGCCTAATAAGCTAAATCAATGCTGAGTGCAACACTTAGTACTGGAGCGTAGCGACGATAACAATCTGTCCTCTTAATGAGGAGGGGAGGGGGTGATAATCCTGCTTGTAATTCAGCGCCGCGCGTCTCGTCGCCCGCACACTTTTGATCACGACGAGAAAACAAGGCGTGGCTGAGGAAGAAGAAAAAAAGGAAAAGGGGGACTTTGACTTTTAAGTGACGGATACGGATCATATTATTTGGGTGGATGGAGAGAGAGAAAGAGAGAGAGAGAGAGAGAGAGAGAGAGAGAGAGAGAGAGAGAGAGAGAGAGAGAGAGAGAGAGAGAACGGGGACAGAGAGAGAAAGAGCCCACGAGAACACAAGGAAGAGAGAGACAGAGCGAAGCTCGAGGGCATCGGGGTCATCGCCGAAAACAGCACGTCCTCCCTAATGCGCATCAGATGTGTGTCGAGACTGGAGGCCCAGTGTGTTTATTAATGTGTTTGATGGTGTAATTAGTAGCAGAGAGCAGACTGCAGATTGCAGACTGCAGACAGACTAGCTCCGCTGGCTCCGAGGACGGAAGGGCGCCGGGAGACACTCCAGACCGCAGAGCGCCGCTTCCTCCCTCTCTCCTGAGAATCTACCGGTAGCGCCGTGGAGCGAGCTCTAGGGAGAGGTGATGGGATGTGGAGTTTGTTGCCGATATTTGTTTGTCTGTCCGCATCTGTTTGCATGCTATAGAGCTGGCTTGTGCCCACAATGTGCTGGCCAAGATTGTTGAATGGTACAATGAAATGTACGTTAACACTGCCATCCAACATTCCAATTGTTGTGTACAATTCTACTTGAATTGTACACGCCTTGAATCAATTACTAGATGGGGTCAAAGGCTTTTCAGAATCTCAAGAGTCAAGTGGAAAAATCTTCATATACTTTTATAAATCCCTTTTTATTGGAGATTTCTTTTACCTGTAACTCCTCTTTGAGGCATTCCTTCCAAGGTTTATTAGACTTGCTTTGAAAATAGTACGTAACCACAGAGACATACAAGCAAACTTGGCACGTTTTCACTCTTATTAGAAAGGTTGTGAGCTTTCACTCTTATTAGAAAGGTTGTGAGCTTTCACTCTTATTAGAAAGGTTGTGAGCTTTCACTCTTATTAGAAAGGTTGTGAGCTTTCACTCTTATTAGAAAGGTTGTGAGCTTTCACTCTTATTAGAAAGGTTGTGAGCTTTCACTCTTATTAGAATGGTTGTGAGCTTTCACTCTTTTTAGAAAGGTTCTGAGCGTATTAGAATAGTACTGCCCCTTTCCAACCTGTCTCTTTGCCGCTTTTGAGTTTTGTTAATTTAACACCACAGAGCTTGGCTGAACCTCAGGTGTTGTGTGAATTACAGCTATGCTGTGGGCTTTATGGGGGCAGGGGCCAGCAGTGGCAGACAGAGACAGCCGTACACTCTGGTGCGTTTGGCAGTGGCAGTGTTGTTCTGGTAGTGTTGTTGTTCTGGTAGTGTTGTTGTTCTGGTAGTGTTGTTCTGGTTTAACTCAATCAGTGCCAGCTATTAGACTGGCCCACGCTGTAATTAGGCCAGCTTTCCATTACAACTTTTCACTGTGTGTCACGTTGTTTGTAGAGCTAAATCTATATTTTATATTATAGCTATGTATCCAATAATAGACAGTATGAACCTTCCGTTCAATATGCCATAAAGAAATATTTTTTTCGTCAATACATTCCCGGTTTATACCGTGGTGAATACAAGTGTTATATCGGAATGATCTGGGATAATTCCTGCAAGGCTATTTATAAGGCACTAAGCTAATAACGTTAAATCCATTGGCGTTTCGTCCCTACACACGCTAGAGTTAAAAATCCGAATGCATATGATCGGTATTATGTTCCATCATGAATGCATGAAAGGGGGGGGGCGGGGAAGTCGTTTCTGATTAATTGATTGCCAATAACGGCATTCGTTATTACCACAACATAGGCTGATCTGGGGGATGGCTATTAAATCCTTGCACGATCAAGCTGAAATTGACGTCAAATTGCTCTTACCTTTGGCCGGTTGGATTCCAAAAAGAATTTTCCAATTATTTGATCGCCATCTGGTAGATCATATGTCCATTGGGCATTGGCCCATGCCATAAATCCTTTACTGCATAATGAATTCGGCATCTCAAAGAGTATTCTATGCGATCGAGTGAAGCCCTCGCTTCAGACAAACAGAAAAGTCCGCCCGGAGCGTAAACAGTGTGACACCTGGTCTCCAACAGGGGTTACTGCATTCTCGAGACAGCGCCACTACCAGGATATGGCCGATACTGCACCTTCAGACTCCCAATATGCCTTTTCAAGCCAAAATACAGCTCTGTGACAGTGAATAGGATATTAATATAAAAAATAAAAATAAAATAAAAACGAACCAAACACGTAATATTACGTGGCTGGCCCCGAATGAGTTAAGTGTGATGGTCAGCGTGTGTTTGTTGTTTTGACAAAGATGTATTTATTTATTTGTATATGTTTTGCTTTTTCTCCTATATTCTCCCCAATTTTAGTTGTTGTGCCAATTCCCTGTGTGTTATGGTCCTGGTTGTTACATTCATGTTTACATTTAGTCATTTAGCTGAACGCTTTTATCCAACGCGACTTACAAGTTGTGAAAAGTCAACATGAGGGCTACATCTCTGGCAGCTCAGGATCAGTGGCATTGTTCATCAAATAGTGGGTAGTAGTATAAGGATAGAAACATAGTGGTAACGTACCTAATAGTAACAGACAGTAAGAAGGTTCGTTTTTCTTTTCATTGCGCCGCCCTACTTTCAGTCTGGGGAGGGCGTAGACCACCACATGTGGAGTCGCCAGCCGCTTCTTTTCACCTGACAGCCAGGAGTTTCACTGCAAGAGCGTGGGAAGTTCACATTATCTTCCCCAGATTCCCTCCCTGTTGAACAGGCCAGTAGGACTTGCTAATGGTACGACCTATAATAATAATAATAATAATAATAATAATAATAATAATAATAATAATAATAATAATAATAATAATAATAATAATAATAATAATAATAATAATAATAATAATAATAATAATAATAATAATAAAAAAAAAAAAAAAAAAAAAAAAAAAAAAAAAATAATAATAATAATAATAATAATAATAATAATAATAATAATAATAATAATAATAATAATAATAATAATAATAATAATAATAATAATAATAATAATAATAATAATGCAGGACTTTGGAGAAGTCTTTATTTTGCATGCAGTGACACACATGCGATGGGCGGCACACACACAGGAACACACACATGCAATTGTTGAGTCGATGCGATTGAGTCTCTGCACTTGACCCATCCCGTCGTCCTTCCCCCCAAGGGCAGCCGGTAGGGACCGCGCCCCGGGGACCAATCCAAGTGCACCTGCCCGTCTTCGTCAGGAACGCAACAGAGTTAGCGATTGGGTTTCTCTTATCGGGGGGGGGGGGGGGGGGAACCCTTGCGAGCACAGGGAGAACATGCGAACTCCACACAGAAAGGCCCGGGAGATACCCCACCTGGGTACCTGGCAACGCGGAAACCTGGTCCCCAAGTGGGAATCGAACCCTGGACCTTCTTGCTGTGAGGCGACAGTGTTAACCACTACACCACGTGCCGCCGTTAACCAATACCCCCCTCATTCGCCTAACACCGCAGTGACCGGGTTCAGTTCTTGGCAGCGGTACCTCCGGCTTGGTCAGTCGTCCTTACGAACACAATTGGCCGTGTTCGTGGGTGGGAAGCCGGTGTCCTGGTCGTTGCAAACAGTGACTCCTACTGGGCAGCACAACAACCAGTAGGGAATTGGTATAACAACTACATTGGGGGATGGGAGAAAAAAAAAATACCCTCATACTAGGGATGTCCGATATTATCGGCCGACCGATATTATCGGCCGATATCGGCAGTAAAATGTGATATCGGAAAATATCGGTATCGGTTTAAAAAAAAAGAAAAACAATAACAATATTTGTTATATATATATCCAGTGAAATTATTAGTTACCTGAAATTATTCCGTTTTTGGGGGGGGGGGGGGGGAACCCTGCATATATTGGTATCGGTTGATATCGGTTGATATCGGTATCGGAAATTAAGAGTTGGACAATATCGGAATATCGGTATCGGTAAAAAAGCCAATATCGAGCATCCCTACCTCATACCCATGTGACCTGCCAAGTGGGATTGTTGGAACGTCTGACCAAGCCGAGAGTATCCCTACCAGGAATTGAACCCTGGTCTCGGCGGTGATAGGCGGGTGTTTTTACCTCTACACTACCCAGACGCCCCTATAGGCGGGTGTTTATTTTCAAGGCATTCCTGTTTTTTTTCACTAGAAGTATACACTGGCGAGCGTTCTTAAGCACAGAATTTAGAATGTGTGCATGCACAAAAAAAACGGGATTTATCACACGTGCGTACACAGGTCCTACGCACACCTGTCTTCATAAATATCACCTTGCTCCTAAGCTTGAGCTCGTGCATGGTTTTAAGTATTTGCATACCAGAACCGCCCGATTATCCATATATGGTCATGAAACACCCCCATGGGATGTGAAATAATGGACTGACCCGAGGGAATTGCGTGTTATGGAGAAATACGAGACAGGCTGACAGACATGTACACGTACCGTGATGTCGGATATGATATCTCTTAAAGACCATATTAACTAATAAAGCCCATGCTGGAATATGACTGCCTTTTTCCGTTTTGTTCGATTAATACCCAGGGATTAAAGTTCTCCTCAATTGTATTCCAAATCGCGACGGATTTTCCGTAAATTTTCTACCTGCTGCATATGATTTCTAGAGGCATACAATCTATTTTGATGTCAGTATTGGGTAGCCTATATAAACAATAATACGAGAGCATATACAAGAACAATGAATCTCACTGCCATGTATGATGTAGCTTAAGTATACGCCATGTGTAGCCTGCCTATGTGATAAATACAAACATGAACTTGAATCCCATCATCATATTTACAGTCTGTCCACTATGTTTATTACTTTGTTATTTCCCCCCCCCTATCTATGTAAAGCGACCTTGCATGGGTCTCTTGAAAGACGCTATATAAAATGAAGCTCTATTATTATTATTGTTATTATTGTTATTATTATTATTATTATTATTATTATTATTATTATTATTATTATTATTATTATTATTATTATTATTATTATTATTATTATTATTATTATTATTATTATTATTATTATTATTATTATTATTATTATTATTATTATTATTAAAATACTGTCTTTTACTGTTAGTCTCAGTGAAGTTTCAACGGAGCGAGGTAATCTATTCTAACCAACAAATTGAAGTAGAAAGCATTTCGTTGTGGCCAATCTTATTTGGAAACATGACACAAAATAATAGTATGTCGCTTTTTATTTGAAACAATATTTAATCGCGTTTGGTGGAGGTGGGTGTTCTGTAACCTAACCCCTTTCGTGACTGTGATGCACCGAGTGAATCCACAGTCACTTGCTCCTCAATAGGAAACCAACCTAGATTTACCCTGAAGGACTGGTTCTAACCGAACCGTTCGTTATACAAGAATCACAGAGAAATGTCAAAGGTACTCACATTTGCACGAGGGTTTCGGACAGAGATACGGGATGGTTTGAAAGCTCGGCGTTGCTAATAAACATTTTAAATATTTTTTATAAACTGGTCAACACGGCATTATTTCCGGCGTTGGCTGCCTAGTGTGATCACAGCGCATGCGCATCATGCACACAACGCCGGAAATAATGCAGTGTTGACCAGTTTATAAAAAATATTTAAAATGTTTATTAGCAACGCCGAGCTTTCAAACCATCCTGTATCTCTGTCCGAAACCCTCCTGCAACTGTGAGTACCTTTGAAACGTCTCTGTGATTCTTGTATAACGAACGGTTCAGTCAGAACCAGTCATTCAGGGTAAATCTAGGTTGGTTTCCTATTGAGGAGCAAGTGACTGTGGATTCACTCGGTGCATCACAGTCACGAAAGGGGCTAGGTGGTTGATGGTGGTTGAGAAATGAGAGAGAGAGAGAACCCTTGTAAGTTCTCTCTATTTATACACTGTGGAGCGCAGTTCTGGAAGGTTCTAGCTTGTTCTAACCGGTTCTACTATATGACATCATACTGAAGCTTAACTTGAATTACACTATGACACGGCGGCAGTTACACTAGGTGTTCTGCGTCTGCCCCCCCTGCCAAACAAGCAAGCCAACCTCTTGTTCGCGCATGAGCCCATTATAATTACACTACTGTCGCTATTTCACAATGAACTATAATGAATTACGGTTCATACAGAACACGCGCCAGTGTCAGGAGTAATGCACGAAAGCTTATTTCCGCGTTGAAACTAATGCATGAACTGAGGAGCGCATATGCCGTAGTAACAATATTCTACCACTGGGCGTCAGCTAAGCAAGTCAAGTTCACGTTCAAATTGATAAATCCCACACTTTGCTTAGAAATGGTCGTACGCACGGGTTAAGCACATATCTGTGCGTACGCCACGTTGATAAATGAGGGCCCTGGATGACCTAGACTATTGTCCTTGAAGCTAGGGATGAAAAGAAAAAAGTAATCCAAGTAGTTTTGACAGGACTGTGCTGGTGAAGCAGTTTTGGGGTTACGAGGGAAGTATAAAATCACGCTGAGCCATGGATGCACACTGAAATACTGGCCGCTATGAAAACCAGAGACAAAAAATGCTCTGAACTTCATAAAAGTCAGACAAAGCTTTCCAAAAGCTCAAACAGTGAACTCCAAGCCCACGTGATTGAACTAAAAATTCAAAGAAACAGACTAAGAAATTACGTAAACACCATGATCAAAACCGCAAAAAAAAATGTCATCAATGACAAAACTGAGGAAAACAAAAACAAAACCACGTGAACTTTGGAAATTACTCAATAATCAACTAGGCTGCAGTAAAAAACTTAAAACCAGATTCTCAAACATAAACATAAAGACGGACAACACGCTCATCACAGACAAGCTGGATGTAGCCAATTACTTAAACATCTTCTTCACAAACATAGCCACAACACTGGTAAACAAACTACCCTCCCACTCATGGCATTATGGGGTAGAACACATAGTAGCATACTACAAAAACCTAGGGGTCCGCAAAGACGACTTCAAACTAGACATGGTAACAACTGATGAGGTACTCAAAAAACTGAGCGCCCTCCAACCTAACAAGGCCACTGGCCATGACAACATCCCCTCCAAATTCCTTAGAGACTCAGCAGCCGCCATCAACCCAGTCATCACACACATAATAAACCTCTCCATAAAACAGGGACACGTCCCCAAGGACTTCAAAATTGCGAGAGTGACCCCTCTGCACAAAAAGGGCAGCAAATTAGACCCAGGCAACTACCGCCCTGTTTCTATTCTTACCTCCATCTTGAAAGTCATGGAGAAAATTGTCGAAAAGTACCTGGCGGAAAAAAATCTAATCTACGAATTCCAATCTGGCTTCAGAACATCCCACTCCACTGACACATGCCTTTGAACGACCACATCAAACAAGAGGTGGACGCGGTCAAATACTGCAGCATGGTCATGCTGGACCTACAAAAGGCCTTCGACACTGTCAATCACTCCATTCTGATTGACAAGCTAAAAGCAATTGGTTTTGATTAGGGATGCTCGATATTGGCTTTTTTACCGATACCGATATACCGATATTGTCCAACTCTTAATTTCCGATACCGATATCAACCGATATCAACCGATACCGATATATGCAGGGTTTCCCCCCCCAAAGAATGGAATAATTTCAGGTAATTAACATTACTTATTACATGGCGTTTTCACATTCGTCGAAATGCTTGCTTGTGATTGGTCAATAGCCCCCCGACTGCGGTCATTATTACACAATAATGACCGCTGTGGGACAATAATGACCGATGTGCGCAGCTGTTCGCAATCAACCCCACATCAGTGCAGCAAATCAGACACACCTGCCGCAGCTGCACTGACAGCGGAGTGTGTGTGACGATTACAGCGGAGCCAGAACAGAGGCTGCCCGCGATAATAATAATCACTTTATTTGGGCTGACAGAGCCACAGAACTGCGATTTGTCAAATGAATTAGGTATATTGTTAGTAAGTTAGCCATGTAATAAGCGGGATAATGTATAGCTTTACTCGGTCATCATCGCAAAATAATTGACCTTCACTCACGTTTAAAACACCTCGCCGAGGCGGCTCGGTATTTTAAACTACGTGTCGGTCAATTATTTTGCGACAATGACCTCGTAGCTATACATTATCCCTTACATATCTCTTGTTGTGGAATTAACACAACATTATGCATACTTTTGACAATAAATTAAATCAGAATTTGTTCTTACTTGCTTGCCTGGGTAAATAAAGGTTATAGAAATGTTAAAAAAAAAAAAAAAAAAATTGAAAACCGATACCGATATTTTCCGATATCACATTTGTCATGTACAGAGGTCTAACGACCATACAGGATAGTTAACTGGGTAGGTGGTACATGAGCAGAAACAACCCCCTCAGTAGAAAAATGCTTGTCAAAACAGTCCCGGGTAGGCAGATAGTAAACAAAGACGTTTTCAAATGGTAAATAATATTTATTGTGGTGGGGCTTGAAACCCACGGCTTTCCCCAAAGGGAGAATGATGTTTATTTTAGAGGGGATTTAAACCCAGAACACACACAAAGGGAAAAAGGTAAGGGGAGACAAACAAGGGAAGTATAAATAAATAAACAAAAGTAGCGTCCACCGACGCTAAAACGTACCAAAGGTACAAGTCCACGCAAAGTGGCAATGGCATACAGCCTACCAATATATATATATATATACAGCTCCACTTGAATGAAACAACAGCAAAAAGGGCAGTGAAGTATCAGTCCACACTCAGTGGGAACAGGCACAAAGGCCAACAAGAGGACACTCACCCAGCTAGAGAAGTGGCACATAGGCCAACAATATATATATATGAACACAACAGTGGTTAACAATGGCAACCTCACTCTTCTCTAGTCACCAGCAATTGACAGAATGAGGCGCCCAGACGTGTGTGTGCTGTCAGGTATTTGGCTACCCATCCCTCTTGATGTGATTGCCATCAGCTGTCATTCATTAGGCAATCAGCACTCTTCAGTAGGGATGGGCAGCACCTGACAGGGAGAGAAGAGACAGCATTAGCTCTCATGTTCACACACACACACACATCATATACAAAACATAACACATTAAATATACTAACCTGATGTTCAGAAGGTGTCATAAATACAGTAATAATGGTAATGACCAACCCACGTACCCAGGTACGTCACACCTCCCCCCATAAGAGCGAACCTGTAGGGTTAGCAAAACATTATTACTTATTACCCAACATCCGATTAGTACCACACACCAGGGAAAACAGAGACAACAACAACCTCTACTTTGACAGGCCGCACCGCCGATACCGTCCTGTCAACAGGAGACAACAAACTGGAAACTTCCTGGGAAAACAAATAAAACACAAAAAAAAATCATCTCATCGCGCTTAACAGGACAGCACACAGGGAAACAAAAATCAGCACATTGCCCTGGCACCATCACAGCGCCCATCCCCTTTCAAAAAATGGCGTCACAAAAATAACATGGGCAAGATCCAAAATGATGCCACTCAAATTAGAACCTTGGTAACGCCTGGAACAATAACTTTCCTCAGAGGTATCGCCTCCGGGAAACGGGTGAAACCACATATAATTGTCAACATGTAATGATTTTCCACCCTTGTTTTAGGCAGACGACAGACACATGTTCAAAAGGTTCCCCCATGTCCGGACTGGAGCGCAGGGGAGCCGGATGCACCCCCTGATTTGGCGTCCCCACTACTACAAGTTCTAGCAATACCCAAATTAGCAGACTACACATGGTCACGTGCCACCATTTACATGTAATGTCCACCTCTCATCGGCAACACAATTTGACGCCTTGTATTCCAGTCTTCTCCACACCTCAATGGTTTTAGTAGAAGTCATTCTGATTGTTAACTGGAGTCCACAGCAGCAGCAAGTCAACAAAAACAGCTTCACATATTGATACCTTTGTATAAAGAGAAAAAAGTTGAAGTGAAGAAAATATCACAGAAAATAAAAAAATATAATTTTCTTCTGCCAAAATCTTTCAAAAATACTAACTACTCGAGTTACCAGGGTTGTTGGGCAAACATTGTTTAAAAGGTGCACTACAGTTTTTGTGAGAAGTGAATAATGTCCAATGGTACATTGTCACAATTGAATAAATATACTGTCCTCCAGAAAGCTTCCTGAAAAGTTACTACCTCACTGCTGTCGCTTGCAAAGGCAGGCCTGCAATTTTGTCAACAAACATACTCTAGGCTCATATTCGGTTCACAGTGCCCAAAAAAAATGATTTTGTTTCAATTTATGATAAAATAAGCTAGAATAAGTATTAGTCTCTTGCAGGCTCTGCAAACAAACCACCTTCCTCCGAAACTGCATAGTGCACCCTTAATTTAGCAATCAACTCCTGAAGGAACCAATAAAACGAAACCTTGCCTATAAGATCTACAGCAGCTATTCTGAAAGAATACTGACGCTACATATCCCTGCTCCATCGATCCATTTTAGCATCGTTGATCATTACAGCAGAAAAAAATAATAATAAATAAAAATCCACATGTAGTACTCTATTTTACTAGGCTCTATTGACAAGCTTCGCATTATATACAAAGCTCTATAATGAACCGCCTCAGATTCTGAGGGGTAGGTCAAAACATGTCCTAACTAATTATTGCAAGTTTGCGTTAATTTTTTGAATAGATCAACAGAAAGCTGAATGGGTCTTGACAAAGGGGTGGGGTGAAAACACAAACTGCTGCTGACACACAGTATCAAATTACCCATTTCTCTCCAAAGTCGCCTGTCATATCCTTTAGTCGACAAACACCCGGTCTAGGTGTGCAACACCCCCTCTATCACAAAAGTCTGTTTCCTACTAGCAGTAGCGCTGGCCACTGCCGCAAAACAACTTGATAGGCAGGAATCACTGTGCTGAGCAGTGATCAATGCTTGACGAGTCTGTGGTAGCGAAACGCCAGCAGACTTGGGAATTACTTACAGCAACCTGTTCCATCCTTCCAATAGATGGCCCCTGTCCTCAGCGATAGCCTTGCTACTGACAGTCACTCAACGCCAAAGCTTGAGTTCGCTTCCTGTCCCGTGCCTTGGTGACAACACAAGCAGAAAAAACATTGGGGTGATTATTAATCAATTCATCACAACACAAGTCAGTTAATGGAGCGTTTTCAACCTCCAACACAGGGATCACACTCTCCCCAGCAATATCGTTCCCCATGATAAACTCAACGCCCTCCACAGGGAAACCTGGGCGAATGGCGACCGGAAAACAACCTGTGATAAGATCTGACTGTACATGCACCTTATGCAATTGCACGCGCATACACCCCATTTCTATACCTCTTACCATCGCACTAGACTGACAGTAAGAGTCTTCATTTAGCGGTAAGACATCAGCCAGGATGAATGACTGAGAACAACCTGTATCACGGAGTATTCTCACCTTCTGTTGGTCACAGACGTCACCCGACAGTGACACACACCCATCAAACAGAAAGGGTTTAAAACAGCCATCACCTTCTTTTTTCAGAGAGCTATTCTGGTCAGAACATGACACTGTACCAATCAACCCCACACTTCTTGGTTTCTGAGCTGACGCTCTTCTCTCCTGTCGCTTCCTCAGCGTATGACATGCTTTTACCATATGGCCAGTTTTCTTACAATAATTGCACACCACCGCTCTCTTAGACGGCGGTGAGCGTGGCTGAAATGCTGACTCACTCATGAATGGGCCACCTCCACCACATACAGTAGGACGTACAGAAACACGTTTGCGTGACCATTCAAACTCATCTGCCAAAATCGCAGCCTGTCGGAGGGTTGACGGAGGTTTGAGGGTTGGCCTATATAAATAGAGCACAGCTTCGCCTGGCAGGGTGGCCATGAACTGCTCCACAAGTATCAATTCACTCAATGATGCAAAGTCTTTCACCTCATACGCAGAACACCACCGATCAAAATTACGTCTCTCCTCCCGGGAGAACTCAACATGGGTTTGGGAAGGAGACTTACGGCGGTAGCGAAAATGCTGCCTGTATGCTTCTGGTACCTCTTCGTACACGCGCAAGACAGCGCTTTTCACATTCTCATATACCATGCCGTCTTCATTCGATAATGACAAGCACGCCTCCAGAGCCCTACCAGTGAGTTTGTATTGCAATAAAATCGCCCACTTGTCCTTTGGCCAATGGAAAACCCGCGCCATGTGCTCAAAATCAGAGAAAAATGATTCCACCTCAGACTCCTGAAAGTTGGGAACTAAAGGAATATTCTGCCCAACATCAAAGGGTGCCTGGGGGTCGGAAAGTACTGGAGAGGAAATGGTGCTATCCTGAAAGGGGGGAACCAAGGACATGTGCTGGCTAATATCAAAGGGTGCCTGGGGCCCGGAAAGTACTGGAGAGGAAATGGTGCTATGTTTAGCGTCACCATACTCCAACTCCAGTTTCCTCATCGCCAATTGAAATCAGCCACCTCCTTTCTCTCCAGCATGTCTCTTACCTCCTTCCTCTCTTCCCATTCTCTCACCTCCTTCCTCTCTTCCCATTCTACCTTCCTCTCCTCCCATTCTCTCTCCTCCTTTCTCTCTTCTCTGTCTCTCTCTCTGTTTCTCTCTCTGTCCTGCCTGTCTCTCTCCTCTAGACAGGGTAAACGCAGCTCAGCGCTTAGTGTGCTCAACTCACCAGCAGAAGTAATAGAACCATGGTCTGAACCTAATGCAGAGTCAAAACTCTCATGATCAGACACACCAACATCCTGATCACAAACCTCCATAGCTCTACTCATGAAAAAAAAATCTATACTCGGCACTCTGCACTCTGTACTCTGTATACAGTATACAGTTTATGAAAGAAAGCAACACACAATACTACCCACAATACTACAACGAATCAGACTTCAATAAGCCCCACAAAAATAGCCACTCACCTATAGTACTCAATAATGTCCCTGTGCACTGTTGGGGAAAATGTATGGGGTGGACTAGTTTAATATAGGTCAACTAGCAGTGCTGAAAGACGGTCTGGCTGACGTTCTTAAAACAATTTGGAACAGATGGACATTTCAGTACGGCATGTTGTGTGCTGGTAATCTCGTACATTGTATGCTTTCATATCTTGTTCTTTTCTCTCTTTCACACAGACACACGGACACACACGTACACAGACACACACAGTCGCACAGACATACACACCGACACACACACACACACACACATTCCCTGTGACACAATACACACATACAATACACATACGTCTGTACGCAGACGCACGCACACACAGACACACACACACATACACACACACACACACACACACACACACACACACACACATCTCACTCTCTACATCATATCGTGTGTGGACATCATATCTTGTTTATCTCTCTTCATGTTCTTAATGTTCTTATCTCTCTCCGATGTTAAATCTACGTATCATCTTAATGTACGTCATGTCAGATCTGAAATGATATGATACGTCATCATATCTGTCATGGGGGGGCAGGACTGAGAGGGGATTTAGGGGACAGGCAAAGGGATTGAGGGGAGAGTGTTTTTTGTTCAAGCTGTGGTGATCCTCTGCTCGACCCATAGCTCTTGCTGTTAAGAACTTCTTTTCTTAAATAAATTACCTACTTGTTACAATTGGAAATATCGTCTCCTGCTGTGTTAAACAACCTTCAGCCACAACAGCACACTCAACAGCCACATTATGCAGTATGACAACCTGACCAATTCGATTTAATATCCACATCTAACATTCATGAAAACAATAAATGTCGGTTCTAACCACCTAATTAGGATCACACTGGGTAACACTAACTACCCCGTCTAAACTACTTCCCTAGCGGAATGAGGACTACACATATCTTCAGTCGCTTACCGATTTCATTGCGCACTCCACCGGAATAGACGACGCGTGCCCCCCTCCCCCTAGCCAAGCAGGCGATCCACCCTTTACCTATGTGGAAAAAAATAGAATGGTTAAGAGCATAACTCACAACAATGGTTTACAACAGTCAAGTGTGCAGCACAGAAAAATGGATATATAATAATATAACTTACCAAATGAAAAAACGCAATCTACCTGACACGCTCCAATTGACAAGTCACCATGTTATATAACCAACAAGGAACCATACAATTGTGCAAACTAACGAGCCCCCATGTCATGTACAGAGGTCTAACGACCATACAGGATAGTTAACTGGGCAGGTGGTACATGAGCAGAAACAACCCCCTCAGTAGAAAAATGCTTGTCAAAACAGTCCCGGGTAGGCAGATAGTAAACAAAGACGTTTTCAAATGGTAAATAATATTTATTGTGGTGGGGCTTGAAACCCACGGCTTTCCCCAAAGGGAGAATGATGTTTATTTTAGAGGGGATTTAAACCCAGAACACACACAAAGGGAAAAAGGTAAGGGGAGACAAACAAGGGAAGTATAAATAAATAAACAAAAGTAGCGTCCACCGACGCTAAAACGTACCAAAGGTACAAGTCCACGCAAAGTGGCAATGGCATACAGCCTACCAATATATATATATATATACAGCTCCACTTGAATGAAACAACAGCAAAAAGGGCAGTGAAGTATCAGTCCACACTCAGTGGGAACAGGCACAAAGGCCAACAAGAGGACACTCACCCAGCTAGAGAAGTGGCACATAGGCCAACAATATATATATATGAACACAACAGTGGTTAACAATGGCAACCTCACTCTTCTCTAGTCACCAGCAATTGACAGAATGAGGCGCCCAGACGTGTGTGTGCTGTCAGGTATTTGGCTACCCATCCCTCTTGATGTGATTGCCATCAGCTGTCATTCATTAGGCAATCAGCACTCTTCAGTAGGGATGGGCAGCACCTGACAGGGAGAGAAGAGACAGCATTAGCTCTCATGTTCACACACACACACATCATATACAAAACATAACACATTAAATATACTAACCTGATGTTCAGAAGGTGTCATAAATACAGTAATAATGGTAATGACCAACCCACGTACCCAGGTACGTCACACATTTTAATGCCGATATCGGCCGATAATATCGGTAGGCCGATAATATCGGACATCCCTAGTTTTGATAGTTTATCAGTGAGCTGGATGCAATCCTACCTGGAGGGGAGAGAACAGATGGTGGAGGTAAACGGTACTCTATCCCCCCCCCCTCACAGTGAGCTGTGGTGTTCCACAAGGAAGCATACTAGGACCGCTACTGTTCCTAATTTATGCAAATGACATGTCGTCAGCTTGTGACTGCAACTTGTTCCTGTTTGCGGACGACTCAGCCCTGCTGGTCTCTGACAAGAACAAGTTGCAGGTTGAAAAAACCCTCAGCTCGGAACTAGGCAAAATCTGCATATAGCTCGCTGATAACAAACAATCATTACACATGGGCAAAACAGAGTCCATTCTCTTCGGTTCAAATAACAAACTCAGCAAGACCGACGGCTTCTCAGTTACACTGGGCTCCAATCCACCATCAGACTTTCAGACTCTGTCCTTGATTGGTTCAGATCTTACCTCACCGGAAGAACGGAGTATGTCTCCTTGGGAGAGGCAAGGTCTGACACCCATCATGTCACGTGTGGTGTCCCACAAGGATCAGTCCTCGGCCCCACCCTATTCACCCTCTACATGCTCCCCCTTGGCTCTGTCATCAGCCGGCATGGAATATCATTCCACTGCTACGCTGATGACACCCAACTCTACCTAAAAATAAACCCTACCCCACCCACAGTTCTGCCATCTTCCACTCTGACCACCTGCCTTGAGGAGACCAATGCGTGGATGAAGCACAACTTCTTACAGTTAAACAGTTCTAAAACTGAAGCCATTATTATTGGCACCCCACACCAGGTTCGCTCATCCACCATCACCACCATCACCTTTTCCAGCCAAAACATCACCCTGTCACCAACAATCACCAACCTAGGGGTAAAAATGGACCCTCACCTGACCTTTGAGGTGCACATAAATCAACTATACAAAAACTCTTTCTACCACCTTAGGAACATCGCCAAACTTCGCCCCTCACTCACTCTGTCAGATGCCGAAAAGCTCATCCACGCCTTTGTTTCCTCCAGGCTGGATTACTGCAACGCACTCCTCATCGGGATCCCTAGCAAGAACATCCAAAGGCTACAATGTATCCAAAACAGCGGTGCAAGGATCCTGATGAGAGTGCGGAAATACCACCACATCACTCCCATCCTCAAGTCCCTTCACTGGCTCCCTGTCTCACTCAGGATTGAGTTCAAAGTCTCCCTGCTCACCCACAAATGCCTCTACGGAAACGCCCCCCTATACCTCAAAGAACTCATCACCCCTCACTCCTCCTCCCGACATCTCCGCTCTGGCCAGGCAAACCTCCTCCAGCGCACAAGGACAAATCTCTGCACCATGGGAGATCAGGCTTTTTGCTCTTCCGCTCCCAGTCTGTGGAATGCTCTCCCTGACTACCTGAGAGCACCACAGACTGTGGATGCTTTTAAGAAAGGCCTCAAAACTCACCTTTTTAGTAGAGCCTTCTGTTGACTTTTTATCAAATGTTTTGCTCCACACATTTTATGTTATTTTACCAATTTCTTTTATCAGTTTTATGTATTCTATGTTTCTCTATGTTATTCTATGTTTTAGTCTTGCCTATTTTTATATTCTTTCTTTCCTTTATTCTCGCTAGTTTTTAAGTGCTTTTAACTGTAGCGCTTTGAGATTTGCCCCGCAACTGTAAAGCGCATTACAAATAGAATCTATTATTATTATTATTATTATTACAATATTGTCACAAGGAAAGATGAAATTACCTACCTGGGTTCCATCCTAGAGGCAAATCTTTCCTGTGACCAAATGGCATCCAATGTAATAAAAAAAGTCAACCAACGAACTAGATTCTTGTACCGGATCTCCTCTCTGGTAAACAAGAACACCCTGAAGACTCTGGCAGGAGCACTCATTCAAGGGTACTACGACTATGCTTGCACCTCATGGTACCAAAGCACCTCAAAGGCAATAAAAACAAGATTACAAACATCACAAAACAAACTGGTCAGAATACTACTTGACCTTACCCCTAGAACCCACCTCACCCCTGCCCACGTTGACAACCTAGGATGGCTTAGAGTAGACGACAGAGTACAGCAACTTGCAACTTCAAAACCGCTCTTAAAGAGCATACGGGAGGCTGCAATTTGAAACTGGCCACCGTAAATGTCCAAACCCCCCACCCCCTCCTAATAGACAGTCTCCTCCCCACCGCATGTATATATTCTCTCCCCACCGTATGTATATTTCTCTCCCACCCACCCACCCCCTCCAAATGTACAGTCTCCTCCCCACCGTATGTATATTTCTCTCCCACCCACCCACCCCCTCCTAATGTACAGTCCCCTCCCCATCATATGTATATACCAGTGGCGAAGCGTACCGGAGTTAACCGGGCCTTCATAATATTATATATTATTAATATTATATTCCAAATAAAATAAGTCCCTCGATACTCTGTGCTGCTGCTGACTTGAAATAAAATAGACCGTTCTGTGGGCAGTCGGCCCGACACTAAACAGCAGTCTGTTATAATCACATTTGTATGAGCTAACGAATTCCGTTATATTGGACATTTGTATTAATTATATCAAGCGAAGAATTGAGAAAGCAGAGAGAGACGGCAACATTATCGTGTGGTTCAACGTTGCGTGATCGCTGAAACCAATGCCGATCTCCGCCTCCCAGCGAGTTGTCATTATTAGACATGCATGGTGACTCAACAACGAAACAAATGTAACTATTTTAATACAATTCAAATTGTGCTTAGAGGGAAGTTACGGTATGCAAAGAAAGATCAAGTCAAGAATTACCAAATGAAACGCACAGCAGCCCAGCCAATATTTCAAGACAGACATATATTTGTGTGGAAATAAAATGCGCAGCGGCAGATCAATATAATCAATATAAATTAATTTGTTTCACTCACCATTTTGACGTGGTTCACCTGAAGACGAAATCCATCCTCCTGTCCGTTTGGGTGAACTTTTCAATGACCCGGTCATACAGCTGATCAGTCCTTTTCAGATCCAGGAGCATTTCTTTTTCAATTGACATGGAGGATAATGCAGAGAGTCGGGCTTGTCCGGTTGTATTCCTCGCATATGTTTTAATGCGCTTGAGGGCAGAAAATGTCCTTTCCACGGTTGAGGTGGTGACAGGGATAGTTACAACTAAACACGTCAGTTTATATAGCTGCTTCATGCTTTCACTGAGTTTTTTTTGTTGAAGAAATAGAAGAAGGTCAGATGGGTCCTTTCCCTGAAAATCTGCCATAGAATACATGACACCGAGTTCGGTTTTCAGCCGTGGCAAGTCAAAACGCGGCCCGTAGCTGTCAGTCAGGCTTGTGAAAGCAGTTTCAGGGAACGTTTTCTTATAGATGGTGAACTGCGTGGGATCCAGAAGGGAAAGGAATGAAAGCTTTTCGTGATCTTTAAAACGAGTTGTCATTTGATTTAGAATATTGTCAATAATGCCATCATGCACCTTCTTGTAGTATGTACGTGGATCTCTGCACGCTCTGCGCCCAGGTGGCACACTGGTGGTGTTCACTGTCTCGTCATAGAGTTGCTCAAAACGTGGCCTCTGCTCCTCAATGCGAATGCAAAACTCGTCCACCCGAGCCAAACAAAACTGCATGTCAAATGACTTGCTCTGCAAAATGTCAAAAAGAACATCTGCATGGGAAAACATTTCGTAAAATGTTGAAATTAAAAAGCTAAATTCAAAGGTGCTCAAGTATGATATATGAGCATCAGCACCGCCTGTAGCAGTATCGTCAAATTCCTCATGGTGGTCAACTATGTACTGGAACACGTCCTTAAGAGCATCTTTCTGTTCAAATACAGTGCAAACCAATCTTGATGTGAAATTCCACCTAGTTGGTGCAACTCGTGGCAGTCGCCTTTGACACATCTGGTCAAGCACTTGCGTACGTTTGGGCGATTTAGTAAAGAACGCGGCCATGGAAGACAGGTGTGAGAGGAAGATTTTGCATTCTTGAATTTTTTTTACACCTTGAGATAAAACTAAATTAAGGACATGTGCATAACAGTGTATGAAAAGCGCATCGGGGACCCTTTCCTTCACTTTGGCTTGGACACCGTTTAGTCCCGAGGCCATAACAGGTGCACCATCGTAACACTGCGCTACAAGTTTATCTGTGCATGCATATTCCTCCAAGAAATTAAGAGCCAGGGTTGCAACCTCTTCTGCTGTTTTGCCCCCCGACACATCCACATATTTAATGAACCTCTCTTTTACGCCACCGTCTGTTACATAACGAAGAACAATTGACAGCTGTGCAGCATTGCTCACATCTGACGTTTCATCCAGCATTAGAGCTACACATGACGCGTTCCTTATTTCTTCTTTAATTTCGTCATTCATCACATCAGCAACAGCACTTATCAAATCGTTCTGTATTTGACTTGAGGTTCCAATAAATACCTTGGAAGTGGTCAGATGGTAGTGCAAAGCTGGATCATATTCTGCTAAAAATGACAAAAGCTCCAGGTAATTCCCCCGGTTCAAAGATGTTCCACTCTCATCATGGCCCCTGAAAGCCATCTCCTGTTTCCCTAGGAAAACCACGCAGTGTATAAGCCGTTTTAAAATCTCCCGATTTTTTTTGACCTTTTCGTTGTGCATCGTTGTTTCTCTCCGTCTCTGTTCATCCAGCTGTAAATCAATCCTTGCGTCTCCAAATGTTTTCAGACTAATTGTTGCCTTAAGGTGACTTGCCGAGCCTTCATGCTTTTGTGCAGACTTTGTTAAACAGGTAAGGTTATTGTAGCTGAGGGGTACAATTCCCTGACTGTATTGTTAGATATGATATTTAATACCACTACCTCATGTACTTTAACTTCTGGCCACCCAGTACAAGATATAAGTATGATGAACACTTTCCCACCTGATGAAACGAACCAACACAAATGTACCAAATCGAATATTTAATACAGCAAAAGGTGTATACAACATTCACTTAATTACATTTATGATTTGAAATATTGATTATGCACTTTTATGGCAAATGAGTATTCGTAGGTAAATCAACATTGAATGTCCAATCTCTGGTTGCGCAGGGAGTAAGTATACAACCTGGAATATTTAGGAAACGATAGCGATGGTACTTAAATGATTATAGCTGGATACACTAAGGGGGGGGGGGGTCCCGCTGGTTGTAAGACAGTAGGAGGGGGGGGTTAGAGAAGCCGCTGGCGGTATCCCATCTGGCCGACGGTGTCTTGGGAGAATCCAAAGTCTTAGACACAGTGCCCACAGAACCTCGGGCCGCAGACGAATACAGCTGGACCCTCTGTGGAACGGTATCTGCCGGTCCACAACGGAGAGACGTGGTGCGACCTCACGTGTAGAGCGCCGCCTCACCTGGAGTCCTCTCCGGGGGGTAATTCCAACACTCGACAGTGTTGGCCTTTATCCATGGAATAATCAAAGCACACAAAGCATAATCCAAGAGCCGTGGAAGGCTCGCCGTCGTCGGGTAGAGTAATCCAATATACAGGTCCAGTCGCTCTTGACCCGGAGCTCCTCGGATGCAATCACCACTAGGGGTCTGACCAGCCTGGATAAGCGTCCAGATAACGTCAGGAACGATGGGGGTACTGATAACTGTAGAACTCGAACCGAACGATGCACCATACATAAATAGACTATTATTAGCTTAATAGAATACGTCCAACTCGACGGTATGGTGCCAAACTATGACCATTCAACTATTAATCTACACGATATCTCAATGCCTATTCTGGGCCAAGTAGGCCCTACTACACCGCACGTGCATCGTGGGGAGGCTTTTGCGTCTGTCACTCTGTTGGAGGGTAAAGAACTGGACTAAAAAGAAAGTTCTACTTTACGAGCGCCATATATATATGCGCTATGAACAAATAGTACCATTCGTATTTCGCCCGGCATATTACTGCGCGGAACCGGGGGTTGCCTCGACATGTTAGGCGGCACGATTGAACTTGGACCTAGGGGTATGGCAACCTGGCGCCAGGTTCTCGTCCAATGGTAGAATGAAACTATTATGGGCTGTTTAGTAGAAACGGGGATATTCAATGCACATTGTACAAGGAATACACAGGGGATATCAAACGATATACAAATACAATTAAATATATATAAATAAATATACATATTCGGTTTAATCTGATCCTTCACAACAGCCACCCCCTAATTAGTCCCACCTAATTAGCTAAGCAGAGACAGATTAACCGCACTGTCCACCACTCAAGGTCCGCTGTAAGGTCAGTCAACTCACAAAGTCATAGGGTCATGGTCATCATCGATAGTATCTGGGAGTCGGGGCAGTTCTATGAGCCTCGCCACGGGCCGTGTGTAGGTGCGCCCTTGGACGAGTACTTCAGCTGCTCGGACCTTGCCATCGGCACCGGTGATCACTTTGCTTACGCGGCCAGCCGGCCACATAGCTCTGGGGAGTGACTGGTCAACTATCATGACGACTGTTCCTTCTGTCAAATTGTCTCTCTCTTTTACCCACTTCTGGCGGGTCTGTAGAGACGGTAGGTAGTGAAGTAGGAAGCTGCTCCAAAACTTGTCAGCTAGTACTTGGCTGTACCTCCACATTCTTCGGCCGTTCGCTTCTTCGGGCCTGTACATTGTCTGGGGTAGCGCGGGGTCCAGCCGCCCCATTAGGAGTGTGTTGGGGGTGACTGGGTCGACATCTGCTACATCACTGGAGACGTAACCGAGGGGCTTTGAGTTCAATACTCCCTCGATCTCCGTGAGGACTGTCATTAGGACTTCCTCTGCCACAGTCTGGGCTCCGAGTACGGCATACAGGGCTGTCTTTATAGAACGTACTTCTCGTTCCCAGGTTCCACCGAAGTGGGGTGTGTTCGGGGGATTAAACTGGAAGTCAATCTGGGCTGGAGCGAGGTGGGTCTTAAGTTCTGGGCCCATAGCTTGGAAGCTCTCTCTCAGCTCTCTTTCTCCGCCTTTGAAGTTGGTCCCGTGATCAGACAACAATGTAGACGGTTGTCCTTTCCGTGATATGAATCTCCGGAAGGCCATAAGGAATGAGTCTGTGCTCATGGTCGGAAGGAGCTCGATATGTATCGCTCTGGTGGTCATGCATTTGAATACAATACCCCACCGCTTCTCGGTGCCTCTTCCTCTCTTTATATACAACGGGCCAAAACAGTCCATGCCTGTGGAGTGGAATAGCTTGTCGCCGATTCGGAGGCGACAGGGGGGTAGGTCAGCCATCCGTGGTATGCTGGGCTGCGCGCGCCATAGACAGGTTCGCTGGAAGCGCCGTACTGCTTCTCTCCCTTGTAATATCCAATAACGACGTCTGATCTCCGCGAAGACTCTCTCTGCTCCTGCGTGGTGCACATCCTCGTCGTATTTCTTTATGATCAGCTCTGTGACCTTGTGTCGGCTGTTCAAGACGATCGGGTGCTTAATGTCATCTGGTAGATCGGGGGCTCTCCGCAGGCAACCACCCACTCTGATGAGATTATGTGCGTCACTCTCTGGTGCCAGGTGAATCAGTCTGCTGTCTGATGGGACGGGGTTTCCTCCCTGTAGACAGTCTAGCTCATCGGGGAACGAGTCTCTCTGGGCTCGTTGTAGTAGAAGAAGTTCTGCTTCTTCATAGTCAGCTGCTGACATGTCAGTGGTGGACTGAATCTCTGGGTGGTGCCGCAGGAATGTCCTTTGTTGCGCACTCTCTAGGGTAATGCAGTCATCTATGTTCGGGTCTGTGGAGACGACAGTGCTCAGTCCACAGAACATAGGCTTCTTGTTCTCAGCCTCCTCTCTACTTGCTTCCCTCGGGGTGGGCGTAGGCCAATCTCCTTCCGGGAGCTGGAGGAATGCTGGTCCGTCACTGTAGATGTTGCGACGGGTTAGGTCATCCAGGGACATTCCCCGGGTGATGACGTCAGCTGGGTTGTGTTTGGTATCCACATACCTCCAGCTTGCTTCTTCTGTTAATTCTTGAATCTCTGTGACTCTGACTCCCACGAAGACTTTGTATCTGCATGAATCAGACTTAATCCATGTGAGTACTGTCGTGGAATCTGACCACAAGATTGTTCTATGCACCGGAATGGTGAGTTCACGTTGGATTAACGTGGCTAGATGCGCTCCTGCGAGGGCTGCGCAGAGCTCTAGACGTGGGATAGATTGTTGCTTACGTGGGGCTATTCTTGAGCGGGCCAGTATGAAAGCAGTGTGTATCTCTCCTCCCATCTCTTGGGCACGCAAATAAGCAACCGATCCGTAGGCTACTTCGGAGGCATCGCTGAAGACGTGTAGCTCAATCTCGCATGTCTCTGGCCTCACTGTGGATGGGAAGTAGCTGCGGCGTATATTGACACCTGGGAGTGAGCGGAGTTCCGTCTCCCACTCTCTCCATGTTGAGGCAAGGTGTGCGGGTATTGGGTCGTCCCAGCCCTGGTCCTTGTCCCATAGTGCTCGTACAATCATCTTTGCCCTGGTGGTGTAGGGTAGAATACATCCCAGCGGGTCATATTGTCTGGCGAGTGTTCTGTACACACTCCGTCTGGTGGTCGGTATCGCCGCCGACCTTCCTTGCTCTGGAGCCAAGGGTTTGTGTCTATAGTGGAGCAAGTCTGTTTTGAAGCACCAGACTAATCCTAGTGTCATTTCTTGGGCTTCTCCTGGGATTGTCGCCATCTAGGTCTCGCTGCTGGCAGCCTTGTCTGCGGAGGAGAGGCTGCGCAATACGTGCGGGTCACTGCTGGCCCACTGCCTGAGATCAAAGCCTCCTTTGATTAGGGAGGCGCGTAACTTGATTAGGAGAGCCTCGGCTTCTTCTTGAGTCGAGGCGCTTTGTAGACAGTTGTCTACGTAGAAACTGTTCTTCACACTGTGTTGGACCTCTTCATCTGCTGCTGGGTCCTCTGTGACGTGTTTCTGTAGTGCAAATGTAGCACAGCACGGGCTGCATGTGGTTCCGAAGGGGAGTACTTCCCACTGGTAGATGGATGGGTTCTCATCTCCGATCTTCTCTCTCCATAGGAACCGTAGCAGAGGCTTGTCCTCCTCTACTAGTCTCACTTGCAAGAACATCCCTTTGATATCCCCGCTTATAGCCACCTTGTCCTGGCGGAAGCGCAGTAGCACGCCTAGTAGGGAGGGGCCGAGTGTGGGGCCGGGCAAGAGCTCTTTATTCAGATTTTGGGATCCGATCTGGTAGCTGCAGTTAAACACAATGCGATCCTTGCCATTGTGATGGACCTTGTGATGCGGCACGTACCATGATTCGGTCGTCTGATCGGCCTCTTTAATGTCAATCTTTGTTACGTGTCCCGCTGTGATTAGCTTCTCAATCTCAGCTCGGTACACACTCTGTTGAGCGGGGTCTTTGGCTAGGCGCCGCTCTGTGTTCAGTAGATAGCGCTCCGTGGCGTCTTTCTTTGCGTGAAAGGGGGGCATTCCCTCTCGCCTCAGGAGTGGAGTTGCGTATCTCATCACTCCGCCGACTGTGACTCTCTTTGTCCCCTGCTTGAGTAGGTGGATGGCGTAAATGTCTTCTTTAGAGCGAATGTCTTTCTTTTCGTTCTTAAAGGGCATTGTCTCTAGGGTCCATAGCCTCTCGACATGCTGCAGGAGAGTGGTGTCTTCTTCTGTCGTTCTGGAGTGGAAGCAGCTAGTGGCTGCGGTTCGGTTGAGAGATTTAGCGAGGGGGCCTTGTAATGTCCATCCTAGGCGGGTCTCGACTGCTGCAGGACAGCCTCGGGGGCCTGTATGGACCCGGTCAATCGGGACTATGAGTTCTGCATGGTCGGAGCCTATCAACAGGGTCGGGGTAGCGCCGTCTATGAGCGGGATAGGTAATTGGCGCAGGTGCACATATTTATCCATCAACTTGGTGACAGGGTAGGTGTACTGCGAGAGTCCTATTTCTTGGCTGGTGAAAGCATTTGTGATCTTGTACCGTCGCTCTGGCTGCCCGTTGGCTGCGATAGTGAAGGAGACATTCTCGCCCTTTATCGTCTTTAAATCTCTTCTTATTGTCCGAATCGTCATTTCGTTCTTGCTCCCCCGCAGTCCCAGTTGAGTCGCAGCGGAGGCGAGCAGAAGGGTCTTCTCTGACCCGTCATCAAGGACGGCGTAAGTGTCCATGACTTTATCCTGGTAGCTCAATGTCACACGGACTACCTTTAAGAGCACTTGAGCTCCGTTGCTGCTGGCGGGGTCAATGTACATGACACTTGCCTTGGTGCCGCTCCGTGGTGCAGGTATAGGCCGTCTTCCGTTACTATCGTGTAGTATATCTAGATGGGCTCCATCGCACCGGCTGCACCTTTTCTTTAGGCGGCATTCGGTTGCCATGTGGGGCCGCGCACATCGATAACAGCGCCGGTTGGACTTTATCCATTGGCTCACTTCTTCTGCATTCATCTTTGTGAATGAGTCACATTGTGACAGCCAGTGTTCTTTCTCACAGTAGGGACACGCTATCTTCCACTTCTCCTTTCTCGAGGGGGTGCTGTGACTCTTACTGCTCGGTACTGACTCTGATTGGTGCATGACAGTCACCGATCTTCTTCCATCACTTATTCTCCTGGGTCCCTCTCTGGAGCTTGGCGTGCTCCGCCCGAAGGTGTCCAGTCGTAAGCTGCTGACCTCTCTCGCCAGGAAGTCGGCCAGATCAAGGAGGGATGGCTCGGGGCCGTCGGGATTTCGGTAGTCCCTCTGCCGCCGAAAGCGCTCCTGTCTTGCGGGTGGCAGCTTCTCCAAAATCCTCTTAACGTTAGAGTTGGCGTACAGCTCATGCCTGCCCTTCTCCCGTTGAGCTCCCAGCATCCCCACCAGGGACTGCACTTTGATTGACAGGTCGTCTAGTGAGCGATTGTCTGTGGCTGGGGGTAGGCGGTCAATATGCCTTATCTCCTGGATTACGTAATCCCATATACGTCCATATCTTTGATCCAGCGCTGCAAGGGCCGCTGTGTATGGGGTCGAGGAGGTAGCATAGGCTAGCGCTATATTGTGCGCTCGCGGTACTTTCAGGTGCTTCAATAATATTGCATACTTGTGGCGTTCATCAGCGACATCCACCATCATTGTCTCTAAGCACATCCGGAGCTCCGTGTACTGTGCTCGACTCTCATAGGCGAAGTCTGGGAATGACGGCGTGGCGTTGTATGACGCCGTGGATGGCGGATACATCGGCGAGCGTTGGGGGAGAGACCTCCTGGGCGAGTCCCCTCTTGCGCCTCGCTGTGGGCTGGTACTGGCAGGGTACCATGGCCCGCTGGTCCAGGTACTGTTCCTCGGGGCTGGTCGTGCGTCGTGCTCACCCGTAAATAGAGTCGGGGGTCTGTAGCGCAGCGCCGCGGGGGTATAGCCTGGACTGTATGGGACCTCCTGGTCCGGTGGAGTACTGTGCTGTCGTCGGGCTTGGTTCTCCTCTTCTCCCTCTTCTTCTTCTATCAAATCTTCCAGATCTTGTAATCGTTTATTTAGCTTCTCCGCAGTGTAGGCCGCTCCTTCCTTGTAGCTGGGTCTCGCTTGGACCGGTATGGGAAGGGGGTCTGCGGGGGGTCTAGACTCGGTCTGTTGGTCAAGTTCAGGGTCGCTTGCTCGTTGCGGTGACGCTGCTCTTGACTGCTGTCTCGACGAGTTCCTTGAGCCCCTGGCGGAGGGAGAGGGAGTTGTCCTTTTGATCAGCTGCTCTATTAGTTGCGCTTGTAGTCTGTCGCGCTCTGCGTCTCTTTGGGCACCGGCAGCGGCGCGCTGGGCGTCGGCCCGGTCTCTTGCCATATTCTCTTCCATCTGGAAGCGTCTCATCTCCAGACATGTGCGCTGTTCTTCGCTCCGTTGCTGCGCTTGGAGGTGTTCGCGCTCGCCAAGCATCTGTGCTTGGAGCCGATCGCGCTCTCTAAGCGTCTGTGCTTGGAGCCGATCGCGTTCGGTAGAGGCTGTCAGGCTGACGAGGAACGCCTGTTGTAGTATCCTCTCCGCTTCGCTGGGGGAAGGCGGTAGTGGAGGTGAGCCGCTCCTGCGTGAACCGCTCCTGGGGGTACTCGTTGGGGAGTCCTGTAGCTCTAGTTCCTCGGCGCTCTCCTCTTCTTCTTCCGTGCAGAGTTCTCTCTCTGTAGGGTTGTCTTCCTCCTGGGGCGTGTCGGGGACTACTTCTTTAGTAGTGGCGGGGGGTAAAGGCATGTCAATTCCCTCCTGGTCCCCACCGTGGGCTTGGTCAGTTACATTAGGACCTACTAGGGCCTCTGTGGTCGGGGAAACCTGGTCGTTAAGGTCAGACATAATTTTACTTTCTACTTTTACCACGTTTACCGTTTGTCGAAGGCTAGGTAGTTGACTGACAGTGTAAGCCTCTAAGTACTGAGGTGTCTGTCGTCTGCGCCGCGGGCGTTCTAGGTTAGGAGGATCGTTTCGTGGAGTGTTCATCATAGGCCATTTCGATATTAATAACACTATATTAATATTACACTAGTTACCCTCCGGCTCGAAGGACCAATTGTAGCTGAGGGGTACAATTCCCTGACTGTATTGTTAGATATGATATTTAATACCACTACCTCATGTACTTTAACTTCTGGCCACCCAGTACAAGATATAAGTATGATGAACACTTTCCCACCTGATGAAACGAACCAACACAAATGTACCAAATCGAATATTTAATACAGCAAAAGGTGTATACAACATTCACTTAATTACATTTATGATTTGAAATATTGATTATGCACTTTTATGGCAAATGAGTATTCGTAGGTAAATCAACATTGAATGTCCAATCTCTGGTTGCGCAGGGAGTAAGTATACAACCTGGAATATTTAGGAAACGATAGCGATGGTACTTAAATGATTATAGCTGGATACACTAAGGGGGGGGGGGGTCCCGCTGGTTGTAAGACAGTAGGAGGGGGGGGTTAGAGAAGCCGCTGGCGGTATCCCATCTGGCCGACGGTGTCTTGGGAGAATCCAAAGTCTTAGACACAGTGCCCACAGAACCTCGGGCCGCAGACGAATACAGCTGGACCCTCTGTGGAACGGTATCTGCCGGTCCACAACGGAGAGACGTGGTGCGACCTCACGTGTAGAGCGCCGCCTCACCTGGAGTCCTCTCCGGGGGGTAATTCCAACACTCGACAGTGTTGGCCTTTATCCATGGAATAATCAAAGCACACAAAGCATAATCCAAGAGCCGTGGAAGGCTCGCCGTCGTCGAGTAGAGTAATCCAATATACAGGTCCAGTCGCTCTTGACCCGGAGCTCCTCGGATGCAATCACCACTAGGGGTCTGACCAGCCTGGATAAGCGTCCAGATAACGTCAGGAACGATGGGGGTACTGATAACTGTAGAACTCGAACCGAACGATGCACCATACATAAATAGACTATTATTAGCTTAATAGAATACGTCCAACTCGACGGTATGGTGCCAAACTATGACCATTCAACTATTAATCTACACGATATCTCAATGCCTATTCTGGGCCAAGTAGGCCCTACTACACCGCACGTGCATCGTGGGGAGGCTTTTGCGTCTGTCACTCTGTTGGAGGGTAAAGAACTGGACTAAAAAGAAAGTTCTACTTTACGAGCGCCATATATATATGCGCTATGAACAAATAGTACCATTCGTATTTCGCCCGGCATATTACTGCGCGGAACCGGGGGTTGCCTCGACATGTTAGGCGGCACGATTGAACTTGGACCTAGGGGTATGGCAACCTGGCGCCAGGTTCTCGTCCAATGGTAGAATGAAACTATTATGGGCTGTTTAGTAGAAACGGGGATATTCAATGCACATTGTACAAGGAATACACAGGGGATATCAAACGATATACAAATACAATTAAATATATATATATAAATAAATATACATATTCGGTTTAATCTGATCCTTCACAACAGTTATCGAAGCCTCTAAAGTTCCACGCACCCTTGTCGGTCCCAAACAACAAACATTCCCAGCAGAAAAGCTTCTTCCGTGAAACCGAGCCAGTCATCCAGGGGTACCGTTCCCAATTGCTAGCCTGGAAATGTCGCTCGTAACCGGCCTTTGATGCCTGGCTGATTTCCAGTCCTTCTGGGGTTGGGCGGCCTTTTTTGACAATGTCCATCTTTTCATTGAATGTTCTTCTTGAAAAGGGAACTGTTAATAAATCCGCAACAACATCAACGGTATCATTTGCTGCTGCCATGTTTCAGTTTGTCTCGTGTTGTCTTGCTTGATAGTTCACTAAGGGCGTCGCGTTTGCCGTTTTGCGCTCTGATTGGCCGACGCAGCCAGACTCTAGAATACCTTGGCATCTAAAAGACTACGCCCATTGACTACAGCTCCAAATGTGATTGGCTGATCAAACTGTCACTCCACACCTGGGCTCCTGTTAAGGTTTATTGGGCAGGTCGAGCTAGAATACCCGATGGAGGAAAGTCTGCCCAGAGACTTGTGAAAAGAAATCTCCGATTGGCTGTTATTTTCTCCTGTACAAAAACGCTCTAATGCGCAGTGAATGGGTCGAAAACAACTATGGCGAGTGAAACTGTGCGGTTTTAACAGATTAGCGACACAAACTATTTTAATACATTTGATTAAAAAAAATAAAAAAATAAAAATAAAAAAAGTAATTTTTAAAATTCATATTTTCTTTCTTCTGAGGCTCACAGGGCCTTCTCTGAATACCTTGAAGGCCCTGAGAATTCGCCACTGGCTATATACTCTGTCAGGATCTATGGGTAACAGTACTGTATATTTGAATACCGTTTATGTCACAAATGTATCAGTACTAAATACCTGTATGTCCCTATGCCATAAATGTCATGTATGTTGTGTATGTCATAAATGAATTGAAAATGGGGGACCCTGATGTAAACAAGACAAACGGCTTTCTCTGGTCTGCATCCCCTTAACAATTGTGTGTATTGAGCCGTACTGTATTGTACCCATTCTGCAATCTGTTAAATAAAGTTTTCATTAATTCATTCATTCATTCATCTATAGCAGGGGTAGGCAACCCTAGGCACGCGTGCCTGCATAGGCACGCGGGGGCATTTTCATTGGCACAGGGGGCAGCATTAAAAAAATATTATACTTTTTTTTTTTTTTTTTGCTTTGAAATATTATAGTGAAATATTTTGCACTGTTGTCGCATTTATCTTGTTGAAATCCTCCCACAGGTTCTTTTTTGTAAGTCGAGTATATCAAGGAGGCTTTTCTCTGTAGCTCAGATGTTTTGTTTGAAGGCTTGCCAAACAAAGAGACAATCAAATCAAGGATAAAAGATATCCCCATGTCAGCTTGAAGTGTCGAGCGACGCATCAACGAAATGTCAGAAAATATCAGAGAACAGCAAACAGCTGGATTAAAAGATGCTCCGGTGTGCAGCTTAAAGTGACCAACTACAGCCCCCAGATAACGGAGCTCAGTAAAGCAAAACTGTTTGTCTGCATTGCACCCCCGCCCCAACTCAGATTTAGGGTTGATACAACCATCATAATAATATTGTTAATAATAACAATAACAATAATGATGTAATAATGTAAAAATAGTATACAGTATACTACACATGCCAATTTAAATTAACGCACCATACACTCCAGCTGAGTGTTGTAGCGTTAGTTGTTATATGTAACGCTTGGTGTGCTATTGAAGTTGAGAACACAGTTAGCAGACAAGGGAGAAGGAACGTAGGCAGAGACGAGGAGCGATGCTTGAAGAAGGGCATTTACTTCTTATCCAAATGTAAATACAAAACAACACTACTAATAACACAACGACGGAAAACAAGAAAACGACAGAAGTATACAGGACTCACTAGACATCAACGGGGAAGGCAGGCACGACACAGGGAACACTCAGGATACTGGAGGAATGTCGCCACAAGGAAGGGAGGACAGACAGACACCTAAATACCCACACTAATTGACAATCAACAACACCTGGCCAACACAGAATCACAACATACACAATGACAGTAAAGCAATGACAAACTAAACAACAACTAGACACTAAGGCAATGACACACAACAACACAACAGAGGAGTAACATCACACATAGACAGGGGTGGCCCAAGACAATAAACAATTAGACACTATGTCTATTACTTGGAACCACAGTAGAATAGCCACCTGTACCAACAGGCTAGTCTGGCCACTAGAGGGTAGGAGACCAATGTCAGGAGGAGAGCAATGTCCAATGTTATTCTCCTGCCGGTCAGCAGGACCGGCCCTTGGGTCGTAACAGTTATATGCTCGATTCAGCTCACATTATGTCCAGGATTAGGTTTAATATGGGGGCAACAGGTCTACAAATATAACTATGTGTAGCCCAGGCAACAAACTGAATTGTTCAGGTGAAAACCTTTCTGTAACTACTGGCTTCATAGGGGTAGATTTAGGGGGGTTGCTGGGGACATGTCCCCCTCAATATTGAGAAGAGGTACATTTGTCCCCCTCAAAAACGTAAGGTTATGTATATAACCAAGTTCTATGAATACTGGTGACGCTCAGCGTCATCTGCACACATCTCACTCCAGTGACGTGCACTGAATAAAAACTTCACAATGTACCTTTACATACCAACATCCGTCTGACCACACCCCCATCTGCTACTCTATATAAGCAGTGGTGGGGCCACACACTCATCTCCTTCCCAAAAAATTTCACCACAATGAAATATCAAGGGCCGCAGTGGCGTCCCGACGCTGAGCGTCACCAGTATTCATAGAACTTGGTTATATACATAACCTTACGTTCTATTTCATACTGGTTTCCGCTCAGCGTCATCTGCACTACAGGAGCTGAGCGGGAGCCAGAAGCTCGACCAATGTACCCCACTGAGGCCCCCCACGACCATCAGACCGGAGAGGACTGAGCCCCCCGACCCTCCCTAATGGAGGATACCCTCCCTATTGGAGGACGGGAGGGAGATGGATCCGAGCATGCGAAGAGAAACTCGAGCAACTCAACGCACAGGGTGAGCAGACCGTGGCTTGACCCCACGACTACGCACACGCACAACCCGCATGCCACCAGGGAACGAACGGAAGGAACAACCGTCGTTACTGCCCCCAAAATCACGGGGTCAAGAGCAAACCCCGTGGCAAGGCCGTAGCAGCGGAGCGCGAAGGAAGACCCAGACCCACTGAAGGGACTGGATCCCCTGGAAAAAGGGGGCTCGGAGAGGTCAATGACGCCAGGCATCAAGACCTCACCAGGCGGTCACTTAGTCACACCGCCGCCCACATCGCCAGCGTATTCGGACAGGGCCCCTCCAAGAGCGGGCCCTCCCCCCACTAGTACGCCGCCTGGCACACTGACCCTGCAACACAGGCAGTCAGCATGGCCGTAACTTGAAGCACTCAAAAGGCTAACTATAGCGGAAGCAGGCAGCGCACCGGGGAGACGACCCCAGAGGGGTCGATCCCTTAAACCAGGCAGCAGGCTTTAGACCCGAGCCTGGAGCACTGCGGACGAGACAGGCGCCAAAGGGGTCAACTGAAAACAGCACCCCGGCGGAAGGGGCGTATGCTGGCATTGTTGCGCACCATGACAAAGCCTCCACCAAAAAAAACCCACCCAGAGGGGTCGAGGCAGAGAAGGCTGACACGATTGGCAGACGTCATGAACGTGCAGGGGCACACTCAACCGGGTAACCCGGGAGTTGACTCCACTCCAACACACCAGGGAATCAACCACCCTCTTGGCACCACATGCGGTGGTTGTTCCTATAACCCCTCAAGAAAAAACTCCAAAACACACCTGCGGGTATACACTGGCTATACCGCAGTACAAGTGTTTCAGTTTTCAAAAAGGGTTATTCCAGGCCTACGGTCGACGAAACATTACTTTGGACCGGGCCCGGCGGCTCGGGAAGCACACAGGGTTACCAGAGGAGGTCCAAAAGACCACCCCAACAGCCCCCTCTTCGCCATGCGTGAGAGAGGAGCGAAAAGAAAGGAGAAACAGCACCTCATGATAGAGCCAGGTACAACGTGTACCCAATAAAGGGTCTCCATAACACCCAACCCTGTGACACCCGGGCCGACCCGGCATTTTTCCCCCCGAAAAAAGCACAAGTCCCTCAGGGTACCAGAACAGCAGATCTGCGTCCCCGGCGGACAACGGGTTAACTGACCTGGACCAGCGTGACCAGAACCAGTCCTGTGCCCTAACCACGCCGACATCCCCACTCCAAGAGAGGGGGTAGGTACGCGTGTCAATCTAAAACATGAAAAGAGGGCGCCACCCAGACGGTCCCATTCGTACCGCGCTCAGTGGCCCACCCCAAGGGCGTGAGACCCCTCTACCTATGTTATGATCTATTCCATTAACATCCCCCAGATATGAACGAGAATTCGTCAAGACAAACCTAGTAAACTGGCGCTCGGAAGAGACAAAACTCCATCCCAGTTGCCCTATAAAACCGCTGTTTTAATAACGAGCAACCAAGGCGCACCAGCCTCATGCGTGATTCCTATCAGAAACACCCAGAGCCAGCACTATGTACGCGTCGAGACCCAAACACATCAATGGATAGTCTAACAAGACACCAGACATTGTTCCTCCAAGTCGCCTGGGAGAACGACAAGGAGCCGTCGTGCTTCATGTTCTTTCCTCTTTTTATTTAAAAAAGAAAGAAACACAGAGACTGACATGAATCCCACGTGACGCGGCTGAGGGTAAAAATTCTTTTCATTTTTACATCCCACCACCCTCGCCACAGGGAGGAGACGGGAATCCCCAGAGAGACTTCCCACGCAAGCTGTATAGATTGAAAAGAAACATTGCAACATTGAGCTATGTAACACTTGGGTTAGGGCTCTCCGAGGAGGAGGCACTGAACCAATACACACTCAATAATCGAATTGAATCGAATACACGCACAATAGAGCAGAACTCATTTTTGAAGTTCTACTCACCTTGACAATCTGAGGAGGAGGCTCTGAAACTCTGAGGAGGCTCCCTCACTGGGAAGGAGAGTCCGAACTCACAGAAGGCACTTCTCCCTGAGGAGGAGCTTTGTGAGGAGGAGCTCTGACAACTCCCTGAAACAGATCCATAACATGGACCTGAACAACCCACGGAAGTCTTACCAATAGAGACGCGCTCAGTGATGTACTCTATGGCGGGGGGATTTCCGCGGTGCACACGCCCAATCTTTCAGGGCGTGGGACCAGGAAACTCCCCCCCCCCCCCCCCCCCTTACCCTGTAACGTGCCGAACAGCAACGTGACAGGAACCCTGAAAGACAGGTGGTTTTAACCCCTGACCAATCAGAAAAGGGAAGGAAAGGTTTACCAGTTCACCCCTTTACGACCCCTCACCCCTGATACGATGTAATGACAAAGTAGAGCCATGACCCAGTCATAGCCTGCTACATGAAGCATTAACAGCTTCACATAGCTCATGTGCTAACCTGCTATCTGAGTTTTACCAAGGAAAAAACACAGAACAGAGAGGGCCCCTTTAAGAGCCCCGGTCCAGACTTACACATGTGCTTCTGTGGACCAAACCTAACCCAGTTGTAGATCACAAAGACACAACCAACCCTTCATCACAACAAAAAATTGCAAAAGTACACTCTTACTACAGAGGAACGCCGTTTTTCATAACGAGAGAAGACACAAGTCCTCGATTATGTAATGGCCACAGACCTTGCTAAGCACACATGATAAGTGACCAAACAACCTTTTCTTTAGGAAAAAATAGTTTCTCAAGCGAAAGCACAACCCCAGCAACTTAAGCTGAGGGTTACATCGTATCCCCACAAACACAGTGACACAATATATTGTAAACAACATGTCTGAGAGGAGAGGGGGGAAGCCCCAGGGAAACCGGGAGGGTCACCCTTCCTATCTTACCCTTGATACGACCAAGGTGAACAGGCACCCCTGTTAATATGTGAACATGCTGTTCATTGTCATCACAGGCTGAGAAAAAGATTCATTCCTCAATCACATGTCACTAAGCATAGCTTCACAGGTTAACTAACCCTCCTAGTTGTGAGTTCACCCACGTTACAACGTTACATGAACACACATGTTCTCATCACAACCAACCAGTTCATTTTTACAAACAACGCCGATTCACTATGGAGATAGAAGCTATACCAGTGACAAGACAATTCACACACAACACGCGTCGTATCCTCAATGTATTGCAGCAACACATGTTTTGGAAACATCGTTATTACAAAACATTTAGAAGGGAAGAAAAGAAGAAGTGTTTAAAGTCCGGTCAGGACTCCAACCTTCACCCTGAGCGCAGGCCGAGAGAACTACAACACTGGTTAACGGGACACCGAGTTGAACCCAGCATCTCCTGCGTTGGTGACGAGGGTATGTCCGCTACGCCACCCAGCCGCCGTTCTCCATGTTGACGAAGTCCTCGCTGGCACTGGCACCCGGGTGTAGGGTCGACTAACATCCTCTGTCAAAGATGACGTCGTAGTCAGAGTGTTTAAAGCATGTTATAGTCACAGTAACGTTTCAACAGTGTAGCATTAAGCTAACAATCGTCCGACTGATAGCAACAATCTAACGTTTACTAGCCTAGTAAACACTACAAGCTAGCGCCGCAGCTAACAGCTGACTGACACAGTAGGCCACAAACTAGCACGCCAGCTAAGCAGCTATCACCTGAACTGTACACAACGACATAATAAGCCACACTTCAGACAGGCCGCTGTCCAAGTCCCTCCCCATCAATTTTTTTTTTATTGGTATTTTTTTCCCCTCCATTTTCCTCCGATTTTCTCCCATCACAATGTTAGTCGTATGCCAATTCCCAATCCCCTTCCTGATCGCTGCGCACTTACCCCCCACAGTCAGATCATCTGGGAGAGTGGAGGCTATCACGTGCTTCCTCCGACACACGTCCAGCCAATCAACCGCTTCTTTTCACCTGGCAGCGCGGATCCTCCCCGAGAGGGCGTAGCGTGTGGAAGGATCACACTATCCCACTCAGGTCCTATCCGCGCTTAGCAGGGGCCCCGACTGAACTGTAGGAGTCGCTGTTTACAACGACCCGGACCCACCCCGCCAGCTTCTCCCACCCTCTAATACAGCCAATTGTATTAATGTGAACGGCCAGCCAAGCTGGTGACAACCCCGGAGCTGTGAGCTGGATTCGAACAGGCGAATCCAGCTCACAGCTCCGGGGTTGGTGACAAACGCAATCTCCGCTACGCCACCTAACCACGTCCCTCCCCATCCTAAGAGGGAAGAGAAAAAGAAATGTCAAACACAGTTTTCAACAGTGATTTACCAGACATACAGCGGAGCCGGCACAAATCTCATCCGGGCTGCAGCCGACTTGAGCATGGAACTACCGATAAAGAAGATCCATGCCCACATTTCCTCGTTAGGGTGTACTTCCACATTCATGTGAAAGATGGGGCCTGCACGGGACAGAGAAGCATCCGCTCGTCCAGAGAATCCCGGGTTCAAACCAGGTCTCGGTCACGGCCCACTAGGTTGACCATCATGGGCGTCAGACCAAGATCCTCCGTCCGCCGCTTAAGAAGCCGAGCAGAGGACCCCAGTCCGGGGTCGGCTTCCGTAAAATTGTCAGCTAACCCCCAGGCGTTAACCGACAACTAGCGCTCGCAAGCAAAACAGTACTCACCCAACACGAAAGCACCCAGTTTCTCACAACAGCCAATGCCTCCCACAGTCCAGCTGTATGACCGGAGGGTCAATACCCATCCAGCCGCAGCAAGGAGGACTGCAGTTGGGGAGTATATCAGCGGCGCGAGCCCCTAATACGAAAAAGCCGGTGGAGGTCAGAATGATCATCATCTTCCAGACACTCCAGTGACGAAGACAATATCGCCGTATTTTCTCGAAAATAGTGAGAGAGAAAATAAAGATATAATGTCAACGTATCTCCTTGTTCTTCAGTTTTCCTTTCTTCAGCTAAATACTTTCTTTCCCACGTCAAGTGATTGGTATACAGGCACTTCCTTGTGGTGAAATTTTGAGAAGGAGATGAGTGTGTGGCCCCACCCCTGCTTATATAGAGTAGCAGATGGGGGTGTGGTCAGACGGATGTTGGTATGTAAAGGTACATTGTGAAGTTTTTATTCAGTGCACGTCACTGGAGTGAGATGTGTGCAGATGACGCTGAGCAGAAACCAGTATGAAATAGAACTATAGCTAACATTGAAAGACAACCCCCTCCCCAAAAGTGGTCAAAGTTAAGGGGGTCAAAACATTTGTATATCCTTCTGACCTGTAACTATATATAATAATACAGGAGAATACAGATTTGAAAGCAACACAGAATGCCTGAGAGCCTTACTGCATTATATTCCATTATATTTGTGTCAGCGGGTACCTGAATGTTGTCTTTTCCTTTACATAAATAAAGACATTTCCACTATAAGTTGATGCATAAAAGGCACAGATTGGTGCAGAAAAGTTCACCAGAATGCAGGCAATGAAGTGTCTGATGCTCAAACATTCCTGGGGAGGACCGCCAGACCCCCTGCTTAACCCTTTCACTGCCACTCTACCAAAGGGTTAACCCTTTCACTACCACACTACAGACGGTTAACCCTTTCACTACCACACTACAGAAGGTTAACCCTTTCACTACCACACTACAGACGGTTAACCCTTTCACTACCACACTACAGAATGTTAACCCTATCACTACCACACTGCAGATGGTTAACCCTTTCACTACCACACTACGGACGGTTAACCTAACCCTTTCACTACCACACTACAGACGGTTAACCCTTTCACTACCACACTACAGAAGGTTAACCCTTTCACTACCACACTACAGAAGGTTAACCCTTTCACTACAAAAAATTTCACTTTAAAGGAAGGAGGTATTGTATAGTATAGTTTAGATACATTAAAAGTTAAAATTGTAAATTGTATATTGTATAGTAGTGTACATAGGAACCAGTTTCTCAGGAACTTAGCATGTCTTTTTATCATGCATATCTTGTGTCTTACCTATTTTCTTTTTTTCTATGCCTATTTTTATTATTGTATTTTGCACAATCAATGCGGGCATGACCACCCGCATTTCACTGTATGCACTGGTATGTATGTGACAAATAAACCTCTTGATTCTTGATTCTTGATTCTACCACACTTCAGACGGTTAACCCTTTCACTACCACACTACAGACGGTTAAAGTTCCCCCCCATTGTTGAAACCAAACCAACTCCCTTGACTGGTGTCATCAAGTCTCTGACTGACAGCTTCTATCACGGACCTGTCGACGTCTCAGTGGCCTCTTCCGCGAAACGTGAACCTGGAATCCGACGCGATAAAGAGACCGGCAGCTTTCAGCGGCCGTCTCTCCTCTCACTTCCCCTCACACTTGGGTCTCTCCGCCGACGGTCTAAACAGGAACGCTGTTGTCTTTTCTCGAAAAACAACACTTCCAGTTTATCTCCCGTCGATCGGGATGCCACAAGTGGATGGAGTGGATGACGGACGGAGTGAGAGGAGAGAGGAGAAAGAGAAAAAGGAGAGAGAGAGAGAGAGGATGGCGTTATCGGGCTTTGGTGTAGACGGCGAGGAGGACAGGAGCTCTGGACTGTGTCAACGCAGGGGGCTTTGTTCTCCTCAGAACAAGAGAGAGAGAGAGAGAGAGAGAGAGAGAGAGAGAGAGAGAGAGAGAGAGAGAGAGAGAGACGGTGAGAGAGAGAGCGATGAGGTTGAGAGAACGCAAGGGGAAGGAAGGAAGGAAGGAAGGAAGGAAGGAAGGAAGGAAGGAAGGAAGGAAGGAAGGAAGGAAGGAAGGAAGGAAGGAAGGAAGGAAGGAAGGAAGGAAGGGAAGGAAGGAAGGAAGGAAGGAAGGAAGGAAGGAAGGAAGGAAGGAAGGAAGGAAGGAAGGAAGGAAGGAAGGAAGGAATAGAGGAAAGGAGGAAGGAAGGAAAAAAGAAGAATATACCGCAAGTAAGAAAGAAAGCAAGAAAAAGAGAGCAATGTTCAATCTTAAGAAAAAACCACATCTCTTTGATAAATGCTGGGCTGGGTTTAGGCAATACTTAGAACAGATTACATAGTAGGTTGACGATGTAGGCTATTATTGAAGCTCCCTTTTGTCTTTCTGATGGGTATATATTGCAATGAATGATACTGTAAATGTTATTAGTTGCTCTTTGAAGAGAAAAGATGTAACGTTAGATATTTATTTGTTTGGTGTAGAAGTATGGGCACCTGTTAGACGGGTGTAACTGGGTTTACTAAATTCTCAAAATGTGTAAAAAAAAGAAAAAAATGAATTTGTTGAGGTCCTAGTCTGGGGGAGGGGAGGGGGGGTCTGGCCTAGAGTTTTTTTTTGTTTTTGTTTATATTGATTTATTATTTTTCTTTCAGGGGGGGGGGGTGGTTTATTTTGTATCTATTTTTATGTAACTCGGGGAGGGGGGGGGGCAGTTGGCAGCATTTTCTTTTGTATGGTTGTTGAACTGTTGAACTGATGCTGTAAAACTGAAAAAAATAAGAAAATACCAATAAACATATTGTTTAAAAAAAAAGAAAAAGAGAGCAAGACAGGGAGAAATAAAGAAAAACCTGTGTAAAAAGAGGGAGAAAATTAATGCAAGCTGGTTCAGAAATTTGAGGTGTGGGGTTTGAGTTATAGGCCAGGGAATTACCTATAGCATGCTATGTAAATCACAGATGACTGTGTGTGTGTGTGTGTGTGTGCGTGTGTGTGTGTGTGTGTGTGTGTGTGTGTGTGTGTGTGTGTGTGTGTGTGTGTGTGTGTGTGTGTGTGTGTGTGTGTGTGTGTGTGTGTGTGTGTGTGTGTGTGTGTGTGCGTCTGTGTGTGTTTGTGTGTGCGTATGCATGTGCGCGTGTGTGTGTCTATGTACGTGTGTGTCTTATCTTAATCAGTCTCTACACTTGGCGCCCTTGACTCGGCAATAACCACCTCAGTTATCCATGTTGCTTTGAAGTGTGGAATAAAATGAATTCGCCCCTCCACACACACCCCGGTGTTCCATCATCACAGATAGTGGTTATATTATCATACTGGCAATCGCGTCTCGCTCTTGCCATTATAACTATATAACTCTTATCTCCTAGCACTTAATGTGCTCACGAAACAAACAAATGCACTCACATGCACGTGACCAGGCCACGCCCCTGCGTCCTCCTATATGACGCCGGACATGGTCACACTCCACCTTCCTCTTTTTGTTTCCAATACGGAAGTAGCAGTGCACTCCGTGAACTAGCTGTTATGAAACGCAGGGAGAATTTACACAATGTTGGGTATTCGCCAGAAGTTCACCAGCCCCTGGAATCTTCTCGGCACATCCTAACAGCGCAACGGGCCTGTCCTGGGTTTTCCTCGTCTCATGACAGCGGACAGAGGGACGTCGCGCGACGGTTAGCAGTCGAGCTAAGTCGTACACAGGTAAGGCCTGCGCTATCAGGCATTGATACTAGCATGAGTAATACTGCTCGTTGTCCCGTGAGACAACCGAGTGATGTATTGGCACGAGGGGCAGGATATTTGGGAAAACATGGTCGTCGTGACTCTTTTTTGGGTGTTTTTCCAACTATCCTAGAGCGCGCGGCTAATGCTACAATGCTGGGACGCTGTTCCCTTGTTCCACGCTGAGGGCTGTCTTACTAAAAGGTCTTCCCTCCTCTTAACCATTCATGCTGACGGTCAATCGGTGTCTAATGTTGGGTGTTTTAACGGGGGCTTGTTTACCATTTACATGGGTGGATGGGCTGAGGCTTAGGACAGGTGTGCTTTTTGTGAATCTATGAATTGAACATGGGGGTCCCTGGTGTGGACAGGACTGGCGTTTTTTTCTCTGGTCTGCATCCCCTTAACAATTGTGTGTATGGGCTAGCCCATTCTGCAATGTGTTAATAGAGTTTTCGTTCATTTATTCATTATCCATTCATGGGTGCACACCACAGTGGAGGTTGCTGCATGCCTACTAGTGAGGCAGTGCTTTTGGTCTGCAGCCACCACTGGTGTTCCGTGCTTAGTGAAGCAGGTGGCATCAGTCCTTTGCCTCTGACATGGTGGAACGGTGTCCTGCCCGGCCGACGCCATGAGGCGAGTCGGCCCGGCAGGTGGCTGGTGGGCTGGTAAGCCTATACCGCCACGGTATAGAATTAGCAGCGACTGGCAACATTGTTCAATTTGGTGTTTTTTTCTGTCAAAAATGGTGTCGGGTGGTGGGGCCTTAGGGCCAGCCGACGTCAAAACAGGCGCGAGGTTTTGAGGTTATTCAACTTTTGACCTAGCCGCAAGCTATAACCGCAGGGAGGGCTAGGATGCTGTCAATGCTTGTTCACAGACATCTTTGGTTGGAGCAGTCTCCCCTTGAGGAGGAGAGAAGGCTTCCCCTCCTCAGGGCTCCCCTCTCCGCAGAGGGACTTTTTGGTCTTTCCGCAGGAGCGCGGGCGGTATTTGACCTAGGCCCCACACCGCTTCACACCGCGCAGCCAGATGTGAGGGCGCGGCCTTGCCAATGGCTGCGACGAGGCCCCCGACCAGCGGCCATGTTTCCCCCGCCTGGGCACAAAGACAACAGGTGATCACAGGGCCGACAGCCTTGGCGGCCGAGGGATCGGCTACATTAGATGAGCACACCCTAAAAAACTGTCGCCGTCTAGCTGTGTCTAGCACACTCTCCGGTCACTCCCCCCCCCAACACCAGCGGGATACGGGCTCTGATTTGTTCACTTTGGCTGCGGGCCGCAAGCGGCCCCACGTTTCGCTTCTCATGGGGACAGGGGCTGACACCCAGTTGCTAGCTAGGCCTGGGTCTGCCTGTGAGAATGCTGTGCTGTCAAGCGGCTCCCACGCCACACGTTCTGTGTCTGTGTTTGGTGAGCCTGGTCTTGTGTCTGTTGACGGGAAAGGTTGTCAGCGGGGGAACTCGAGGCCCAGGAGGTCGCAGCGTGAGTTCCCCCAGCCCCGCCCTCGCCAGGCCGGGTATCACGTTAGTGCCTCCCCCGACCGGAAGACCGGCGGTGGTCAGTCAGGCACGCGTGGTTTGGGTGGTAGTAATATCACTACAGGGCTACGGTGTGTAGGAACCCACCCTATCGGGCAGTCCATGCCAGGAAGATGTTCAGTGGGGGAGCTTATGTCACCAAGTGTGATGGCCGCTCTCCCCGTATCAGACCAGCCCTTTCTGTCGGGGTCCCCCCTTGGGTGCGATTGCCTCGTTGGTAGTGTCAGGGTGCGATATCCCAGCTCCGCAAGACGCCCTGCTCGCGCGGTTGGCGAGTCCAGGGTTGGCAACGCACAGCGGGTGGGACCGGGCCTCCTATCTACAGTGGCGGACCAGCGCCAGTTGGCGGCGGGTGTGCTTTGGGATTATCATCACGTATGGCTACAGCAGTGCCATATGTTGAGGTGGATGGGGAGAACGCTGAGGCGGGGGCTTGTGTTGCAGTTTGCATAACCCCACCCTCCGTTTTTGGGTTTGGTACAGACCCTTTTTTGTCAGGGTCCGCCCGGTCCGCAGCAGTGACAGCTCTGGCCGACGAGATCCAATCTCTGTTGGCGAAGCAGGCTGTCGTCGTGGTCCCATGAGAGGACGCGGTGAGTGGCGTTTCCTCCCGGTATTCTCTGGTGCCCGAGAAATTGGGGGGGGGGGGGTGTCAGACCCATACTGGACCTGTCCCATGGAAGGTTCAGAATGTTAGACGCTGTCAGGTGGGGGACTGGTTCACCTCCATACAAGATACAAGATACAAGAGTTTTATTTGTCACGGCATACAGGTATACAGTGAAATGCAGACCTGTAGGACGCGTATTCGCATCCCGATCATCCATCCTAGGGCATACCTACGCTTCCTTTGCAGGGCTTAGCGTACAGGTACCAGAGGCTGCCGTTCGGCTACTCTCTGGCTCCCCGCATCTTCACCAAGTGCGTGGCGACCGCGCTGGGGCCTCTGCATCGTCGGGGGTTACGAATTTTATTCTACCCTGGACGACGTTCTGGTCCTCGGCCGGTCAGGGAAGGTCGCCAGGTCTCATACCAGTCAGGTGGTGGAATTCCTCACCAGCCTGGGTTTTGCTGTAGACTGGACGTGGAGTGCTCCGCTTCCCAGTCAACGGGTCGAGTACTTGAGCTTATTCTAAGCTCAAGGTCTATATGGGCATCCCTCTCAGAGCGGCGGCGAGTGGGTGGTTCTCGGCGCGCTCGGGAGGTTCCGTCCTAGGACGGTTACGGCGCTGTCCGTGATGTGCCTGCTCGGTATGATAGCATCTGCTCACTCTGTGGTCCCTCTTGGCCTCCTCTTCATGAGGAGGATACAGAGGTGGTATTTTTTTCCAGTATGGAAATGGACCCGGTGTGATACCCGGGTGGAAGTGGCTGAAGGTTCCCATATCAGTACTGGGGGACCTCGTCCTCTGGGGAGGGCCTGGTGCCCTCACCAGCGGGGTCCCCGTGAGCAGCAGGCTGTCACACGTCATGGTCTTCACCGACGCCTCCCTCATGGGATGGGGGGGGACGTGTCGGACCAACGCAGTAGGGGGAAGCTGGCAAGACCATGCTGCCTGGTCTGCGCTACATTCAATGTGTTGGAATTGAAGGCAGTCCTTCTGGTCCTCAAACGGCTCGGCCACCTTGTGGTGGGTGAGCATGTTTTGGTCAGGACAGACAACACGACGTCAGCGTCGTATATTGACAGACAGGGAGGAGTGCGCTACCCCCGTCTGCACCGGGCGGCGGTCGGGCTCTGGCTATGGGCGTTCTCCATCTGCCAGCCTGAGGGCTCTCCACATCCCCGGCAGGGAGAATGTGGGTGCAGATGTGATGTCGCGGGGCGGTCCTCACCCTGACGAGTGGGAACTATGTCTAGACATAGTCGGACAGGTCTGGGACCAATTCCGTGGCCGCCCGGGATTCTGTACGCATTCCCCCCCATACACCTGATAGCTCAGCTGTTGGGGCGGGTACGTCGGGAGCGTGGAACTTGATCCTGGTCGCGCCGGGCCGGGGCTCAGCTGTGTGGTCCCCGGCCCTGATTCAGCTCTTGGTGGCCCCACCGTGGCCTGTTCCGTGGTCACCGCGGGCCCTCTCTCAGGCACGTGGAACTCTGTTCTGCCTCCTGTTCTGGGGCAGCCTCTAGGCTTGGCTGCTGAAAGTGTGAATCTGGTGGGGATGCGTCTTGACTCTTCTGTGGTTAACGCTATCCGGAACGCTCGCGCTCCGTCCACTACCGTGGCTTATGCTGGGGAGTGGCATATGGTCGAGTGTGGGGGCAGAACATTGTTCAGCCACCCTCTCGTGAAACATTCCTGCTTGGCGCTCGGCGTCTCAAGCCTGTGGAACGTTCTCTGTCTCCGAGTGGGACCTCCAACTGGTCCTGGGCCGGTTGTCGGAGGCCCCGTTTGAGCCTCTTGAGCAGGCGCCATTGGATCAGCTGTCTTTAAGACCGCATTCTTTTTGGCCATCACCTCCGCTAAGCGTGTGGGTGAGCTGTGTGCTCTCTCGGTGCGGCCTGAGTGCCTGTCTATTCGGCCGATAGCGGTGCGACTCTGAGGCCTAATCCAGTCTTCGTGCCAAAGAATATCCGGAGCTCTTTTCGCGGGTCCTGTCGTGTCCTGTCCATGCACTGGGGGTTTACCTCAGTCGGACTCGGGCTCTCAGGGCTTCCGTTCAACTGTTGTTACGGTGGCCCAAACGCTGGTGAGGCGCTGTCCAAGCAGCACCTGTCACATTGGTTGTGCGGGGGCGTTGCCCTTTGCTACACGTTGGCTGGACAGGTCCCCCCTCGGGCTGCTGCCCTGTTAGGGGGGGCCTCGGTGGAGGACATCTGTGCTGCGGCCTCCTGGTCCTCCCCGGGTCCCTTCGTTAAGTTTTACCTCGTGGACATGACTGGGGGTTCTGTCTCCCAGGCGGTTCTGAGGTCTCGGACCTCTCCTGCGTCCCACCATTTGGTGGGCTAGCAGGGGTGTGTGGGTGTGTGCCACGGGGTGCTGTGTCACACGTGGTCCCGCCTGTGCTGTGCGTTTTCAGGGGTGCCTGGTTCCCCATTTTTCGCACTTTGGTGGAGTTGACTGCCTCCCCCCCTTTGTTAGGACAGGAGGGTGGACGGGACTCCCCTCCTCCCTGGCTGGGGCTTACGGGGCCTCAGGGGGTACACTTGTCGGGCCACGCGTCTGCTCTGCCCCATATCTCATAATGGTGAGAGCGAGACGCTATTGCCAGTATGATAATATAACGAACGGTTATCCTATAACCTAGTTATATGAATACTGGCTGAGCGTCTCGCTCTTAGCGCCCTGAGGTCCCTTGGATGGTTTTTCCGTGTATGGAAATCATTCTGAGGAAGGTGGAGTGTGACCATGTCCGGCGTCATATAGGAGGACGCAGGGGCGTGGCCTGGTCACATGCATGTGAGTGCATTTGCTTGTTTCGTGAGCACATTAAGTGCTAGGAGTTAAGAGTTATCTTATAATGGCGAGAGCGAGACGCTCAGCCAGTATTCATATAACTAGGTTATAGGATAACCTTTCGTTATCTAACCCTGGACTCTCTTGAGAGGTGCGCTTGATTCGTGCCACAGTCCGTCCCAATCGGACGGGAGTAAATTATCGCAGCTGTTTGATGAAAGACCTCATATCTCCAAAGAAAACAAAAAAAGCTCCACCGAACTTCAATTGATAGAACTTTAAGACGTTCAGATCGACATTCTTGAAGGGCCACTTGGCCTGTCTCAAGCCCCGCCCTCTTTTCTTCGATCCTCCAATCAGAGTCTCAAAATGGAATGGAAGCCATCTTACTGTACCAAAGGAAATGAGTCGTGTTATGTGCATCTATAGTGCATAGTTATTTATGTTTTTATTTGTATTTATACTTTATTTAAATTCGGGAGTCATTGAGGGAGACCCTCATTTGTACAAAGCATTACATGTAACAACAATTTAAAACAATAGATCAATCATCAATACATAGTCATAGTCCTCCTCCCTCCTCCTTCCTTCACCCTTCCTCCTCCCTCCTCCTCCTCTTCCTCTCCATCTCCTCACCGCGTCAGCTGGTGCCCCGGTCGTAAACAGCAGATTTACCATTTCTACACCAGGCTTGTTCAAATGTGCCCCGATTCCTCTGCTGGGAGATTAACCAAGGTCACTGTGAAAATACATGCAGTACACACACACACACACACACACACACACACACACACACACACACACACACACACACACGTTGTGTTAAAGTTCGACCCCTGTTAAGGGATTGCCCCGAGTGAGTCTCGATCCCGGGTCTCCCGCACCACGGGCGACATCGCAGACCACTATACCAAGAGGTGAACTCACCTTTTGCTAACGTGTCTGCATGCCTTTTATGGGTGGATGAGTTTACTTGCAGTACTGCTACGTGCCACAGTCACTTCACAACACTTGAAGTCCATCGTGACTGTGGATATACTCACGGACCTCCGTTACATATATCCCTTACCTACTCTTACTAGTTATACCACTGGCCAGTAGGTCTGCAACTAATGACTATTTTGGTAGTCAACTAATCTGTCGATAATTTTTTCGATTAGTCGACTAATCGAAAAAAAAATTATATAAAAAAGAAATTAAAAATAAAAATTAAAAAAAAAATTTGCACTACCTATCTTTGTGAAAGTGGCTTCTCAGCTCTGGTCCAGCTGAAGACAGAGCAAAGGAACAGATTGGACATTGAGCATGACCTCAGAGTTGCTTTGTCTACCATCACCCCAGACTTTGAGACTCTTGTCAGGACCAAACAACATCCCCAGTTATCCCATTAGTTCCCCCAAACTTACTGTCGGTCTGTTATGTTAAGCTAAGAAGTCTTCAGCTGGACCAGAGCTGAGAAGCCACTTTCACAAAGATAGGTAGTGCAAAAGATATATATATAATAATAATTATTAATTATTCTTTTTAAACGACTAATCGACGCAACAATTCCTCGTTGACGATTTTTTATAATCTACATTGCTTATGTCGACTAATCGTTGCAGCCCTACTGGCCAGTATGGCTTACTACTAGGGATGTCCGATATTATCGGCCTACCGATATTATCGGCCGATATCGGCATTAAAATGTGATATCGGAAAATATCGGTATCGGTTTTCAAAAAAATAAATATATATATATATTTTCTTTTTTACATTTCTATAACCTTTAACCAGGCAAGCAAGTAAGAACAAATTCTGATTTTATTTATTGTCAAAAGTATGCATAATGTTGTGTTAATTCCACAACAAGAGGTAATGGTAATTACCTGAAATTATTCCATTTTGGGGGGGGGGGGGGGGGGGGGGGGGGAAACCCTGCATATATCGGTATCGGTTGATATCGGTTGATATCGGTATCGGAAATTAAGAGTTGGACAATATCGGTATATCGGTATCGGTAAAAAAGC
>NC_140168.1:180388128-180395628 GCF_963971535.1 Notolepis coatsorum | reverse complement strand
TTGGACAAAAGGACCAGGCGCCAGGGACCAGCCCCTGGCGTTCAAGTTCAAAGGTACCGACGAGACATGCCCTTACTAGCCCCGGCTCCGCACAGGAATACGGCTATCGAAAGCAGAGTGGCACTATTTGTTCACCGTGCATATAAATATGGCGCAAGAAATGTAGAATTCCTCTTAGTCCTTTACCCTTCTACCCAACTAAGTAACAGAACGTGAAGCCTCACCCCACGATACCGCGTGCGGTGTAGTATGGCCTGTTTGGCCTTAGAATAGCATTGAGACCTCGTGCGAATTAATAGCTGAATTGCCAGAGTTTGGCACCGTATTTCTATTAAGTAATAATAGTCTATTATGTATGGTGCATCGTGCGGTTAGAGTTCTAAAGTGAGCAGCACCCCCATCGCTTCCTCGTGTTATCTAGAGTCTTAACCAGGTTGGGCAGACCACACGTGGTGCTTTCATCCGAGGAGTTCTAGGCGAGGACCGAGTGGACCTGTACATTGGATTACCTACCCGACGACTGCTGAGCCCTATGCGGCATGGAATATATATTTGCTTTGGTACTTTGATTTGTGGAGCGGATAATCGCCAACACCGGTGAGTGTTGGATCTACCCCGGAAGGAGTCAAGGTGAGACGGCGCTCAGACCAGACTGAGGTTGCCTCGCTTCTTCTTCACTGTGGAGCTACAGCTACAGCTACAGCCTACAAGAGAGCCAAGGTGTATTCATCTGTGGATCAAGATTCTACTGCACTGTCTTCTGTACGTGAAGTCTCCCTAGACATCGTTGACCAGACGGGATACTGCCGACGGCTCTCCTACCCCCCCTACTGGCTTACAACCGGCAGGACCCCTACAGTATATCCAGCTATAATCATTAAGTGACCATAGATATAATTCCCTAAGAGCCAGGTTGTATACTTGCTTCCTGCGTAACCAGAGATTGGACATTCAGTGTTGATTTGCCTACGAGTACTCATTTGCCTTACAAGAGCATTCAAATCATAAATGTAATGGTGAATATTATATGTACCTTTTGCTATATATTAAATATTTGATTATTACCTTTGTGTGGACCTGGTTTCATGGTGGGAAAGTGTTCATCATATTTAGATATCGTGTACTGTATGGCCAGTAGTTAAAGTACATAAAGCGGTAGTGGTTTAATGATACCATACTTATCAATACAGTCAGGGAATTGTACCCCTCAGTTACAATTGGTCCTTCGAGCCGGAGGGTAATTAGTGTAATATTAATATAGTGGTATTAATATTGAAATGGCCTATGATGAACACTCCACGAAACGGTCCTCCTAAAGTAGAACGCCCGCAACGTAGACGACAGCCACCTCAGTACTTAGAGGATTACGCTGCCAGTATACTACCTAGCCTTCTACAAACAGTAAACGCGGTAAAAGTAGAAAGTAAAATTATGTCCGACCCTATCAACCAGGATACCCCGACCACAGAGGCCCTAGTGGGTTCTAATGTAACTGACCAAGCTCACGGTGGGGACCAGGAGGGAACTGACACGACTTTACCCCCCGCCAAGACCGAAGAAGTAGTCCCCCAAGAGCTCCGGGAGGAAGACAACCCTCCAGAGATGGAACTCTGCACGGAACAAGATGAGGAGAGCGCCGAGGAGATAGAGCTCCAGGACTCCCCGCAGGGGAACGCATCCCCAATGGGTACTGCCAGGAGCGGCTCACCTCAACAAGCGTCTTCCCCCAGCGAGGCGGAGAGGATGCTGTCACAGGCGTTCTTCGCCAGCCTAGCAGCCTCTACCGAACGCGATCGACTTCAGGGTGAACGCGATCGACTCCAAGCACAGCAACGGAGCGAAGAAGAGCACATACGTCTGGAGCTGAGACGCCTTCAGACGGAAGAGAATATGGCAAGAGACCGGGCCGACGCCCAGCGCGCCGCTGCCGGTGCCCAAAGAGAAGCAGATCTCACCAAGCACGAAGCCGAGCGCGACAGACTACAAGCGCAGCTAATGGAGCAGCTGATCACCAGGGCAACACCCCCTCCCTCCACAAGGGGTTCCAGGGCCTCGTCAAGACACACGTCAAGGGCACCCTCCCCTAACCGACTAAGCGACCCTGAGCCCGACCGCCAGAGAGAGCCCACACCCCCCTCCGAACTCCTTCCCCGACCGGTCCAAGTGAGACCCAGCTACAAGGAAGGAACGGCGGACACCGCGGAGAGGCTAAATAGACGACTACAGGATCTAGAAGACCTGGCAGAGGAAGAAGAGGGAGAAGAGGAGAGTCAAGCCCGACAGCAGCACATTACTCCACAGGACCAGGAGGTCCAGTACAGCCCAGGCTATACCCCCGCGGCTCTGCGCTACAGACCCCCGACTCGATTCACGGGTGAGCATGACGCACGACCAGTCCCGAGGAATAGCACCTGGACCAGCGGGCCATGGTACCCTGCCAGTACCAGCCCACCGAGAGGCGTAAGAAGAGACTCGCCCAGGAGGCCTCTCTTCCAACGCTCACCGATGTGCCAGCCATCCATGGCGTCATACATTGGCACACCGACGTTCCCAGACTTCACCCATGAGAACCGAGCACAGTACACGGAGCTACGGATGTGCTTAGAGACAATGATGGTGGATGTAGCTGATGAACGCCACAAGTATGCGATCCTATTGAAGCACCTGAAAGTGCCCAGAGCGCACAACATAGCGCTGGCCTATGCCACCTCTACTACCCCATACACCGCGGCTCTAGCAGCACTAGACCAAAGATATGGACGTATATGGGATTACGTAATACAAGAGATAAGGCATATTGACCGCCTACCCCCAGCAACAGACAATCGCTCACTAGACGACCTGTCTATCAAAGTACAATCCCTGGTAGGGATGCTGGGGGCGCAACGAGAAAAGGGTATGCACGAACTATACGCAAACTCGAACGTCGAGAGGATTTTAGAGAAGCTGCCGCCCGCCCGACAGGAGCGCTTCAGGCGGCAAAGAGACCACCGTGATCCTAACGGTCCCGAGCCATCCCTCCTAGACCTAGCCGACTTCCTGGCGAGAGAAGTCAGCAGCCTACGGCTGGATACGTTCGTGCGGAGCACACCAAGCTCCAGAGAGGGACCTAGGAGAGTAAACGATGGCCGAAGATCGGTGACTGTCATGCACCAATCAGAATCAGTACCGAGCAGCAAGAACCACAGTACCCCCTCGATGAAAGAGAAGTGGAAGATGGTGTGCCCGTACTGCGAGAAGGAACACTGGTTGTCACAATGTGACCAGTTCAAGAAGATGACCGCTGAAGAAGTGAGTCACTGGATAAAGTCCAACAGGCGCTGTTACCGATGTGCGCGCAGTCACATGGCAGCCGAGTGCCGCCTAAAGAAGAGGTGTAGTCGGTGTGACGGAGCCCATTTGGATGTCCTACACGACAGTAACAAAAGAAAGCCTGCACCATCCAGCAGCACAAAGGCAAGTGTTATGTACATTGACCCCGCTAGCAGCAGCGGCGCCCAGGTGCTCTTAAAGGTGGTCCGTGTAACACTGAGTTACCAAGATAAGATCATGGACACTTACGCCGTCCTTGATGACGGGTCAGAGAAGACCCTTCTCCTCGCGTCCGCTGCGGCCCAGCTGGGGCTACGGGGGAGCGAGAACCAGATGACTATTCGGACAATAAGACGAGATCTAAAGACGATAAAGGGCGAGAATGTCTCCTTCACTATCGCAGCAAGCGGGCAGCCCGAGAGACGGTACAGGATTACTAATGCTTTCACCAGCCAAGAAATAGGACTATCGCAGTACACCTACCCCATCGCCAAGCTGATGGATAAATATGTGCACCTGCGTCAACTCCCTATCCCGCTCATAGACGGTGCTACCCCGACCCTGCTGATAGGCTCCGACCATGCAGACCTCATAGTCCCGATAGACCGGGTCCATACAGGACCCAGAGGTTGTCCTGCAGCAGTCGAGACCCGCCTAGGATGGACATTACAAGGCCCCCTCGCCAAGTCTCTTAACCGAACAGCAGCCACTAGCTGCCTCCACTCCAGAGCGACGGAAGGAGACACCACACTCCTGCAGCATTTCGAGAGGCTATGGACACTAGAGACAATGCCCTTTAAGAACGAAAAGAAAGACATTCGTTCTAAGGAAGATATCTACGCTATAGCCCTCCTCGAGCACGGGACAAAGAGAGTCAACGTCAACGGAGTGATGAGATACGCAACTCCACTCCTGAGGAGAGAGGGAATGCCCACCTTTCGCGCTACAAAAGAGGCGACGGAGCGGTATCTATTGAACACAGAGCGGCGCCTAGCCAAAGACCCCGCTCAAGAAGCTGTGTACCGCGCTGAGATTAACAAGCTAATCACAGCGGGACACATAAAGAAAATTGACTGGCGACGTCGTGCGCTGCTCCGCGCCTCCCTGATCAAAGGCGGCTTTGATCTCAGGCAGTGGGCCAGCAGCGACCCACAAGTAATGCGCAGCCTCTCCCGCGAGGACAAGGCCGCGAGCAGCGACACCTGGATGGCGACCATCCCAGGAGAAGCCCAAGAAATGACACTAGGACTAGTCTGGCGCTTCAAAACAGACTCGCTCCATTATAGACACAAACCCCTGACCAAGGAGCAGGGAAGGTCGACGGCAATACCGACCACCAGACGGAGTGTATACAGAACACTCGCCAGACAATATGACCCGTTGGGATGTATTCTACCTTACACCACCAGGGCAAAGATGATTGTAAGAGCGCTATGGGACAAAGACCAGGGCTGGGACGATGCCATACCCGAACACCTTGCATCCACATGGAGAGAGTGGGAGATGGAACTCCGCTCACTCCCAGGTGTTAATATACGCCGCAGCTACTTCCCCCCCACAGTGAGGCCAGAGACATGCAAGATCGACCTGCACGTATTCAGCGACGCCTCCGAAGTAGCCTACGGTTCGGTGGCTTACTTGCGTGCCCGAGAGGAGGGAGGAGAAATACATACTGCTTTCATCCTGGCTCGCTCAAGAATAGCCCCACGCAAGCAACAATCTATCCCGCGTCTAGAGCTCTGCGCAGCCCTAGCAGGAGCGCAGCTCGCCACGTTAATCCAACGTGAACTCACCATCCCGGTGCAAAGAACAATCTTGTGGTCAGACTCCACGACCGTACTCACATGGATCCGGTCTGGGGCGACGCCCATAATCTCATCAGAGTGGGTGGTCGTCTGCGGAGAGCCCCAGACCTACCGGATGACGTTAAGTACCCGATAGTCTTGAACAGCCGACATAAGGTCACAGAGCTGATCATAAAGAAATACGACGAGGATGTGCACCACGCAGGGGCAGAAAGAGTCTTCGCGGAGATCAGACGTCGTTATTGGATACTGCAAGGGAGAGAAGCAGTGCGGCGCTTCCAGCGAACCTGTCTAGACTGCCGTAAGTGGCGCGCGCAGCCCAGTATACCCCGGATGGCTGACCTACCTCCCTGTCGCCTCCGACTCGGCGACAAGCCCTTTCACTCCACCGGTATGGACTGTTTTGGCCCGCTGTATATAAAGAGAGGAAGAGGAACCGAGAAGCGGTGGGGTATTGTATTCAAATGCATGACCACCAGAGCGATACATATCGAACTCCTCCCAACCATGAGCACAGACTCATTCCTTATGGCCTTCCGAAGATTCACATCACGGAAAGGAAAACCGTCTACATTGTTGTCTGATCACGGGACAAACTTCAAAGGCGGAGAAAGAGAGCTGAGAGAGAGCTTCCAAGCTATGGGCCCAGAACTTAAGACCCACCTCGCTCCATCCCAGATTGACTTCCAGTTTAATCCCCCGAACGCACCTCACTTCGGTGGAACCTGGGAACGAGAAGTACGTTCCATAAAGACAGCCCTGTACGCCGTGCTTGGGGCCCAGACCGTGGCGGAAGAAGTCCTAATGACAGTCCTCACGGAGATCGAGGGAGTATTGAACTCAAAGCCCCTCGGTTACGTCTCAAGTGATGTAGCAGATGTCGACCCAGTCACCCCCAACACCCTCTTGATGGGGCGGCTGGACCCCGCACTACCACAGACAATGTACAGGCCTGAAGAAGCGAACGGCCGAAGAATGTGGAGGTACAGTCAAGTACTGGCTGACAAGTTTTGGAACAGCTTCCTACTCCACTACCTACCGTCTCTACAGACCCGCCAGAAGTGGGTAAAAGAGAGAGACAATTTGACAGAAGGAACAGTCGTCATGATTATCGACCAGTCACTACCCAGAGCTATGTGGCCGGCTGGCCGCGTAAGCAAAGTGATCACCGGTGCCGATGGAAAGGTCCGAGCAGCTGAAGTGCTTGTCCAAGGACGGACTTACACCCGACCCGTGGCGAGGCTAATAGAACTGCCAAGGCTCCCCGATACTATCGATGACGACCATGACCCTATGACTTTGTGAGTTGACTGACCCTTACAGCGGACATTGAGTAGTGGACAGTGCGGTTAATCTGTCTCTGCTTAGCTAATTAGGTGGGACTAATTAGGGGGCGGCTGTTGTGAAGGATCAGATTAAACCGAATATATATATTTATTTATGGATATATATTGAATAGTATTTGTATATCGTTTGATATCCCTTGTATATTCCTTGTACATATACACGGAATATTCCTTTATTCTACTACAGCCCATAATAGTTCATTCTCTTATTGGACAAAAGGACCAGGCGCCAGGGACCAGCCCCTGGCGTTCAAGTTCAAAGGTACCGACGAGACATGCCCTTACTAGCCCCGGCTCCGCGCAGGAATACGGCTACCGAAAGCAGAGTGGCACTATTTGTTCACCGTGCATATAAATATGGCGCAAGAAATGTAGAATTCCTCTTAGTCCTTTACCCTTCTACCCAACTAAGTAACAGAACGTGAAGCCTCACCCCACGATACCGCGTGCGGTGTAGTATGGCCTGTTTGGCCTTAGAATAGCATTGAGACCTCGTGCGAATTAATAGCTGAATTGCCAGAGTTTGGCACCGTATTTCTATTAAGTAATAATAGTCTATTATGTATGGTGCATCGTGCGGTTAGAGTTCTAAAGTGAGCAGCACCCCCATCGCTTCCTCGTGTTATCTAGAGTCTTAACCAGGTTGGGCAGACCACACGTGGTGCTTTCATCCGAGGAGTTCTAGGCGAGGACCGAGTGGACCTGTACATTGGATTACCTACCCGACGACTGCTGAGCCCTATGCGGCATGGAATATATATTTGCTTTGGTACTTTGATTTGTGGAGCGGATAATCGCCAACACCGAGTGAGTGTTGGATCTACCCCGGAAGGAGTCAAGGTGAGACGGCGCTCAGACCAGACTGAGGTCGCCTCGCTTCTTCTTCACTGTGGAGCTACAGCTACAGCTACAGCCTACAAGAGAGCCAAGGTGTATTCATCTGTGGATCAAGATTATACTGCACTGTCTTCTGTACGTGAAGTCTCCCTAGACATCGTTGACCAGACGGGATACTGCCGACGGCTCTCCTACCCCCC
>NC_140168.1:180383043-180387928 GCF_963971535.1 Notolepis coatsorum | reverse complement strand
GTGGAGCTACAGCTACAGCTACAGCCTACAAGAGAGCCAAGGTGTATTCATCTGTGGATCAAGATATACTGCACTGTCTTCTGTAAGTGAAGTCTCCCTAGACATCGTTGACCAGACGGGATACTGCCAGACGGCTCTCCTACCCCCCCTACTGGCTTACAACCGGCAGGACCCCTACAGTATATCCAGCTATAATCATTAAGTGACCATAGATATAATTCCCTAAGAGCCAGGTTGTATACTTGCTTCCTGCGTAACCAGAGATTGGACATTCAGTGTTGATTTGCCTACGAGTACTCATTTGCCTTACAAGAGCATTCAAATCATAAATGTAATGGTGAATATTATATGTACCTTTTGCTATATATTAAATATTTGATTATTACCTTTGTGTGGACCTGGTTTCATGGTGGGAAAGTGTTCATCATATTTAGATATCGTGACTGTATGGCCAGTAGTTAAAGTACATAAAGCGGTAGTGGTTTAATGATACCATACTTATCAATACAGTCAGGGAATTGTACCCCTCAGTTACACACACCATTATATCAAGTCTTCTTTGTGCATGGCAGTTCTCTCTCTCTCTCTCCGCTTTTCTCTTCCACTCTCTCTCATGTCTCCCTCTCAGTGACCCCATCTGTCTCTGTTTCACTGACCCTCTTCTTGTCTTTCAACTTCCTCCCTCTCGCTCTCTCTCTCTCTCTCTCTCTCTCTCTCTCTCTCTCTCTCTCTCTCTCTCTCTCTCTCTCTCTCTCTCTCTCTCTCTCTCTCTCTCTCTCTCTCTCTCTATCTCTCCTCTCTCTCTCTCTCTATCTCTCTCTCTCTCTTAGGGGTAGGTTGTTCTATAAGCCATTTGGCTTCCAAACCTATCCTTTTCGCTTGTTTATTTGTAAACATTTTGATAAATTATTTGTTTATTGTTTATTTATTTGTAAACATTCAAAATAAAATAATTCATTCATTCTCTCTCTCTCTCTCTCCTCTCTCTCTCATACTCTCTCTCACTCTTCTCTTTCTCTCTCTCTCTCTCTCTCTCTCCCCCCTCTCTCTTCTCCCTCTCCTATCTCTCCTTTACTCTCTCTCTCTCTCTTCTCTTTCTCTCTTGCTCTCACTCTCCCTCTCCGCTCTCTCTCTCACTCTTCTCTCTCTCTTTCTCGCTCTCTTTCTCCCTCTCTCTCTTCTCCCTCTCTCTCTCTTGTCCCTCCTTGTCATTGGCTGCCCTGACCCCATTTTCTCTGTGTGTGTGTGTGTGTGTGTGTGTGTGTGTGTGTGTGTGTGTGTGTGTGTGTGTGTGTGTGTGTGTGTGTGTGTGTTGTGTGTGTGTGTGTGTGTGTGTCTTGGTGTGAGCTGTTGACTGAGACTCCTCAGTGGGGAGAAGGTGATGAGAGGGAGACACGCTTCGTCTGAGGCCTGGGTCAAAGGTCACAGTGGGGTTGTGTGTGTGTGTGGGTGGAGGGAGGGGGGATTCAGGAAGTCAGCGGCTGCCAGTATTCAGAGATAAAAGCATCTCTCTCTCCCCTCTACCCCTCTCTCTCTCTCCCCCTCTTATCTTCCCCCCCCTCCTCCTCTCTCTTTCCCCTACCACTCTCTCTCCCTCTACCCATCTATCGCTCTATAATCTCTCTCTCTCTCTCTCTCCCCCTACCACTCTCCCTCTCTCCCTCTCCTCTACCCCCTTCTCTCTCTCTCCTACCTACCCCACCCCCTCTCTCCCCTCTCTAATTTAAAACTGCGGTGTGTTTTGGTCTTACGACAGTCGCCTTTTAGCAATCGCAAAGCCTGCGATTTGGGATACGTTATACAGTGAGTTTGATTAAAGTTTTTTCTTGCGTGCCAGTCATGCTCACCAATCAGAAGTGCTGTGCTCTCATTGCTCACCAATCAGAAGTAGCCCAAGGTAGCTACGTATACGCCCAACAACAACAGCTTGTGAAATGTGACAAACGTCCGTGTGTGAAGACATAATAGCATAGCTCCAGAGTGCTTTGGTCGCATTTTGCGAACTAAATCACTCCCAGCCTTTTTCTTTCACACTTGTTTCTATGTGCAGTGTAAATTCCAATGCTTCTAACAAGCTTGGCATCCTAGTCATTCATTTCCGTCGGGGGGGAAATAACGTTAGCCGCTACTGTAGCTAAGCTAAACTAGCCAATCCTGCTCAGACAGAAAACAGCTGAGCTGAGGTTAGAAGAGTAGGGTATATCTGCAGTGCCGCAGGGGAGCGGGCTCTCTCTCCATCCCTCTCTCTACTTGTTCAATTAAAAGGTGACATGTTCATTCATTCATTCATTCATTCATTCATTCATCATTCATTCATTCATTCATTCATTCATTCATTCATTCATTCATTCATTCATTCATTCATCTACTATAAATGTCATTTTCAGTCTCTAGCATTGTATTATAGTAATAGGAGTTCGTATCAATGTGTTTTAGCCTCTAAATACCATATTGGCGGATTGCTCTGATTCAGCTCAGCCCCTTTCCTCCTCCAGTAAATCAGGCCATTTTGATTTGAACGACTGAGTCATGTCATTCGGACGCTGGGTAGCGCACAGTGATGCGATTGGCTCTGTGGTTGGAGCTAATGCACGCCCCCATTCTACCTAGACTAGACAGCGAGTGGAAGCCACTTCCTCATGCTGCGAGGCGGAGTGGGGCCCGACGCCTCTGCGTGCGCTCTGGAGGGAGAGAGGGAGAGAGAGATGGAGAGAGAGGGAGCACTGGGGGGGGGGGGGGGGGGGGCTGCTGCGCGGCACACGGGAGAGGGGAGGAAGGGAGGCCCACAAGCTGCCGTGCGGCGGGTCCCCCCCCCCCTTCCCCCCTCTCTCTCTCTCTCCCTCCGGAGTGTGTGCAGAGGTGCCGGGTTTCGCTCTGGAAGAAGCTCTCTCTCTCTCTCTCTCTCTCTCTCTCTCTCTCTCTCTCTCTCTCTCTCTCTCCCACCCCCCCTCTCTCTCTCTCTCTCTCTCTCTCTCTCTCTCTCTCTCTCTCTCCTCCCTCCGGAGTGTGTGCAGAGGTGTGTCGGGTTTCACTCTGGAAGAAGCTCTCTCTCTCTCTCTCTCTCTCTCTCTCTCTCTCTCTCTCTCTCTCTCTCTCTCTCTCTCTCTCTCTCTCTCTCTCTCTCTCTCTCTCTCCCACCCCCCCTCTCTCTCTCTCTCTTCTTCTCCCACCCCCCCCCTCCCCTCTCTCTCTCTCTCTCTCTCTCTCTCTCTCTCTCTCTCTCTCTCTCTCTCTCTCTCTCTCTCTCTCTCTCTCTGTCTACCAGTCGCTGTGTGGGCTGACTGTCACTCAAAGTGCTTATGGGCGGAGCCAGGCCATAACAGCCTGAGATCTTGAAGCTGGAAAATGATGGTTTTGAGTACTTGATTAGAATATAAAACAATGCATTTAAAAAAAAAAAATCTTACAGATGTCTTCAATAGACTAACAGGAATTGTGTAAAGTTGCCCAAATAGTGCTAGGAATAGCAGTACATGTCCCTTTAAGGAGCCCTTTCTGTGTTGTGCGTGTGTGTGTGTGTGTGTGTGTGTGTGTGTGTGTGTGTGTGTGTGTGTGTGTGTGTGTGTGTGTGTGTGTGTGTGTGTGTGTGTGTGTTGTGTGTGTGTGTGTGTGTGTGTGTGTGTGTCTGTGTGTGTCTGTGTGTGCGTGCGCGCACGCGGAAAAGACCATGATGACATGAGTTTGATAGTATTTACTGAGGGATTGCCAGATAATGTTGATATTTAAATGTTAAAAAAAGTATACAAAATAAATGTACATGATATGCAACATAAAACAATTGTTGTAGGAACGGTTTGGGAGAGGGAGGTAGGGAGGGTTTTAGATTGTGTGTTGTGAAGTTTAGAGAGAGAGAGTACAAATTTAACTCTGGCCTCTTTAAGTGTGTATTCTTCAACGTAATAGCTTATCTACTTGAAATGTACTGAATTTTTTTATATATATATGTGACACAAAAATGCGTATTTTTTTGGCCGGTAAGAAATTGCTTGGCGTGTAGAATTTTCCCATCTACCCGCCACTGGCCGGTGAGTCAAAAAGTTAATTTCGTGCCTGAGTGGGTGCACAGTCTGTCTTCTCTTGGGAGCCAGGTCTGCCTATGGCGGCCTTTCTCGATGGCTAGGCTGTGCTCACTGAGTCTGTACCTAGTCAAGGATCTTCTTCGTTTTGGATCAGTCACAGTGCTCAGGTATTCTGCCACTGTGTACTCTCTGTTTAGGGCCAAATAGCATTCCAATTTACTCTGGTTTTGGGTTGATTCTTTCCAATGTGTCAGATAGTTTTCTTTTTGTTTTCTTATAATTTGATTTAGTCCAGTGTGGTTTCTGTCTGGTGGTTCTGCTTGTGTTTGTGAGAAGAGTCCCAGGACCAACTCTCTCTGTAGGTGAGGGCTTTGTTATGGAGTATGTCTGGGTCACTTTCTTTTAGGTGATTATAGAATTAAAATGCTCTTTTTTGGATTTGGATAATTATTGGGTATCTTCCTAGTTCTGCTCTGCATGCATTATTTGGTGTTTTCCGTTGGGTGCGGAGAATGGATTTGCAAAATTCAGGCAGGAAAGCCATTACTAGAAAGTGGTTAAGAACAGAAATTCCGACAGTGGATGATTGGATTGATATTATTTATGATATTTTTAAGATGGAAAGAATAACTTTTTCTTTTAGGTTGCAACAGGATAAGTTTCAGACGAAATGGGAAAGATGGATAATGTACATTACACCGTTACGATCTTCATTTGTTTAAGGTGTATAGAAATGTCCATTTGGGTTTGTTAAGTGAACCTTGTGTAAAAGGAGTTGAGTGTCAGGAAGATGCACCCCAACATATTATTTTGTTATTTGTTTGCTTTATGGTAGATACAGATTTATTGGAGATGCACCCTAACAT
>NC_140168.1:180310543-180378043 GCF_963971535.1 Notolepis coatsorum | reverse complement strand
TGTAGTGTGATAGTAAAGGGTTAACCTTCTGTAGTGTGGTAGTGAAAGGGTTAAACGAGACCAGCAGCCAGCCGCGTGGAACAGGGCCAAGGACGTCCCTTTGAAATCGAACGAGGGCGGATCGCATCCAACGGTGGAGCGATTTGCTTGTTGAATTAACAACAATATCCCCCCCCCCCCCCCATTAAATTCTCACAGCTTTAAAAAAAAAAGTGGGACATGTGTTTTAGAAGCGAAGGTATAAATAGCAACACATCTCTCAAGATAACATGTGTTGGTCCTGTGGAGAGGCAAACTTGGAGACAGGCGATGGGAAAGCTGTGTGTGTGTGTGTGTGTGTGTGTGTGTGTGTGTGTGTGTGTGTGTGTGTGTGTGTGTGTGTGTGTGTGTGTGTGTGTGTGTGTGTGTGTGTGTGTGTGTGTGTGTGTGTGTGTGTGTGTGTGTGTGTGTGTGTGTGTGTGTGTGCGTGGGTGTGGGTGTGGGGGTGTGTGTGTGTGTGTGTGTGTGTGTGTGTGTGTGTGTGTGTGTGTGTGTGTGTGTGTGTGTGTGTATGCATGTGCGCATGTACGTGCAAGGATGTATGCTTGGGGAGATTCTGTTGTACTCAGCAGATTTTGTGACTCTAAGACGGAAAGCTCTCTCTCTCTCTCTCTCTCTCTCTCTCTCTCTCTCTCTCTCTCTCTCTCTCTCTCTCTCTCTCTCTATCTATCTCTCTCTCTCAATTCAATTAAATTCAATTGACATGGGAAACATACGTTTACATTGCCAAAGCCAGTGTTAAAAAAAAACAAAACAAAGCAAAACAGACATACATACATTAGGAGATGTTTTCAACAAACAGGGTATTAGCTATGATGAAATAGAAAAAAATGTAATCTCACCGGTTCCACATATCTTTTTTACGCACAATTATTGTTATGTTTGAAGACTCACAGTGTTCCATTAAGGATACCAATTGCACACCACAGATACCACAAATTTTTCTATGAAAGAGAGACATCGAGAGGTTTTGTATCAGATTTTTATCATCAATTACTAACGTCCTCATATGAAACCCTCCACCTAGACTCCGTCTGGAGGAGGGATATACCAGACCTAGAAAAAGATTTTGATTGGCAAGAAGCCTGGGCAAATGTTCGACTTGCATCAAGGAACCCGGACCATCAACAAATCAATCTTAACTATATTCATAGGACATACTTGACTCCTATAAGACTGAACAGAATGGGTCTTAAACAAGACTCCAAATGCTCCTTATGTACAAATGGGGACGAAGGGACATTTATGCACATGTATTGGGACTGCCCACCAGTTAAGATATTCTGGAAAGAAGTGACCCAGCAATTATCAAATCTCTTAATTCTGAATATACCTGTACACCCCTCTATATTACTGCTGAATGATGTTTTTGAATATGCAGTACCTATACAGCAAAAGAGATTGGTTTTATCTGGTATTACAGTGGCTAAAAAACTGATAGCATCACGATGGTTTCAACCGGAAAAAATGTGCCGAAAGGTCTGGATTCTTACATATCTCGATGTGATTTATCTAGAAATATCTACAGCAAGAATTTTGGGTCTCAATGAATCCAAATTGACAATGTGGTTAGAAGTGGTGGAGAGAATAAAAGCTAGCTTATAATGGTAGTGTCTGGTTAGGAGCGAAGGATAATGGATGGATTATCCATTGGGGGGTCCAGGGCGGGGGGTGCGAGCAAGAGCATGTGTGTAGGGGAATAGATAGCAGGTATTAGGGGTATATCTTGTATAAGACATTTATCCAAACGGTGAGTTAACTGATGTACACTGTTTTACAATGCTTGTATATCTAATCGTGTGTTGTCATGTTTGGTTATGTGTTTGTTTAAAAAATAATAAAAAAATCAAATACAAAAAAAAACAGTCAAACAGAGAAATCAGAAGAAATCAGTACAGTACAGATTGACAGTCTTTATGGTGGATGTATTCCGTTGGATGTCCTTTTCTTGTCACAGCAGCTCACAAATCTTGCTGCTGTGTTTGCACATTGTTGTATTTCTCCCAGTAGGTATGGGAGTTTTGAGTTATTTTGTATTTGCTCTTTCGGTGTTTGTGGGAAGTATAGTCTCTGATGTCTTGGTATAGTGGGCAGGTTGTTAAGAAGTGTAGCTCGGTTTCCACCTGCATGGCGGCCTTTCTCGATGGCTAGGCTGTGCTCGCTGAGTCTCTCTCTCTCTCTCTCTCTCTCTCTCTCTCTCTCTCTCTCTCTCTCTCTCTCTCTCTCTCTCTCTCTCTCTCTCTCTCTCTCTCTCTCTGGAAGCAGATGTTCTATCTGTCCCTCTGGATTCCATTTTAAATAGTTTCCGTCTCAGTCTGTTTTAGACGTAATCGAACCCAGTCTGTCCTCAAGAGACGTTTTCTCATGTGATAGTAGCCTCACTTCAGCTCCCTGACGTCCTCTGAATGACTGACCTTGTGTTTATGGGGAATGGCTGGAAAAGATACATTTGCCTGTTGTTTTTTTGGTTTATAAAAGTGATTTTTTTCCTTTTCTTTTCACTACAAGAGAAGAGAGGTATAGCGATATATGTTAGTTCCAGTGTTGGAGAGGCTCTGGGTATTTAGTATCCCCGGGGGAAGCCTTTGGACGTTAGCCAGCCAAGTCACAGCTAGTGTCTGTTCTTCAAAAGGAAATCATACATCAATTGTAAGCCTGCAGGTCAGAGGTCAGGTTATTCAGGAAATGGGTCATTTACTGGGGTTCTGAGAGGAGAGATGCGCCTTCTTAACGAATACACATGTCCCCTTTGATTTGGAGAGCAAGATAATGTCATAGGGTGACATGTTTATGGAGTCATGCTGGGGTGAGCGTGATTGAAAATGTAAACGTTCCGACAAAGGTACACTCGTAGTGAAAAGAGCACCTCTATAACTACTGCACTCTGTTGGTCGGTTGGTGCATTGGTTGGTCGTTGGTCAGTTGGTCGGACGGTTGGATTGTTGGTTGGTTGGTTGGTATGTTGCTCTGTTGCTCGGTTGGTTGGACATTGATTCGTTTGTTGGTTGGTCGTTGGTTGATTGGTTGGTCGGTTGGTTGTTGGTTGGTTGGTTGGTTGTTGGTTGGTAGTAGGGGTGGACGGTATGGTCTAAAATTTATATCACGGTATAATTTGAAGCATAGACGGTAACGGTATATATCACGGTATCATCGTTTTTGATAAAAAAAAAATTATTTAATTTTAAAATATATATATTATATAATTAGACTTGTACTTGTATTATCTGCGAGACATCGCCACCACGCAACAAGCTCCACTGTCTGTGTGTACTCTAGTAGCCTCCAGCTACGGCCAGGATTCTCCGGAGCTGCACCTGGACCTATACTCGAGTAGCCTCGAGCAGAGCTACGGCCAGGATTCACCGGCGCTGCACCTGGACCCTATTGGTATAACGTTACTTAACTGTGCTCAGCAAGCCCTCAGCTCGAATACGCATCGAATCAGTGTTATAAGACATTGATATCAGGAGCTATCTGTAGCTACTGCTAGCCGGATATATAACGTTAATACAACGCCTCAGTGAATTATTTAGTTCAATGGGACATTTCGTTTTGAACGGTGAACTAACGTGAGCTAACAGCTAACAGGTAGCATACACGTCTCTACTAGACTTTGTGGAGCATTTGTTGATGTCAGGAGCTATCGGTAGCTGGCCGACTAGATACCGTTCGGTTAGACAATGCCTCATCATGTATTAAACTAAAAGTGAATAGTTGAAATATCTTTAGAAGAATGGAGCGTGGCATGTAAAGAGGCACAGAGTCAGACAGTCAGTAGCAACCTAAAACTTATACAATATAAATGGCTGATGCGTACATATATAACTCCTGTTAAATTGCATAAGTTTAATGATAATATTCCAGATACTTGTATTAAGTGTAGTGAGGAAAGGGGGACACTGTTCCACTGCATATGGGAATGTGTGAAAGTGAAAACCTTCTGGCAAGATGTTATTGATCTGATCGATCAAATCTTATCAAAGAAGTTGCCATTGAATCCCAAGCTTTTTATTCTTGGTTTATATCCTACCACCCCACATCTACAACGCAAAGAGTTTAGATTTATAGATATGTGCATATTACAAGCAAAACGTGTAATAGCTCTTAATTGGAAAAATGTTGATGGACCAAGAATTGGTATGTGGATTAAAGAAATGGCTTCAAATATGTCAATGGAAAAGATGGTGTATATTGTTAGACGTAAACAAAACATTTTTGATAATGCCTGGGGACCATTTGTGTACTTCTTAAAGCATAATACGAATGTTGGGAACTTGCTTCAACAAGAACGGGATTAGGGGGAGTACTGTGGGACAACTCTTATTATTGTGTAAAAACGACAAGAAACAACCTTTACTTAATGTGTAAAACATTTTGGTTGTATTATTATTTATTTATGTTTATTTTTTATTTAAATCTGTATCCTTCCTATGTGAACCTGTTTTTGAAGTTAATTATTATTTTGTGGGGTGGGGTTAGGGGAGGGAGAACGGGGTGAAAATGTTTGCTGAATACTGCTCTGCTGATATACATGTTGTAATTTGCAAACTAAAACCCAATAAATATATTGTTAAAAAAAAAAAGAAAAAAAAGTGAATAGTTGACTGGGTCATTTTGTAACGGTAGCTAAGCTAACGTTAGCTCAGGGAGACGCCGCCGTCCTCCCGTATCCCGTCCCACTAGACTACTAGACCCGTGTTTACATGCGTGCGGTAGGGGCTGGCACGCCCACTGCGCGAAGCCTCCTAAATAACTTTTTACAGTTCGCACATATCTATTATCTATGACTAATTCTATCTATTTTTAGGGGCAAATGCGAGTGAAATAGTCGCGCTGTGGTTACATGACGTCATTGCTATTTTAGAGCTGCGCTACCGGTTACACGGTATAGTCAAAATCCATACCGTAGAGCAAATTCATACCGTTTATACCGTATACCGTTTATACCGTCCACCCCTAGTTGGTAGGTTTGTTTGTTGGTTCGCTGGTCATTGGATGTTGGTCCATTGGTGGGTTGGTTGGTTGGTTGGTTTGTTTGTTCATTGGTTGGTTGGTTTGTTTGTGTGTGCGTCTGTTTGTGTTCAATTGCTTCCTCAGTCATACTGCAACCACATCACCCACAACTGCACACACTTCTGCACACACACAAACAAATGAGCTCCTCATATGGACCCATGGTCGCCTTGCCTAGGACTAGGACCGCTACTGTTCCTAATTTATGCAAATGACATGTCGTCATCTTGTGACTGCAACTTGTTCCTGTTTGCGGACGACTCAGCCCTGCTGGTCTCTGACAAGAACAAGTTACAGGTTGAAACAACCCTCAGCTCGGAACTAGGCAGAATCTGCATATGGCTCGCTGATAACAAACTATCATTACACATGGGCAAAACAGAGTAAATTTTTTTCGGTTCAAATAACAAACTCAGCAAGACCGACGGCTTCTCAGTTACAGTGGGTGACAATATTGTCACAAGGAAAGAAGATATTACCTACCTGGGTTCCATCCTAGAGGCTAATCTCTCCTGTGACAAAATGGCATCCAATGTAATAAAAAAAGTCAATCAACGAACTCGATTCTTGTACCGGATCTCCTCTCTGGTAAACAAGAATACCCTGAAGACTCTGGCAGGAGCACTCATTCAAGGGTACTACGACTATGCTTGCACCTCATGGTACCAAAGCACCTCAAAGGCGCTAAAAACAAAATTACAAACATCTCAAAACAAACTGGTCAGACTACTGCTTGACCTTACTCCTAGAACCCACCTCACCCCTGCCCACTTTGACAATCTAGGATGGCTTAGAGTAGACGACAGATTACAGCAACTTGCAATGGGCCTGGTCTACAAGATACACTACATGACCAATGTACCCATGTACATGTCAAAATACTTCCCAAAGGTCAGTGAATACCACGATCACAACACCAGAGGGAGCTCCACAAATCATGTTAAACCCAGATTCGGCTCAAACAAGGGACTAAACACGTTTCGCAATTATGACACATCAATGTGGAACGCCCTACCAAAAGCTGTAAAGGAATGTGAATCACTACCCACTTTTAAAACCACTCTCAAGGAACACCTACGGGAGACTGCAATTCGAAACTGGCCCCTGTAAATGTCCTAACCCAACCCCCTCATTTACCTAGTATGGTTTTGTCAACATTCCAATGTACAGTTTTGCTTGTTTGTACAGTGTGTCCCCCCCCCAACCCCTCCAATGTAAATTACCTAGTATGGTTGTCAATATCCCAATGTACAGTTTTGCTTGTACAGTTGTACAGTGTTTCCCCCCCAACCCCTCCCTCACAGCTACAGTATATAGGGTCCAACATACTCACAGCTACAGTATATAGGGTCCAAACATACTCACAGCTACAGTATATAGGGTCCAAACATACTCAATGCTACAGTATATAGGGTCCAAACATACTCACAGCTACAGTATATAGGGTCCAAACATACTCACAGCTACAGTGGGTCCAACATACTCACTGCTACAATATATAGGGTCCAAACTAGGCCTGCCGCGATAAGCAATAAATCGATTAATTGCCGCGATAATTAAAATTAATGCAATGATTTTGACGGGCGCGATTAATTGCTATTTGCGCGTTTGTTTTAATGAGGCGGAACCAGTGCCCCTTGTCAGTCACTGTCCGTGTTGGGAGGCGGGCCGCTGGCTTTACTACAGAGCAGAGAGCACAGCACAGGAGCTCCGTGGGGCAACACCACATAGCTTAACTACATTTCTCAATAGTGTTGCTCCTTTTAAACAAGTAGCGTTATTCGTAGTGTAACGTTAGCGTTTTAACGTTAGTAGCTAACGTTAAAACTAACCTAAAGTTAGTTGTTCACCAACAATCTCAACATTTGTTTTATCATTAGCTCATGTCGATCTACTAGTAGCATCAGCAAGCTAACGTTAGCTGGCCCCAGTCCACTAGCAGCATGTCGATCTACCAGCAGCATCAGCAAGCTAACGTTAGCTGGCCCCAGTCCACTAGCAGCATGTCGATCTACCAGCAGCATCAGCAAGCTAACGTTAGCTGGCCCCAGCCCATTAGCAGCATGTCGAAGTAGTAGTAGCATCAGCAAGCTAACGTTAGCTGGCCCCAGTCCACCAGCAGCATGTCGATCTACCAGCAGCATCAGCAAGCTAGGATAATCACAACAATACTTCCGGTCCGGTCAGTGGGCTTCAAAATAAAAGTTTTGGGAAATAAATTTATAAAAAAAAAAATCTCTAACCGGTCGCAATAATATCGCTTATCAAGAGACAAGTCGCATTTCTTTCCTCTCTCCCAAGGCCTTCAAGGCCGTTCCTACCGCCGCCTCTACTGCACCATGGAGCCTGACGCTGCTATGCCCTGCTTCGTGCCGGTGGCCGGACTATACTCAAATCAACTCTAAATGGATCTAATCAGTGGATTGCATATTTTCTTCAAGAAGCAGAATAAGGCTAACCCTCTCTGCCTATTGGGACATCATAATTGGGCTACAAACTTGAAGACGTGGTATTATTTGGATTATCGAAGCTTTTGGACTGCAATAAGAAGATTTTGGATCTGTTTACCGCGCACAGGATCTACCAAAATGAACTGATAAGACACTTGGACACTTGGACTAATAATGCATTCAGTCATTTGGACGGAGTTGTTAAAACTCACTCCACTCAAATCAATAGAGTTATATTCCACTCTATTCAAATCAAATTTAAAGGGACGTGGCTGGGATAAATTGTGCCAGTCAGTCAGCCAAAACAAATTCTTGGACCAAGGTCGAACCAAGAGCTCTGGAGTCGAAGGCTCTCTGGGAGATAAGAGTGGCGAGCGGCGTCCCACAACCCCAATCCCTAGTCCCCCCCCCCCCCCCCCCCTTCCTCTGCATTGGTGCTGCAATGTCGGCTGCCTCGTGTGAGGGAGACCTCCCCCACCCAGGACTTGGCTTGTGCACTCCCCCCCACCTTCCCCCCCCCCTCCCACTCCCCCCCCCCCCCCCCTACAGCCCTGTAACAACCCCAACCCACTCCCCCCTCCTTCCGTAAATGGCGCTGCCTATGACGGCTGCCAGTCTGTTTGCGGTGGTGAATATGCATATGTTTGTCTCAAGGCTCTGTACCATTATTACTATCTAAAATGTAATAATTGTGGAATATTACTGTAATGAGCTGTATGTGTATGATCCAAGCGTCCTATGATCCTCATAGGAGCATAACAGAAAAAAGCATTCCATGTGAAGGTATTCTGTATCTTTGCATGTCAACTAATAAAGAAACTTGAACTTGAACTTGAAACTTGAGTATATAGGGTCCAAACATACTCACAGCTACAGTATATAGGGTCCAACATACTCACTGCTACAGTATATAGGGTCCAAACATACTCACTGCTACAGTATACAGTAGGGGTGTAACGATGCATCGATTAATCGAAATGGATCGATTCTAATGTGTTAGAATCGAAGCATCGATTTCAATAGTTAGAAATCGATTATAATAGAAATTTATCGAAATAAATATATATAGGGGAGAGTGGGGTAAGAAGTGCCCATTTTTACTTAAAGTGCCATTAAAGCAAGGGGATTACAGTAATGCCCCCAACTAAAATATGTACATATAGTTTAGGATGTTGTGCATCCCTGGGGACAATCACTTTGGATCTTAAATAAACTGTTTCAGAAATATAGCTTTAGAAAAAAAAGTGGTTTTGTGGCACAACTTGCCCCCGGTGCGGGGTAAGTTGTGACATTAGAGAGAATACACTGGGGTCAATTGTGCCATTGATAATTTTAAGTAAAACAGATCATTTTAATCTCAAAACGGTAAAAGCATCCTGCAGATCTTCATCTCCTTTCCAACCTGACGTATAGTCTTTCCCTGTTGCACCTCTTTCACTGGTCTTTCCAACTTCTCAAGAGGAGTTGAAACCCTGTCTGTCTTCCGTTTGTATCTGCGTGGCATGATGGATTTTGGTCTAAAATATCTAAAGAATATGACATAGTTTTAGTGATCAAATGTAAGAATACAATGTACAATAACAATAAAATACAATAAAGTAATATATATAGTTAATAATTATAAGTTGGGGCAACTTAACAAACAGAATATCTGGCACAACTTAACCCAGGCCCTTTGGCACAAATCACCCCAAGCCTACTAGAGGGGAGGCCGAGTCAGTCTAAAGTGAACTTGATTGATCCATGTTGGCAGACTACACAATTCTTTGTGTGTAATATCTAGTTATTATGTTTAGTCAAAATACGTTTGTTGGCCAGCCGTCTGTTGGTCATCGGTGTTCGTAATCTTACATTTAGATTCAATGTTTGCTCATGCATATCTTGGGACACCTCTAGCTGATAAACCAATCAGGATACAGAAACGGGAAGTACGGACCCCAAAATTGTCAACAAGAACGGAGAATCTGACTGGAACGCTAGCTGTATTATACATCGCAACATAAGACAGTAAATACTATTGTAATAAAACGTTCAAAACTATGTTCAATTTGTGTATTGTTTTGTTACTATATAAGATTGTATTTCGCACTGTATTAACCATAACGACGTCACAGATGAGCTTTAGATGATATTAACGTTAGATCCGACGGTCCGACCTAAATACTATTGTAATAAAACGTTCAAAACTATGTTCAACTTGTGTTTTGTTTCTTACTATAAGATTGTATTTCGCACTGTATTAAGCCATATCGACGTCAGGTGAGCTTTCTAGCCATTAGATTGTTAACGTGATATTAACGTTAGATCTACGACCACAATTTGATTCCAAGTTTTTACATACCTCACTTTGTTGGTCTCTCACGAAAGTCTCTCTGGACTGCAAATATACTGTCTCATAAATATACTCTTCCAATATATAAATATACATATAAATATATTGTTTTAGATGCTGTTGTCACTATGAATTACAAATGAGGGACCCTGATGTAAACAAGACAAACGTCTTTCTCTGGTCTGCATCCCATCTGCAATTGTTTTATACTTTTCTGGACTCTTTGTATCATAAACAGTACTGTATTTGCAAATCTGGTATGCCATAATTAAATGTATAGATGTAGCAGTAGGCCTACTGTATCTGTATGTCATGTATGTCATATATGTTATGATGAATTGAAAATGGGGGACCCTGATGTAAACAAGATGAAAGTCTTTCTCTGGTCTGCATACCCTTAACAATTGTGTATTGAGCTGTACTGTATTGTACCCATTCTGCAATCTGTTAATACAGTTTTCAATTAATGTCAGACGTCCTCTCCATAAAAAAAACGATCGAATTGCTCAGAATTTTAAATTATGTCCCCAATAGGACATAATAATATTAATATTATTCCCCAGTATGACACAATAAACACAGAATGAATGCTACCAAAGAGAATGCTATATGCAATTTGTGTATAAAGTGTGTATTAATCCTGTAACATGAGTCAAGGTCAGATCTAGCCTGGCATAGAGAACAGAATGTTGATTTTTTTGATGTTCAAGTTTCTTTATTAGTTGTCATACAGAAGTACAGAATACTTTTATATAAAATGCTTCTTTCTGTTTTGCTCCAGAGATTGTGCTAGATAAAAATAGAAGTCAAGTACGTAGACAAGTGTTCAATATATACATACAATGTACAATGCAGAGTAGAAAAGTAACTGAGTTACAATACAATATACTATACAGTACAATGCAGAAATGGGATGAGGTACAATTTACAGTAAGGTGTAATGAGGTATGGGTTGTAGTGCATATTCTTTGCCAATAAATATAAAGTGTGTTTAGGTGTTCTAAAGTGGGTGCTGCAGTGAGTTGTTCGTTTAAAGTGAGTGTGTGCGTGTGGATGTGTGTGCTGTGAGTGCATTTGATGGTTGTTACATAGTGTTATTGTCATTTGTATGTGTGTAATGTGTAACTAGTACAGTGAGAAGGCATTTGGCGATTTCTTTAAACAACGTCTCCTAACAGATGAGGTGGACTTCCATGCTCCTGTAAAAAAGATGAAACTCAAAACCTTCAAGGACACAACAACATCAAGTGTTACCAAGGTGAGAGGCAAGGAGATGGCCCTGAAAGCAGACCGAGACCTCTTCGCCAGGCTTATAGTGGTGGGAACAGTCAGGAAGATTGACATCGGGGAAATGTTAGTCTACAGTCTGGGACCCTTCCCTGCAGCCATAGCGAACATGGATGGCTCTATGGTGAAAACTGATAAAGCCAAGTTAATGCACTTTCTCGAGGGATCAGTAAATCCACCCGCCACAGTTGAAGTCCCTGATGGCACAGGGGTGGAGGTGTTACCACTACAAACACTGTTCTCAATACAGGAGGAAGCAGACACCCGACTATTGCTTCACTGTGCTCATGCCTCTCAATACAGTTCCCATGTGGTGATCAGCAGTCCAGAGATTTCTTCGAGCCCCAGTCGCAATCCTGGAACTTGTATACTGCTCCTGCAAAAAAAACACAATGCATGAAGGGGCGATGCACATGCAAATCAAACAACCTACCATGTACAGACATGTGTCTGTGTTTGGACTGTCAGAACACTGTATCTTCTTTTTTCATATATTTTATTTCTTTTTTGGAAGGCACAGGTACAGGCATACAATGCACATTGTTGGTTCCAGCTATCTATTGTTTGATAGTTTGCACCATTTAATCTAGCTGTAGAAAGCTCCATTGTTACTAATAACTGTTTCCAGTGATTGAAGGGCAGAGAATGTGGAGCTTGCCATCAAAGTGCCAATTTTTTTTTCTCAGCAGTACTTCCTGCCAAGCTAAAGAATCATCATCATTAAGGAGCAGTAATTTGGGACAACAGGGAATATGTTTTTGTAATACATGTTACTGTTAAAATAAATAACATGTTATTTTCACACTTGTTATTGTGTTATAAATGTTGATTGATTGATTGATTGAAAACGTTATTAACAGATTGCAGAATGGGTACAGTACAGTACAGCTCAATACACACAATTGTTAAGGGGAGGCAGACCAGAGAAAGACGTTTGTCTTGTTTACATCAGGGCCCCCCATTTGTAATTCATAGTGACTGACAACAGCATCTAAAACAATATGTTTATATGTATATTTATATATTGGAAGAGTATATGAGACAGTATATTTTGTACATGTAACGGTTGTGACAACGTCAAATTTTTAACGTCACAGGCAACAACAAAGACCGCTATTACCATAGTGTAACACACAGCAAGAATGTGAAACAAGTTACTATTATTAGTATTGGGTTAGAGTTGTTTGATTTACACTATCGTAATGTTAGATTGCTATCTGAGAAAGTTAAAATGCTAACGTTGTAACGTTAGTCTTTGTGAGCTGGCTACAATATTTTCCAATGTGTAATCAGACGTCAAAACGGACAACATATAAACTGCTGATGACTCATAACTTCCTATCACGTTTGAATAATGCTGTAAAGTTAAGTAAAAATGCATTTCAATAGTAATAGTAATGAATTGAGAGCTTACCGAATGCAGAGCTATCCAGTACGAGTAGCAATATTTACTTCCTGGTTCCAGGGCTTGAAGAATGTCATTGGGAGAAATCAAGTCACCTGATGTTGTAACGCGTTTTGATTGGTTCCGCAGCAACGCCCCTTTTCACAAACGTAGGTAGTTTTTATCTTATCAACACATTAATTTCATAAAGATATGACCCAACAACCGTTGCCAACAAACGGAAATGTGTTATTATAGTATATTATGTAGTTCATATTACAATAACATATAGTCTGTTTAACCAGATCAATCATTTCATTAACGGAAGCCTCTAGAGACCTTCGGCCTCCCATCTATACCATTTGGGGAAAAAATGCATCCCCCAGCTGTTTTGAGCTAGCATCATGCTAACTGTATAGACTCATGGTGTAGCTGACTAAAGCACTAAAACATGTGTGAACTGTTTTCAAAGTTGTCTATAATTGTTCGAACACAGCAATAAAAAAAACCTGATCATACAAATTTGACTTTGGAGGGCAAAACAATGTTTTTTTTAACTTAAATGTGCTTAAATGTGTCTCCCTTCTTTGCATGTTGAGTGAAATGGATGCCTCTTCAAAAATATGTTGTCACATGACCAACTTCTTCTATGGTTTTCTAGATAACAGGGGTGACACTATACTTGCCCCTTGGCACAGATTACCCCACTCTCCCCTATTTGTTATTATTTTAAACATTTTTGTGTATTGTTTTTATTTACCTATAGTCCATTCATGCTGAGTGAATCAGTTCCCCCAGCCACATTTGTGTATTACATTTTTTTTGGGGGATTAACTGATAGAAAATGTATTGAAAATGTATCGAAAATGTATCGAATCGAATCGACTCGAATCGTGGTCAAATGAAGAGATTTCATGATGCATTGAATCGTTGCCTGAATAATCGTAATCGAAATTAATCGTTGTGAGGTTGCATCGTTAAACCCCTAGTATACAGTGTTCAGATATACTCACAGCTATATACAGGGTTCAGATATACTCACAGCTATATACAGGGTTCAGATATACTCACAGCTATATACAGGGTTCAGATATACTCACAGCTATATACAGGGTTCAGATATACTCACAGCTATATACAGTGTTCAGATATACTCACAGCTATATACAGGGTCCAGATATACTCACAGCTATATACAGTGTTCAGATATACTCACAGCTATATACAGGGTTCAGATATACTCACAGCTATATACAGGGTTCAGATATACTCACAGCTATATACAGGGTTCAGATATACTCACAGCTATATACAGGGTTCAGATATACTCACAGCTATATACAGGGTTCAGATATACTCACAGCTATATACAGGGTTCAGATATACTCACAGCTATATACAGGGTTCAGATATACTCACAGCTATATACAGGGTTCAGATATACTCACAGCTACAGTATATAGGGTTCAGATATACTCACAGCTATATACAGGGTTCAGATATACTCACAGCTATAGTATATAGGGTTCAGATATACTCACAGCTATATACAGGGTTCAGATATACTCACAGCTATAGTATATAGGGTTCAGATATACTCACAGCTATATACAGGGTTCAGATATACTCACAGCTATATACAGGGTTCAGATATACTCACAGCTATATACAGGGTTCAGATATACTCACAGCTATATACAGGGTTCAGATATACTCACAGCTATATTCAGGGTTCAGATATACTCACAGCTATATACAGGGTTCAGATATATTCACAGCTATAGTATATAGGGTTCAGATATACTCACAGCTATATACAGGGTTCAGATATACTCACAGCTACAGGGTAGGACCTGCTACCTTGGTCACTGAGTGGCCATTGATTCTGAGGAAATGTACCCAGTTTGCTCCCATGTCCACTTACAGGTCTGTCCCTTTCTCCTTTAGATGTAAGGCTGCTTTCTCTGTCATCATGTCTTTCTTTCCTTCTTTCTTTCTTTCTTTCTTTCTTTCTTTCTTTCTTTCTTTCTTTCTTTCTTTCTTTCTTTCTTTCTTTCTTTCTTTCTTTCTTTCTGTCCCCCCCCCCTGGTCCCTGGTCATTTTAACTCAGTGTGTGTGTGTGTGTGTGTGTGTGTGTGTGTGTGTGTGTGTGTGTGTGTGTGTGTATGTGTGTGTGTGTGTGTGTGTGTGTGTGTGTGTGTGTGTGTGTGTGTGTGTGTGCGCGTGTGTGTGTGTGTGTGCGCATGTGCGCGCACGCCCATAGTGTTCTTTGTGTTTGTGTGTGTTTGTTTGTGTATGTGTGTGTGTGTTTGTATACATTTCTTTGTGTGTGTGTGTGTGTGTGCGTGCGTCTATATGCGCATGCAGTGTTCTTTGTGTTTGTTTGTGTGTGTGTGTTTGTCTGTATTAGGGCTGACCCCGATTAGCCGAATAGTGGACTAATCGATCGAAAGGAGCCGTAGGACTGCCAACAAAGTCGACTATCCAAATCCTTAGTCGGAGACAGCCCTAGTCTGTGTGTGCATGGACATAGGAGCCTGCCAGCCCATATAAATCACTAGGAATAAAAAAAGGAATAAAAAAATACTTTCTGAATACAGTATTTCCACTGTTTGAGATATTATTCACATTAAAAATGATCCTGTGGTGATGACTGGTCTCTGTGAAGAGAGGGAGAGAGGGGAGGGGGGAGAGAGAGAGCGGGGAGGGGTTAGAGAGAGAGAGCACAGGAGGGAAGAGAGAGAGGGGATGGGTTAGAGAGAGAGAGATGTTAGAGAGAGCGCATGGGAGGGAAGAGAGAGAGAGGGGAGGGGTTAGAAAGAGAGAGGTTAGAGAGAGAGAGCACGGGAGGGAAGAGAGAGAGAGGGGAGGGGGTTAGAGAGAGAGAGAGCACGGGAGGGAAGAGAGAGAGAGGGGAGGGGGTTAGAGAGAGAGAGAGCACGGGAGGGAAGAGAGAGAAGGGAGGGGGTTGGAGAGAGAGGAAAAAAGAGAGAGGGAGGGAGGGATAGAGAGAGAGGAAAATAGAGAGAGGCAGGGAGGGAGTACAGAGAGGGATGGGAGAAGGAGGGATGGGGGAGAGGGAAGTGGAGAGAGGTAGAGAGAGAAAGGGGGGTTAGAGAAAGGGAGAGGTAGAGAGAGGTAGAGAGGAAGTGGGGCTAGAGAGAGAGAGAGGTAGCGAGAGGTAGAGAGAGAAGGGGGGATAGAGAGAGCGACTGGGAGACGTAGAGAGACATAGAGAGAGGTAGAGAGGAAGTGGGGCTAGAGAGAGAGAGGTAGAGAGAGAAAGGAGGGATAGAGAGAGGGAGAGGTAGAGAGGAAGGGGGGATAGAGAGAGGGAGAGGTAGAGAGGAAGGGGGGATAGAGAGAGGGAGAGGTAGAGAGGAAGGGGGGATAGAGAGAGGGAGAGGTAGAGAGAGGTAGAGAGGAAGGGGGGATAGAGAGATGGAGAGGTAGAGAGGAAGGGGGAGATAGAGAGAGGGAGAGGTAGAGAGAGGTAGAGAGGAAGGGGGGGATAGAGAGATGGAGAGGTAGAGAGAGGTAGAGAGGAAGGGGAGATAGAGAGAGGGAGAGGTAGAGAGAGGTAGAGAGGAAGGGGGGGATAGAGAGATGGAGAGGTAGAGAGAGGTAGAGAGGAAGGGGGGGTAGAGAGATGGAGAGGTAGAGAGCGGTAGAGAGGAAGGGGGAGATAGAGAGATGGAGAGGTAGAGAGAGGTAGAGAGGAAGGGGGGCTAGTGAGCTGGAGAGGTAGAGAGAGGTAGAGAGGAAGGGGGGGTAGAGAGATGGAGAGGTAGAGAGCGGTAGAGAGGAAGGGGGAGATAGAGAGATGGAGAGGTAGAGAGAGGTAGAGAGGAAGGGGGCTAGAGAGATGGAGAGGTAGAGAGATAAGTGGGGCTAGCCCTGGTGCAGCAGTGGAAATTCACACCTGAGCACTGAGACTAATGAGTTCTGAGATGCATAAACACTGTGGATACTCTGCTACAGCCTCTATACTGTAATATTACAGCCTGTATACTGTAATATTACAGCTCTATACTGTAATATTACAGCCTGTATACTGTAATATCACAGCTCTATACTGCAATATTACAGCCTGTATACTGTAATATCACAGCTCTATACTGTAATATTACAGCCTGTATACTGTAATATCACAGCTCTATACTGCAATATTACAGCTCTATACTGCAATATGGCTCGGAATTCAACACATGTTCTTAATGTTCCTACGTAACATTGGATTAGTTCCGCTTAATGTCTCCAAACTGGAGGCTTTAAAGCTCTGCCAAACCAACACGCTGCAGGTCTTCAACCAGTTAAAAGAACCAATAGGTTACAGGTCTCCACCCAGTCAAATGGTAAAATGGCAGCTTTTATCCAAATTTGTTACTCACATTTTAACCATTTACATTCACACACCGACGGCAGATGCGACCATGCAAGTTGCCAACCTGCTCATCGGGAGCTGTTAGCAGTCTTGCTCAAGCACACTTCAACACGCTGCCCGGGAGGAGTGGGAATCGAACCGAGAACCTCCGGATTACCAGACAACTGCTCTACCTCCTGAGCCACTGTCGCCCCCAGAACCAATAGGCTACAGGTCTTCTCCCAGTTATAAGTACCAATAGTGTACAGGTCTTCTTCCAGGTAGGCTGGTAAAGCTATGCCTCCTAAAGTGTGTAAACGGAAGTACAGGAGGTACAGGCTACAGGCTTTCCGGTTTTCGACAAAACAATTATAGAAACGTGTGAAGTGCACAATATTTCCTCGTTTAAGCCACTGCAACGGCTTTGCCTGAAGAATTTACAACATGACCGGGACGTTCTAGCTTGTTTGCCGACAGGATTCTGGAAAAGTTTGGTCCGTTCGGAGGCATCTTAGTACATACACCGAAAATTCTATCGCCATAGACTCTTTCGGCCGTAGTTCTTTACCAGGCTTTATCTCACGGAGGAGATAAAACTGGGAACGAGGTTATCTCCCAGGTAAAAGAGCCAATAGGCTACAGGTCTTCTCCCAGTACATTTTCTTTTATAAAAAATTACAATAGCAATAGTATACAAGGAAAATTACAATAAATAAGGGAGAGAGATGGAAAGAGAGACAGGGAAAAAGAGAAAGGGAAAGTGAGAACCAGAGTGAGAGAGAGAGAAGAAAAGGGGATATGCACAGATAATGTTTACATTTAGAATGCCTTGTTGAATGCATCCAAACAAGCTCATGCTTATTGTCAAAAGTAAGCATAATGTAAATAGAGATATGTAATGTTAGTTACCTGCAATTATTTCGTTTTTTTGGGGAGGGAAACCCTGCATATATCGGTATCGGTTGATATCGGTATCGGAAATTAAGAGTTGGACAATATCGGTATATCGGATATCGGTAAAAAAGCCAATATCGAACATCCCTAGTACCAATAGTTTACAGGGCTTCACCCAGTTAAAAGAGCCAATAGGCTACAGGTCTCTACCCAGTTAAAAGAGCCAATAGGCTACAGGTCTCCACCCAGTTAAAAGAGCCAATAGGCTACAGTTCTCCACCCAGTTAACACTTTGATCGCCATGGTTAAATTCATAATTTACCATCCCTAGCCAGCTCTATTTGTCTATGGAGAAGTTCCCCTTCTTTGCAGGGCTATAACTTTTTTAATTCTATTGCTAAATTGACATTATTATGGCCCATTCAATGTCCTATATCCATTGTTCAGGGTGTAGCAAAGATATACTTTTTCATTCACATATTCATACTAAAATATGGTCTAAAGTATAAGTATGTTTTTATCGTTTTCTGCAGCTTTCTCCAGAACTTGATTTATAGCTCCAAATGCATTATATTGATGATCAAATACAGTTTGGTAGCGATCGGTGCCAGATGAAAAATTTCAACTGGAGGTACTTATAGAAGTTACTACGTATCATCTGATATTGACCGGATGGGCGAGGGGGCGTTTATAATTCTGTGGGCAACGTTATACCATTCATCTAGTGTGGGTCATATGATCATCAGATCAGTTAGTATAGAAGACGTTAGAAAATAACGTTGAAACTCACCGTATCTTCCTCGCGCCGTTGGACGATCAGCTTGGAGTAGACAGTTTTCGATTATGGGATGTTGATCCTGATGAACCATTTCCAGGTTGTATAATACTATATACGTCCAAATAACGTTGTTTATTGAGTTAGGGCGAGCGATTGATTATCCAGTGTGTTGAGATAGAGTCCTGCTAATGATCGCGAGTGCCCGGACGAAATATGGATGAGCACTTCCTGTTTGACGAGTCACTTCCTGTTGGCGATCTGCCGATCGGCCACCAGATGGCGCTCTTGAACCGCTAGAGAGTTGAGTGGAGATCAGCAGTATATCTCAGGACCCCGGAGGAGAAATATGATTTCGATCACAGATTTTTGAAATATTGACATCAAAGACGAGTTACGGCGTCTTCGGCAAAATGAGCATGGCGAGGAATGACGTCTAAACACGTCATCGGCGATTAAAGTGTTAAAAGAAAGTTCTCCACAGAAATCACAGTGTCGACTGTATTCTACTCTATAGACAGTTTCACTAGGATTCTGTTGCTATAGAGAACATGTTTTAAATGTGTCGCGTTTGTCTTCCTGCCTATTCCTCATGCTTCCTGTGTGAACTCCTACCAGACATACAAGCAGTCTAGTCTTCCTCTCTGTCTAGAATGTGATTTATAGTGCAGGGGCAACACACTCTCAGGAGGTAGAGCAGTCATCCCGGTTCGATTCCCACTCCTCCTGAGCAGTGTGTCGAAATGTCCTTGATCAAGACACTTAACCCCTAATTGCTCCCGATGAGCAGGTTGGCACCTTGCATAGTTGCCTCCGCCATCGGTGTGTGAAGGTGTGAGTGAATGGGTAAAATGTGAGGAACAAATTGTAAAGCGCTTTGGATAAACGTGCTATATAAATGCAGCCTGTTGTGAAGGGCCAGATTAAACCGAATATATATATTTATTTATATATATATATTTAATTGTATTTGTATATTCTCTAATATTCCCTGATATCCCTTGTATATTCCTTGTACAATATGCATTGAATATCCATTCTAGCCTACTGAACATCCCATAATAGTCTCCATTCTACTATTGGTCGAGACCTTGGTGCCAGGCTGCCATACCCCCCAGACCCAGTTCAAACGTACCGCTCGACATGTACGAACAAGTCCTAGTTCCGCGTAGGAATCTGGCTACCGCACCACTAATGGGACTATTTGTTCATAGTGCGTATATATACTGCGCTACTAAAGTAGGACTTCCTTTTCAGTCCAGTTTCTTACCCTCCAATAGAGTCACAGACGTAAAGCCTCCCCGCGACGCCACGTGTGGGAGTAAGGCCAAGTTCGGCTTACCATCGGTATTGAGACATCGTGTATATTAATATTTGAATAGTCATATTTGGCACTATATCGTCGAGTTGGACGTAGTCTATTAAGCTAATAATAGTCTGTTAATATATAGTGCTTCGTGCGGTGAGAATACTACCGTAGTCAGTACCCCATCGTTTCGGGCAGAGAACTGGCTGCTTATCCAGGGTGGTTGACCCCACGTGAAGCTGCACCCGAGGAGCCCCAGAGCCGACGAGCGAGTGGACCTGCATACCGGATTATTCTACCGACGACAGCCCGCCTTCCCCGGCACGGATTATGCTTTGTATACGTTGATTATTCCATGGATAAAGACCCCCGACACTGCCGTGTGTTGGAACCCCCCCCCCTGGAGAGGACGCAAGGTGAGGAGACGCTCTGCAAGACGAGGTCGCTTCACGTCTCTCCTCCGTGGACCGGAGGACGCCGGCCCACAAAGAGTCCATCTGCTTTCATCTGTGGTCCAAGGATCGCCGGCGCATTGAACGGCACTACAGTGGGTTCACCTGGGATACCCTTGGCCGGATGAGGCAGCCGGATTCTACCCCCCCCCCCCTTCCTACTCCTGTCGGCTTACAAGCGACCGGATTAACCCCCCCTGGTGTATCCAGCCTATAATCATTGAAGTATCATTGCTGTTATTCCTTAACTATTCCAGGTCGTATATGTACCACCTGCGCCTTCAGAGATTGGACATTCTCTATTGATATACCGACGAATACTCTTGCCATAAAAGTGCATACTAGTTCCCATTCATAAATGTGATTGATTTGATTAAGTGCTTGCTCTACACACCATCGCTGTGTAGAAATAAAGACCTATTTCTAATTCGTACATTTGTGTTGGATCCGTTTCATCTACGTGACAGTGTTCATCATAATATATTTATGCCGAGTACTGGGTGGCCGAATATTAAGTACAAAGGTAGTGGTAGTAAGTATCATATCTAGTAATACAGTCAGGGAATTGTACCCCTCAGTTACAATTGGTCCTTCGAGCCGGAGGGTAATTAGTGTAATATTAATATAGTGTTATTAATATTGAAATGGCCTATGATGAACACTCCACGAAACGATCCTCCTAACCAACGCCCGCAGCGCGAACGACGGCTCCCTCAGTACTTAGAGGCTTACGCTGTCAGTCAACAACCTAGTCTTCTACTAACAGTAAACGCGGTAAAACTAGAAAGTAAAAGTATGTCTAACCCCAACGCCCAGACTACCCCGACCATAGAGGCCCCTACGGGTTCTAATGTAACTGACCAAGTTCACGGTGGGGACCAGTGGGAACCAGACATGACTTCACACCCCGCCAGTACTGAAGAAGTAGTCCCCGATGAGTCCCGGGAGGAATACAGCGCTACCGAGAGAGAACTCGGCACGGAAGAAGACGGGGAGAGCACCGTGGAGATAGAGCTCCAAGGCTCCGCAAGGAGTACCCCGAGGGAAGGCTCCCCTATACAACCGCCTTCTCCCAGCGAGGCAGAGAGGACCCTACAGCAGGCCTTCCTCATCAGCCTGAACGCCGCTGCTGAACGCGACCGACTGCAGATCCAGCAGCGGAGCGAAGAAGAGCATATACGTCTAGAAATAAGACGCATTCAGAGGGAAGAGAATGTGGCCCGAGACCGAGCAGACAGCCAGCGAGCAGCTGATGGTGCTCTACGGGACGCAGAGCGCGACAGACAGCAAGCGCAACTAATAGAACAGCTGATCAGACGGACAACACCCTCTCCCTCCGCCAGAGGCTCCAGGAACTCGTCTAGACACACCTCCAGGGCGGCATCCCCTAGCCGAGTAAACAACCCTGAACTTGACCAACAGACGAGGTCTATACCCCCCACAGACCTCCTCCCCCCACCGGTCCAAGCGAGACCTAGCAACCGGGAAGGAGCAGCATATCCTGTGGAGAGGCTAAACCAGAGACTACAAGCACTGGATGACCTAACTGAAGACGAAGAGGAAGAGGAGGAGAACCACGCCCGACGACAGCACAGTACTCTACCGGACCAGGAGGTCCGGTACAGCCCAGGCTATACTCCCGCGGAGCTGCGCTACAGACCCCCGACTCTATACACGAGTGAGCACGACGCACGACCCGCACCGAGGAACAGCACCTGGACAAGCGGGCCATGGTACACTGCCGGTACCAGCCCATACCAAGGAGCGGGAGGAGACTCGCCTAGGAGGCCTCTCCCCCAACGCTCGCCGATGTATCCACAGTCAGCGTCATACATTGGCACGCCTATGGTACCCGACTTCACCCAAGAGAACCGGGCCCAGTATACAGAACTCCGCATGTGTCTGGAGACCATGTTGGTGGATGTATTGGATGAACGCCACAAATACGCCATCCTACTGAAGCACTTAAAGGTACCCCGCGCACATAATATAGCGCTCGCCTACGCGACTTCCACCACCCCATACACAGCAGCGCTGGTAGCATTGGACAAGAGGTATGGGCGCATATGGGATTACGTGATCCTGGAGATCCGACACATCGACCGCTTACCCCCAGCAATAGACAATCGAGCACTGGACGACCTGTCCATCAGAGTGCAGTCCCTGGTAGGGATGTTGGGAGCGCAGAGAGAGAAGGGGAGGCATGAACTTTACGCCAACTCAAATGTGGAAAGGATCTTGGAGAAGCTGCCGCCCGCTCGACAGGAGCGTTTTAGGCGGCAGAGGGACCACCGAGACCCGAATGGCCCCGAACCGAACCTCCTCGATCTAGCAGACTTCCTGGCGAGAGAAGTCAGCAGCCTACGGCTAGATACATTCGGACGGAGCACCCCTGGCTCCAGAGAAGGAACCAGACGACTAAATGATGGAAGAAGATCGGTGACTGTGATGCACCAATCGGAGTCAGTACCGAGCAGCAGGAGCCACAGTACCCCCTCCAGAACGGAGAAGTGGAAGATAGTGTGCCCCTACTGTGAGAAAGAACACTGGCTAGCGCAATGTGACTCCTTCCCCAAGCTGAACGCGGAGGAAGCAAGTCAATGGATAAAGTCCAACAAGCGCTGTTTTCGCTGTGCGCGCTCACACATGGCAGCCGAATGCCGCTTAAAGAAAAGGTGCACCAAGTGCGATGGAGCCCATCTGGACATACTTCACGACAGTAACAGACGGCGCCCTTCACCCGCACCATCCAGCAGCAAAGCGAGCGTCATGTACATCGATCCCGCCAGCAGCAGTGGAGCCTGAGTACTCCTAAAAGTAGTGCGTGTGACACTAAGCTACCAGAATAAAGTCCTGGACACTTACGCCGTCCTCGATGACGGGTCCGAGAAGACCCTTCTGCTCGCCTCCGCTGCGGCCCAGCTAGGGCTGCGGGGAAGCGAAACCCAAATGACAATTCGGACAATAAGACGAGATTTGAAGACGATAAAGGGCGAGAATGTCTCATTCTCTATCGCAGCAAGTGGCCAGCCTGAGCGACGGTACCAGATTACAGACGCTTTCACCAGCCAAGAAATAGGACTGTCGCGGTACACATACCCCGTCGCCAAGCTGATGGAGAAATATGCACATCTGCGCAAGTTACCGATCCCGCTCATAGACAATGCTATGCCGACCCTGTTGATAGGCTCCGACCATGCAGACCTCATTGTCCCGATAGACCGGGTTCATACCGGACCCCGAGGCTGTCCTGCAGCAGTCGAGACCCGTTTGGGATGGACTCTCCAAGGCCCGCTCGCCAAATCTCTCAACCGAAGTACAGCCACTAGATGTCTCCACTCCCGAGTCACAGAGGGAGAAACCGCACTCCTGCAACACGTAGAGCGGTTATGGACCTTGGAACAAATGCCCTTTAAGAACGGAAAGAAAGACATTCGCTCTAAAGATGACATTTACGCCATTCACCTCCTCGAGACAGGGACCAAGAGAGTCCCGGTCAACGGCGTGTTGAGATACGCCACGCCACTCCTGCGGCGAGAAGGAATGCCTACTTTCCACGCCAAGACAGACGCCACAGAACGGTACCTGCTGAACACGGAGCGGCGCTTAGCCAAGAACCCCGCCCAAGAGAGTGTATACCGCGCTGAGATTGAGAAGCTCATCACAGCGGGACACGTCACAAAGATGGACATTAAAGAGGCTGACCAGACCACTGAATCGTGGTACGTGCCTCACCACAAGGTCCATCACAACGGTAAAGACCGCATAGTATTTAACTGCAGCTACCAGATCGGATCCCAAAATCTGAATAAAGAGTTACTGCCCGGTCCCACACTCGGCCCCTCCCTACTCGGCGTTCTACTCCGCTTCCGCCAGGAAAAGGTGGCCATCAGCGGGGACATTAAAGGAATGTTCCTGCAGGTGAGATTAGTAGAGGAGGACAAGCCCCTGTTACGGTTCCTATGGAGAGAGAAGCCAGGAGATGAGCACCCAGCCATCTACCAATGGGAAGTCCTCCCCTTCGGAACGACGTGCAGCCCCTGCTGTGCTACATTTGCACTACAGAAACATGTAGCAGAGGACCCAGCAGCGGACGAAGAGGTCCGACACAGCGTAAAGAACAGCTTCTACGTAGACAACTGTCTACAAAGCCTTTCAACCCAGGAAGAAGCCGAGGCTCTCCTGATTAAACTCCGCGCCTCATTGATCAAAGGCGGCTTTGATCTCAGGCAGTGGGCCAGCAGCGATCCGCAAGTACTGCGCAGCCTCTCCTCCGAGGACAAGGCAGCCAGCAGCGAGACCTGGATGGCTACAATCCCGGGAGAAGCCCAGGAGATGACCCTGGGATTGGTGTGGCGATTCAAAACAGATTCGCTTCACTACAGACACAAGCCCCTGACTACGGAGCAGGGAAGGCCGGCGGCGGCGCCGACCACCAGACGGAGTGTGTACACAACACTCGCCCGACAATATGACCCGCTAGGATGTATTCTACCGTACACCACCAGGGCAAAAATGATTGTACGAGCATTGTGGGACAAGGACCAGGGCTGGGACGACCCCATTCCCGCACACCTTGCATCCACCTGGAGAGAGTGGGAGATGGAGCTCCACTCACTCCCAGGCGTTAATATGCGCCGAAGCTACTTCCCACCCACGGTGAGGCCAGAGACATGTAAAATGGACTTACACGTCTTCAGTGACGCCTCAGAGGTCGCATACGGATCAGTAGCCTACTTGCGGGCCCAAGAAAGGGGGGGAGAGATCTACACAGCATTTGTCCTCGCCCGCTTGAGAATAGCCCCACGCAAGCAACAATCTATCCCACGTCTAGAGCTCTGCGCAGCCCTAGCCGGAGCGCACCTAGCCACGCTCATCCAACGTGAGCTCACCATGCCGGTGTCTGGAACAATCCTGTGGTCAGATTCCACGACAGTACTCGCCTGGATCCAGTCGGACTCATGCAGGTACAAAGTCTTCGTGGGAGTCAGAGTCACCGAGATTCAAGACTTAACCGAAGAGTTAACCGGAGAAACAGAGTGGCGCTACGTTGATACAAAACAGAACCCAGCTGACGTCATCACCCGGGGGATGCCCCTAGATGACCTCACCCGTCGCAATGTCTACAGTGACGGCCCCGCATTCCTAAGACTCCCGGAAGGACAGTGGCCCATGCCTATCCCGAGGGAAGCAAGTCCAGAGGAGGTGGAAAATAAGAAGTCTGTGTTCTGTGGATTGAGCACCGTAGCCTCCACCGACCCTAACATAGACGATTGCACGTCCATAGAGAGTGCACAACAAAGAACATTCCTGCGGTACCACCCGGAGTGCAAGTCCCCCGCTGATATGTCAGCAGCTAACTACGAGGAAGCAGAATTGCTTCTACTGCAGCGAGCCCAGAGAGACTCGTTCCCCGATGAATTGGCCTGTCTACAGGGAGGAAAGCCCGTCCCATCCGACAGCAGATTAATTCATCTGGCCCCCGAGAGCGACGCTCATACCCTCATCAGAGTGGGTGGTCGCCTACGCAGACCCCCCAATCTACCGGATGACATTAAATACCCGATCGTATTGAACAGCCGACAAGTTTTGGAGCAGTTTCCTACTGCACTACCTACCGTCTCTACAGACCCGCCAGAAGTGGGTAAAGGAGAGAGACAATTTGACAGAAGGAACAGTCGTCATGATTATTGATCAATCACTGCCCAGAGCTATGTGGCCGGCCGGCCGCGTAAGCAAAGTGATCACCGGTGCCGACGGCAAGGTCCGAGCAGCTGAAGTGCTTGTCCAGGGTCGCACTTACACCCGTCCCGTGGTGAGGCTCATAGAACTGCCCCGACTCCCAGACACAATCGATGATGACCATGACCCTATAACCCTATGACTTTGTGAAGTTGACTGACCCCTACAGCAAACCCTTATGTGTAAATAGACAACGCGATTAATCTGTCTCTGTTTAACTGATTAGGTCTAGGACCAATCAGGGGGTGGCTGTTGTGAAGGGCCAGATTAAACCGAATATATATATTTATTTATATATATATATTTAATTGTATTTGTATATTCTCTAATATTCCCTGATATCCCTTGTATATTCCTTGTACAATATGCATTGAATATCCATTCTAGCCTACTGAACATCCCATAATAGTCTCCATTCTACTATTGGTCGAGACCTTGGTGCCAGGCTGCCATACCCCCCAGACCCAGTTCAAACGTACCGCTCGACATGTACGAACAAGTCCTAGTTCCGCGTAGGAATCTGGCTACCGCACCACTAATGGGACTATTTGTTCATAGTGCGTATATATACTGCGCTACTAAAGTAGGACTTCCTTTTCAGTCCAGTTTCTTACCCTCCAATAGAGTCACAGACGTAAAGCCTCCCCGCGACGCCACGTGTGGGAGTAAGGCCAAGTTCGGCTTACCATCGGTATTGAGACATTGTGTATATTAATATTTGAATAGTCATATTTGGCACTATATCGTCGAGTTGGACGTAGTCTATTAAGCTAATAATAGTCTGTTAATATATAGTGCTTCGTGCGGTGAGAATACTACCGTAGTCAGTACCCCATCGTTTCGGGCAGAGAACTGGCTGCTTATCCAGGGTGGTTGACCCCACGTGAAGCTGCACCCGAGGAGCCCCAGAGCCGACGAGCGAGTGGACCTGCATACCGGATTATTCTACCGACGACAGCCCGCCTTCCCCGGCACGGATTATGCTTTGTATACGTTGATTATTCCATGGATAAAGACCCCCGACACTGCCGTGTGTTGGAACCCCCCCCCCTGGAGAGGACGCAAGGTGAGGAGACGCTCTGCAAGACGAGGTCGCTTCACGTCTCTCCTCCGTGGACCGGAGGACGCCGGCCCACAAAGAGTCCATCTGCTTTCATCTGTGGTCCAAGGATCGCCGGCGCATTGAACGGCACTACAGTGGGTTCACCTGGGATACCCTTGGCCGGATGAGGCAGCCGGATTCTACCCCCCCCCCTTCCTACTCCTGTCGGCTTACAAGCGACCGGATTAACCCCCCCTGGTGTATCCAGCCTATAATCATTGAAGTATCATTGCTGTTATTCCTTAACTATTCCAGGTCGTATATGTACCACCTGCGCCTTCAGAGATTGGACATTCTCTATTGATATACCGACGAATACTCTTGCCATAAAAGTGCATACTAGTTCCCATTCATAAATGTGATTGATTTGATTAAGTGCTTGCTCTACACACCATCGCTGTGTAGAAATAAAGACCTATTTCTAATTCGTACATTTGTGTTGGATCCGTTTCATCTACGTGACAGTGTTCATCATAATATATTTATGCCGAGTACTGGGTGGCCGAATATTAAGTACAAAGGTAGTGGTAGTAAGTATCATATCTAGTAATACAGTCAGGGAATTGTACCCCTCAGTTACACAGCCATTTACCATTTTTATATGCAAGGGGGAAGGTGATTTATAGTGCATATGAATTTCAGAAGGTGATTTATAGTGCATATGAATTTCAGAAGATGATTTATAGTGCATATGAATGGCAAAAGGTAATATATAGTATGAATGGCAGAAGGTGATTTATAGTGTGTATGAATGGCAAAAGGTGATTTATAGTGCATATGAATGGCAAAAGGTGATTTATAGTGCATATGAATGGCAGAAGGTGATTTATAGTGTGTATGAATGGCAGAAGGTGATTTATAGTGCATATGAATGGCAAAAGGTAATATATAGTATGAATGGCAGAAGATGATTTATAGTGTGTATGAATGGCAGAAGGTGATTCATAGTGCATATGAATGGCAAAAGGTAATATATAGTATGAATGGCAGAAGGTGATTTATAGTGTGTATGAATGGCAAAAGGTGATTTATAGTGCATATGAATGGCAAAAGGTGATTTATAGTGCATATGAATGGCAGAAGGTGATTTATAGTGTGTATGAATGGCAGAAGGTGATTTATAGTGCATATGAATGGCAAAAGGTGATTTATAGTGTGTATGAATGGCAGAAGGTGATTTATAGTGTGTATGAATGGCAGAAGGTGATTTATAGTGCATATGAATGGCAGAAGGTGATTTATAGTGTGTATGAATGGCAGACGGTGATTTATAGTGTGTATGAATGGCAGAAGGTGATTTATAGTGTGTATGAATGGCAAAAGGTGATTTATAGTGTGTATGAATGGCAGAATGTGATTTATAGTGTGTATGAATGGCAAAAGGTGATTTATAGTGCATATGAATGGCAAAAGGTGATTTATAGTGTGTATGAATGGCAAAAGGTGATTTATAGTATGAATGGCAGAAGGTGATTTATAGTGTGTATGAATGGCAGACGGTGATTTATAGTGTGTATGAATGGCAGAAGGTGATTTATAGTGTGTATGAATGGCAGAAGGTGATTTATAGTGCATATGAATGGCAAAAGGTGATTTATAGTGTGTATGAATGGCAGAAGGTGATTTATAGTGTGTATGAATGGCAAAAGGTGATTTATAGTGCATATGAATGGCAAAAGGTGATTTATAGTGTGTATGAATGGCAAAAGGTGATTTATAGTATGAATGGCAGAAGGTGATTTATAGTGTGTATGAATGGCAGAAGGTGATTTATAGTGTGTATGAATGGCAGAAGGTGATTTATAGTGTGTATGAATGGCAGAAGGTGATTTATAGTGTGTATGAATGGCAGAAGGTGATTTATAGTGTGTATGAATGGCAAAAGGTGATTTATAGTGCATATGATTGGCAGAAGGTGATTTATAGTGTGTATGAATGGCAGAAGGTGATTTATAGTGTGTATGAATGGCAGAAGGTGATTTATAGTGTGTATGAATGGCAGAAGGTGATTTATAGTGTGTATGAATGGCAGACAGTGATTTATAGTGTGTATGAATGGCAGAAGGTGATTTATAGTGCGTATGAATAGAGGAATGTTCTAGAACATTCATAGGAGCCCTAATGCTCCGCCTTTACAAGATGTTCAACTGTAATGTCCTTGTATCTGGCTCCCATACTGTATGTCTAACATGACATTCATGGAGTGGATGCAGGTGCCTGTGTGTGTGTGTGAGAGAGAGCGAGAGAGAGCGAGAGAGAGCGAGAGAGAGAGAGAGAGAGAGAGAGAGAGAGCGAGAGAGAGCGAGAGAGAGAGAGAGAGAGAGAGAGAGAGAGAGAGAGAGAGAGAGAGAGAGAGAGAGAGAGAGAGAGAGAGAGAGGTGGGGGGAGGAGAGGGAGGGAGAGAGGGAGACAGGGAGAGAGGAGAGAGCCAGTAAAAAACAAAGACAAAAGACAAAGTTGTTGACTTGGGGGTGGGGGGCCGGGCGGCCAATTACCGACCGCCCCTCCTGTCAGAGAGACACGGACGTAGTTAATTTACTGCTGCTATCTTTTTATGCTCGTTTTACATGTTTTATACGTCATTTTATGCCATAGAATCAAATCATAAACAAAGTGGCCTATTGGGATGCTAGATCCCAATGTGAAAAACTGTGATTTTATATGTCTGCACTTTATGTGCTCATTTCGTGCCTGTCTCTTTCTGCTGTAAAGCACTTTGAGCTGCAATTATTGTATGAAAGCTGCTATACAAATAAAGTTATTATTATTATATTATATTATATTAATGTTTACTAATGTATTATATGTAATAATTAAAATTAAAAATCGAACCCTAACTCAAGTTCAAGTTTCTTTAATAGTTGTCATACAGAAGTACAGAATAATGTTATACAAAATGCTTCTTACTGTTGCGCTCCAGAGACTGTGCAAGACAAGATAAGTATGAAATAAAATAACATAGTAAAATTAGAAGTAAAAAAAATGAGGTCACAGTGTTCAGTTTAGACATATGTACAATGTTCGATGCAGAATAGACGTAGTTACCATACAATATACAATACTGTGCAGTGTACTAATATACAATACTATATAGTGCAAGGCAGAAATGGAGAAATGGGACGAGGTGCAATTTAGGTACAATTCACAGTAGGTGTACGAGTTGTAGTGCAAATCCTTTATCAATAAATATAAATTGTAAGTGTGTTTGTGTGATCTAAAGTGTGGAGAGTGGGTGCTAACTAACCTTACTGTCATGCACTTGTCCTAATAAACTAACCTACACTGTAGCACGCAACACTTTGATGAACATTGTTACTCAGCTGATAGAGTTGTACCTTTCCTGATGACTTGTCGTACAGAACTTGTAAGTCGCTTTGGATAAAAGCGTCAGCCAAATGACTAAATGTAAATGTAAATGTAAATGTATTATTTGCAGTCTCTCCCACGTCCACTTATCTCAGTGTTTCCTCCTCTCTTGTGTCTTTTGAACAGCGTGTCCATCTGGCACCTACAAACCAGAGGGCACCCCAGGAGGCCTGGGTACCTGCCTGCCCTGTCCCGAAGCCCAACACACGTCCCAGCCTGGCAGCACCTCCCTCAGCGACTGTGTCTGCAAGCCTGGCTACCGGCCCTCTGGGAAGACCTGCCGGGGTATGCACATGTTACACGTTACAACATTTCTATCACGTTTGTACAAACACTGAGAAGGTTGAGGGCAGTGTTAATTTTCGCAGCTATTTTCATTTTAGTTTTAGTCTTAGTCATGTGTCAAGTGCTCCATATTTAGTCATCTTCATTTATTTTTCGTTTAGTCAGTTTTAGTCAACTAATTATCTGAGGATTTTAGTCTTAGTAAGTTTTTGTCTCAATTTTGTCTTTTTTGTTTTAGTCTAGATTTTGTCGACGAAAACGGATGATTTTTTTGTAAATTTTTTATTAACACTTTAATCGCCAGAAACGCCGAAACTCGTCATTGCCCGCCATGCTCATTCTGCCAAAGACGCCGTAACACGTCTTTGATATCAATATTTCAAAAATCTGTGATCGAAATCATATTTCTCTCCTGGGGACCTGAGATATACTGCTGAGCTCCACTCAACTCTCTAACGGTTCAAGGAAGTCATGTGGATGAAGTGGTGCTCACCCATATTTCGTCCGGGCACTCGCTATCATTAGCAGGACTCCATCTTGACACAGTGAACACTGATCGGTGCACATAACTCGATAAACAACATGATTTGGACGTATATACTATTATACAACCTGGAAATGGATCGGATATTTCGACATCCCATAATAGAAAAAATTCTATTCCACGCTCATCCCCCAACGGCGCGAGGAAGATACGGTGAGTTTCAGCGTTATTTTCTAATGTCTGCTATACTAACTGCTCTGATGATCATATGACCCACACTAGATGAATGATATAACGTTGCCCACGGAATTATAAACGACCCCCCGCCCATCCGGTCAACATCAGATCATACATAGTAACTTCTAGAAGTACCTCCAGTTGAAATTTTTTATCTGGCACCGATCACTACCAAACTGTATTTGATCATCAATATAATGCATTTGGGGCTATAAATCAAGTTCTGGAGAAAGCTGCAGAAAACGATAAAAACATACTTATACTTTAGACCGTATTTTAGTATGAATATGTGAATGAAAAAGTATAACGTTGCTACACCCTGAACAATAGATATAGGACATTGAATGGGCCATAATAATGTCAATTTAGCAATACAATTTAAAAAGTTATAGCCCTGCAAAGAAGGGGAACTTCTCCATAGACAAATAGAGCTGGCTAGGGATGGTAAATTATGAATTTAACCATGGCGATCAAAGTGTTAATGTACAAAAAAAAATTATATAAATTATAAAACGTTTTTTTCTTTTCTTTTTTACAGCTACTGTTTTATATATACTGTTTTTTAGTAATAACTAGAAAGTAATGGTATTTATTCAACAACAGGTGATTGTATAGATTAGTATTAGTATCATTAAAAGTTCTATGCTCAACTATGCTTCACCCACGGAAAGGTTGTTGTCACATTGGTTCCACACGGACATTATATGTTGTTGCACTTGCTTCCAGAAGGCTCAGTTTAGGTCAGCTAGTAGCAGAGGCTCTGTTGTGATTTTTAATGCACAATAAATATTCAACATTCTCTTTTGAGACTCCGCCTCAGACTCTTATCATTTGGCACTAAAAGCTAAACATTGTCACCGGTATGGCTGACCGCAACATGTCATTAATTGTGTGCGAGAGGTCGATCAGTTAGCCACATTAGCGTGAGCTAGCAGGTTAGCCACTAGCTAACGCGAGCTAGATGGAAATACAAACAATGTAACGTTATTGGTGAAAAAAGTGATTTACCTTGGAATACTCCTTTGCCAACTTGCTGTACTTTGCTTGCAGGTCTGCAGCTGGATTATGAATAGTCCCAACTTTAGCCAAGGTAACGTTAAGCTAAAACTAGCTTTTCAAATAGCTATTCAGCTAATGCTAATAACACAGAGCTCCCGTCAGCCGTCACACAGAAAAGTTATAATTATTTATTTTGTCTCGTCTTGTTTTAGTCAACAATATCAACATACATGAAGAGAAATTTCGTCCTGATTTTTGTAAATTACATTTTTGTGTCCTCAGTTGTGGTCAACGATATTTAATAAACTATTTAGTTACGTCTCGTTGTCGTCATGAAAAAAACCTGCATTGACGAACATCTTTCGTCACCATTTTAGTCAACAAAATTAACACTGGTTGAGGGGGGAAATGAGGTCGAGGGGGAAATGAGGTTGAGGGGGGGAAATGAGGTTGAGGGGGGAAATGAGGTTGAGGGGGGAAATGAGGTAGAGGGGGGAAATGAGGTTGAGGGGGGAAATGAGGTAGAGGGGGGAAATGAGGTAGAGGGGGGAAATGAGGTTGAGGGGGGAAATGAGGTTGAGGTTGAGGGGGTCAATTAGGTCGAGGGGGGAAATGAGGTTGAGGGGGAAACAAGGTCGCGGGGGGAAATGAGGTTGAGAGGGGAAATTAGTTTGAGGGGGGAAATGAGGTTGAGAGGGGAAATTAGTTTGAGGGGGGAAACGAGGTTGAGGGGGGAAATGAGATTGATGGGGAAATGAGGTTGACGGGGGAAATGAGGTTGAGGGGGGAAATGAGGTAGAGGGGGGAAATTAGGTCGAGGGGGGAAATGAGGTTGAGGGGGAAATGAGGTCGAGGGGGAAATGAGGTTGAGGGGGAAATGAGGTCGAGGGGGAAATGAGGTTGAGGGGGGAAATGAGGTTGAGGGGGGAAATGAGGTTGAGGGGGAAATGAGGTTGAGGGGAGAAATGAGGTTGAGGGGGGAAATGAGGTTGAGGGGGGAAATGAGGTTGATAGGGAAATGAGGTTGATGGGGAAATGAGGTTGAGGTTGAGGGGGTCAATTAGGTCGAGGGGGGAAATGAGGTTGAGAGGGGAAATGAGGTTGATGGGGAAATGAGGTTGAGGTTGAGGGGGTCAATTAGGTCGAGGGGGGAAATGAGGTTGAGAGGGGAAATGAGGTTGATGGGGAAATGAGGTTGAGGTTGAGGGGGAAATGAGGTTGAGGGGGGAAATGAGGTAGAGGGTGGAAATGAGGTTGAGGTTGAGGGGGTCAATTAGGTCGAGGGGAGAAATGAGGTTTAGAGGGGAAATGAGGTTTAGAGGGGAAATGAGGTTGAGGTTGAGGGGGTCAATTAGGTTGAGGGGGGAAATGAGGTTGAGGGGGGAAATGAGGTAGAGGGGGGAAATGAGGTTGAGGGGGGAAATGAGGTTGAGGGGGGAAATGAGGTTGAGGGGGGAAATGAGGTTGATAGGGAAATGAGGTTGAGGGGGGAAATGAGGTTGATAGGGAAATGAGGTTGATGGGGAAATGAGGTTGAGGGGGGAAATGAGGTTGAGAGGGGAAATGAGGTTGAGGTTGAGGGGGTCAATTAGGTCAAGGGGGGAAATGAGGTTGAGAGGGGAAATGAGGTTGAGGGGGGAAATGAGGTTGAGGGGGGAAACGAGGTTGAGGGGGGAAATGAGGTCGAGGGGGGAAATGAGGTTGAGGGGGAAGTGAGGTTGATGTGGGAAATGAGGTTGAGAGGGGAAATGAGGTTGAGGGGGAAACGAGGTTGAGGGGGGAAATGAGGTTGATGGGGGAAATGAGGTTGAGGGGGGAAATGAGGTTGAGGGGGGAAACGAGGTTGAGGGGGGAAATGAGGTCGAGGGGGGAAATGAGGTTGAGGGGGAAATGAGGTTGATGTGGGAAATGAGGTTGAGAGGGGAAATGAGGTTGAGGGGGAAACGAGGTTGAGGGGGGAAATGAGGTTGATGGGGGAAATGAGGTTGAGGGGGGAAATGAGGTCGAGGGGGGAAATGAGGTTGATGGGGGAAATGAGGTTGAGGGGGGAAATGAGGTCGAGGGGGGAAATGATGTTGAGGGGGAAATGAGGTTGAGGTTGAGGGGGGGAATGAGGTTGAGAGGGGAAACGAGGTCAAGGGGGAAATGAGGTTGAGGGGGGAAATGAGGTTGAGGGGGGGAAATGAGGTTGAGGGGGAAATGAGGTTGAGGGGGGAAATGAGGTTAAGGGGGGGAAATGAGGTCGAGGGGGAAATGAGGTTGAGGGGGGAAATGAGGTTGATGGGGTCAATTAGATCGAGAGGGGAAATGAGGTTGAGGGGGGAAATTAGGTTGAGGGGGAAATGAGGTTGAGGGGGGGGAATGAGGTTGAGGGGGAAATGAGGTTGAGGGGGGAAATGAGGTTATGGGGGGGAAATGAGGTCGAGGGGGAAATGAGGTTGAGGGGGGAAATGAGGTTGATGGGGTCAATTAGATCGAGAGGGGAAATGAGGTTGAGGGGGGAAATGAGGTTGAGGGGGGAAATGAGGTTGAGGGGGATATGAGGTTGAGAGGGGAAATTAGGTTGTTTTAGGTTTTGCATTGACTGAATTTATTCGTTTTCTTTTGAATCAGTGGGTGTGCAGTTTCCTGTACATGTGCACTGTACAGAGGAGTCAAGTCTAAATAGCTTCTCGGGAGACCTGGCACATGCACACAATTGCGACATTGTTATATCACATGAGGATACTTACATGTAATGTATCGTGTGTGTGTGTGTGTGTGTGTGTGAATAAATTAATTAATTCATCCATCCATTCATTCATTCATTCATTCATTCATTCATTCATTCATTCATTCATTCATTAATTCATTCATTCATTCATCAGGTCAGAAAACTGTTGAATAGGATTTTTTGTTTAGGTATTGATACGGTCAGTTTAAAATATAATACCGCACTCTAATATGAAAAAAAGACAACTTCTTTTTAAACGTTATTCGATAGCTACCTACCATTGTTGCCTTTGTCTATAGTTACTTTGATATGGACATGTTGGTTAGCCTACCAAACCACTTGCATATGATTTGCCTTCTCTAATACTGGTCTTGGACAGCACAATATGATTATTCCTAAATCAATGAACACAATCGTTACAAAGTAAAAGATTGTTGGCAATAATACTGGCAACACACTGTTGTATGAAGCTGGGTACAGGTAGAGGGTGACTGGTGTGTCACGCATGAAGCTCAACAGGACTGTTTTATTCACCCATACTCTCTCCCTCATGCAACAGGTAGTGTAGTGAGTGAACGCCAAGATGACTTTCATCTGTAAAATTCTGTTTAATGAATTCACCATAGGGAATATCGCTGTAAAACAAATGGCAACCAATGCCCTTTTAGAGGAGAAAAAAACAACAACAGACGCATGTCTCTGTGTACAGTGGGGGAGAGCGGTCGACAGTGTGAGAGAGAGAGAGAGAGAGAGAGAGAGAGAGAGAGAGAGAGAGAGAGAGAGAAAGTGAGAGAGAGAAAGTGAGAGAGAGAAAGTGAGAAAGAAAGTGGAGAGCCAGTAGGAAGAGTGAAAAAGAGAGGGGGGGGGAGAGAGAGAAGGTGGAGAGAGCCAGTAGAACGAGCGAAAGAGAGAGGGGTGCAGAGAGAGAGAGGGGCAGTTGCAAGATAGAGAGAAATACAGTATAGATGGATGGCGTGCACGTCAGGCCGGTTTGGATGACGCGTCATCTCGCTCAAAGCACAGAACGTTGAAAATGAAACCAAATAAAAGGTTTCATTTATTTACGCTGTGACATTCTCTTCCGTTGTTCACAAGTGCCTGATCTCGAGTCCGAGTCAAGCCTCAGGTCGCTTGGATACGAGTCTCGAGTCAAGTCTTGGGTCACTTCATTGCCTTGGCTTGGGCTGATCGCTATACTAACTCGTTTGGCTGGGTTAGGGGGAGGGAAGCCGTGGGTGGGAAACTGGCGTTGTGGACAGCGACGCCTACAGGTCAGGTCTGGGCGCTTGCTCAGCGGAGGCAGGACTTGAGGAAGGCAGCGTGACCTCCCACGCGTTACACTTCACCAATGAGAGCCCTCGCTGCCAAGTGAGAAGAGAGCCACTGGCTGTCGCCGCACGTGTCGGAGGAAGCGTGCGGATACTTCAGGGTTCCCTTGTACCGACCAGTAGGAGAACATGCGCACAACAACCAGGTAGGGGAGGGGGGGGAATTGGCACAACAACTAAATTGGGACGGGGAGAAAAACAGAGAAAAATCGGAGAAAGAGAGATACGAAAAGAAAAAAAAGTCTCAGGTCGCTTGGGTGCGAGTCTCGAGTCAAGTCTCAGGTCGCCTGGGTGCGAGTCTCGAGTCAAGCCTCAGGTCGCCTGGGTGCGAGTCTCGAGTCAAGTCTCAGGTCGCCTGGGTGCGAGTCTCGAGTCAAGCCTCAGGTCGCCTGCGTGCGAGTCTCGAGTCAAGTCTCAGGTCGCCTGGGTGCGAGTCTCGAGTCAAGCCTCAGGTCGCCTGGGTGCGAGTCTCGAGTCAAGTCTCAGGTCGCCTGGGTGCGAGTCTCGAGTCAAGCCTCAGGTCGCCTGCGTGTGAGTCTCGAGTCAAGTCTCAGGTCGCCTGGGTGCGAGTCTCGAGTCAAGTCTCAGGTCGCCTGGGTGCGAGTCTCGAGTCAAGTCTCAGGTCGCCTGGGTGCGAGTCTCGAGTCAAGCCTCAGGTCGCCTGCGTGTGAGTCTCGAGTCAAGCCTCAGGTCGCCTGGGTGCGAGTCTCGAGTCAAGCCTCAGGTCGCCTGGGTGCGAGTCTCGAGTCAAGTCTCAGGTCGCCTGCGTGCGAGTCTCGAGTCAAGTCTCAGGTCGCCTGGGTGCGAGTCTCGAGTCAAGTCTCAGGTCGCCTGCATGCGAGTCTCGAGTCAAGCCTCAGGTCGCCTGGGTGCGAGTCTCGAGTCAAGTCTCAGGTCGCCTGGGTGCGAGTCTCGAGTCAAGCCTCAGGTCGCCTGGGTGCGAGTCTCGAGTCAAGTCTCAGGTCGCCTGGGTGCGAGTCTCGAGTCAAGTCTCAGGTTGCGAGTCTCGAGTCAAGCCTCAGGTCGCCTGGGTGCGAGTCTCGAGTCAAGTCTCAGGTCGCCTGGGTGCGAGTCTCGAGTCAAGTCTCAGGTCGCCTGCGTGCGAGTCTCGAGTCAAGTCTCAGGTCGCCTGGGTGCGAGTCTCGAGTCAAGTCTCAGGTCGCCTGCGTGCGACTGGAGTCTGAGGTGGTAACTGGAGTCCCCCCCTGGGTCACACTGCTATACAGTACTATACCTACTATATACTATATACTAGGGGTGTGGACATTTCTCGATTCTAAGATGCATTGCGATGCGGACGTGGACGATTCTGCATCTATGCAGTGACAGAAAATAATTGATTATTACATTTTATTTTTATTTTTTACTCTTGCTAGCTTTTATGTTCTTTTAAAATGTAGCGCTTTGGGATTTGCTCCACAAATATAAAGCATCCTACAAATCAATATATATTATTATTATTATTATTATTATTATTATTATTATTATTATTATTATTATTATTATTATTATTATTATTATTATTATTATTATTATTATTATTATTATTATTATTATTATTATTATTATTATTATTATATTATTAAAGCTAGTGCTCTGGTCATGCATCCACTCAACTCATAGAAAATACAGCATCAGGCTATTCTAAAAGTATTGATACTGATACTAATAAAAAGAGTATTGAACCCTTTTTAACAGCTGGGTATCGAGATACCTTTCTAGTATCTGAATCATGCAAGACATTTATTTTGACATTCTGATTTAAGAACTTTCTAAATAAAAGTAAATTTATCTGACTGCTTGTATTAATTGATGAAAAAGTAGCCATGTGCAGTAATATAGATTATAAAATTGAGGATGTAATGTATTATCGAGATGCATCGTAATAATAATATAATAATAATAATTCATTTATTTTGTATAGCGCTTTTCAATTACCCAAAGTCGCTGATAATAGGCAAAAAAACGAAGAAAACATAGAACCACAGGGAAACGGAGAACAATATGAATACACAAGAACATAAAACCACGAGTAACGGATAACAAATACAGGAGTCAGTAGGGGAGACAGTCGGGAAGTGAGTAAGGGAAACCGAGGGGGGTGGGGGGGGGGGGGCAGGAGAGGAGAGAACGTAGGGCAGGGGAAAAGGGGGTGGTTGGTTGGAGGAGGGTGGTTATGGGTAAGGAAGGTTGGATGGACTAAGGTTCGAGGAAGGGGATCGAATCACTGCTCCCGGGAACGGGGGGGAGTGTTCTCACTCACCCCTTTTGGGATGCGAAACGGCGCTGATTCGTTTTACCCCCCGCTGAACGGGATCAGTTGGATTAGGTGGTCTCGGAATCGGGCCGTGCGGGTGCGGGGGGCGTGACACACACAACGTCGTTACTGTCATGTCATGCTTGCTTGAATTTTGGGCAGATAACACCACACAACAACAACAACTGGAGAATACCCTCAAAAACGATATTTATGGGCAATTTGAGAGTTCAGACCTCAACCAAAAACAAGTGGATGAAACATGAAGCCACGTTACAAACGCACAGCACTTCCCTGGCTCGCATTAGGCCTGGCAATTTTTGTTTGCCATGCTATTTTCTATACATTAGTTTCTTGTTTGAATGCATTTATTTCTATTAGACCAGTGGTGCCCAACCAGTCGGCCGTGGTCGACCAGTAGATCAATGACATGTAATATAATTGCCACGAACGATGGGATAATGTTAGCTGCTGGACAGGCTAAGCTAACTAGCGTTAGCTGTTAGCTTAGCGTTAACGTTAACCCTGCAAAACGCTCAAAAAGCGGCCTCTACAACAGATTCGTGAGAAAAGAGGCAGAACACACAGTGAATGTATCCGTTTTGTTTATTGCACGTTCTTTGCTGAAAAGAAAAAGTGCTACAGGCTATACTAGACTAGGCTAAGCTAACTAGCGTTAACCGTTAGCTTAGCGTTAGCCGTGGGAAACGCTCAAAAGCGAACTCTACAACACCATCCATTCGTGATAAAATGGGGTGGGTTATATTGACAAGGCTTGACAACAGAGGTTCAAATATAACTTCATATTTATTGCTTATTTATTCATTTTATATCAGCATCCAGTCCCCAGCGCCATGTTAACACTTCCTGTGTTTACATTTTCAAACGTGACATCATCGCCTACGGCAAGCGTAAACGCTCAAAAGGCAAACCGTAAACAGAACCCGGAACGAAACAAGACTGCAGTGTGTACGCAAACTAGAGGGGGGAGATCGAACGGGAGTTCGCATCAGATCTCGGAACGGGCCAGAACGGAACGGAATAGAAACGAATAGGGTGAGTGAGAAAGGGCCCTGATGGTCTGAGGGAGGGAGTTCCAGAGTCGGGGTGCAGCTTGTGAAAATGCCCGGTCACCAAAACGTTTAAGTTTGGATGACGGGACAGTAAGGGAAAGAGTGGAAGAGGACCGGAGGGAACGGGTGGGGAATCTAATCTAATCTATCGTAGAATCTAATCTAATCGCGGACATCTGAATTGTAATCGAATCGTGAGGCCAGTGAAGATTCACAGCTCATATACTATATACTATATACCAGTGGCGAAGCGTACCGGAGTTAACCGGGCCTTCATAATATTATATATTATTAATATTATATTCCAAATAAAATAAGTCCCTCGATACTCCGTGCTGCTGCTGACTTGAAATAAAATAGACCGTTCTGTGGGCAGTCGGCCCGACACTAAACAGCAGTCTGTTATAATCACATTTGTATGAGCTAACGAATTCCGTTATATTGGACATTTGTATTAATTATATCAAGCGAAGAATTGAGAAAGCAGAGAGAGACGGCAACATTATCGTGTGGTTCAACGTTGCGTGATCGCTGAAACCAATGCCGATCTCCGCCTCCCAGCGAGTTGTCATTATTAGACATGCATGGTGACTCAACAACGAAACAAATGTAACTATTTTAATACAATTCAAATTGTGCTTAGAGGGAAGTTACGGTATGCAAAGAAAGATCAAGTCAAGAATTACCAAATGAAACGCACAGCAGCCCAGCCAATATTTCAAGACAGACATATTTGTGTGGAAATAAAATGCGCAGCGGCAGATCAATATAATCAATATAAATTAATTTGTTTCACTCACCATTTTGACGTGGTTCACCTGAAGACGAAATCCATCCTCCTGTCCGTTTGGGTGAACTTTTCAATGACCCGATCATACAGCTGATCAGTCCTTTTCAGATCCAGGAGCATTTCTTTTTCAATTGACATGGAGGATAATGCAGATAGTCGGGCTTGTCCGGTTGTATTCCTCGCATATGTTTTAATGCGCTTGAGGGCAGAAAATGTCCTTTCCACGGTTGAGGTGGTGACAGGGATAGTTACAACTAAACACGTCAGTTTATATAGCTGCTTCATGCTTTCACTGAGTTTTTTTTGTTGAAGAAATAGAAGAAGGTCAGATGGGTCCTTTCCCTGAAAATCTGCCATAGAATACATGACACCGAGTTCGGTTTTCAGCCGTGGCAAGTCAAAACGCGGCCCGTAGCTGTCAGTCAGGCTTGTGAAAGCAGTTTCAGGGAACGTTTTCTTATAGATGGTGAACTGCGTGGGATCCAGAAGGGAAAGGAATGAAAGCTTTTCGTGATCTTTAAAACGAGTTGTCATTTGATTTAGAATATTGTCAATAATGCCATCATGCACCTTCTTGTAGTATGTACGTGGATCTCCGCACGCTCTGCGCCCAGGTGGCACACCGGTGGTGTTCACTGTCTCGTCATAGAGTTGCTCAAAACGTGGCCTCTGCTCCTCAATGCGAATGCAAAACTCGTCCACCCGAGCCAAACAAAACTGCATGTCAAATGACTTGCTCTGCAAAATGTCAAAAAGAACATCTGCATGGGAAAACATTTCGTAAAATGTTGAAATTAAAAAGCTAAATTCAAAGGTGCTCAAGTATGATATATGAGCATCAGCACCGCCTGTAGCAGTATCGTCAAATTCCTCATGGTGGTCAACTATGTACTGGAACACGTCCTTAAGAGCATCTTTCTGTTCAAATACAGTGCAAACCAATCTTGATGTGAAATTCCACCCAGTCGCCTTTGACACATCTGGTCAAGCACTTGCGTACGTTTGGGCGATTTAGTAAAGAACGCGGCCATGGAAGACAGGTGTGAGAGGAAGATTTTGCATTCTTGAATTTTTTTTACACCTTGAGATAAAACTAAATTAAGGACAAGTGTATGAAAAGCGCATCGGGGACCCTTTCCTTCACTTTGGCTTGGACACCGTTTAGTCCCGAGGCCATAACAGGTGCACCATCGTAACACTGCGCTACAAGTTTATCTGTGCATGCATATTCCTCCAAGAAATTCCAAGAAATTAAGAGCCAGGGTTGCAACCTCTTCTGCTGTTTTGCCCCCCGACACATCCACATATTTAATGAACCTCTCTTTTATGCCACCGTCTGTTACATAACGAAGAACAATTGACAGCTGTGCAGCATTGCTCACATCTGACGTTTCATCCAGCATTAGAGCTACACATGACGCGTTCCTTATTTCTTCTTTAATTTCGTCATTCATCACATCAGCAACAGCACTTATCAAATCGTTCTGTATTTGACTTGAGGTTCCAATAAATACCTTGGAAGTGGTCAGATGGTAGTGCAAAGCTGGATCATATTCTGCTAAAAATGACAAAAGCTCCAGGTAATTCCCCCGGTTCAAAGATGTTCCACTCTCATCATGGCCCCTGAAAGCCATCTCCTGTTTCCCTAGGAAAACCACGCAGTGTATAAGCCGTTTTAAAATCTCCCGATTTTTTTTGACCTTTTCGTTGTGCATCGTTGTTTCTCTCCGTCTCTGTTCATCCAGCTGTAAATCAATCCTTGCGTCTCCAAATGTTTTCAGACTAATTGTTGCCTTAAGGTGACTTGCCGAGCCTTCATGCTTTTGTGCAGACTTTGTTAAACAGGTAAGGTTATCGAAGCCTCTAAAGTTCCACGCACCCTTGTCGGTCCCAAACAACAAGCAGAAAAGCTTCTTCCGTGAAACCGAGCCAGTCATCCAGGGGTACCGTTCCCAATTGCTAGCCTGGAAATGTCGCTCGTAACCGGCCTTTGATGCCTGGCTGATTTCCAGTCCTTCTGGGGTTGGGCGGCCTTTTTTGACAATGTCCATCTTTTCATTGAATGTTCTTCTTGAAAAGGGAACTGTTAATAAATCCGCAACAACATCGACGGTATCATTTGCTGCTGCCATGTTTCAGTTTGTCTCGTGTTGTCTTGCTTGATAGTTCACTAAGGGCGTCGCGTTTGCCGTTTTGCGCTCTGATTGGCCGACGCAGCCAGACTCTAGAATACCTTGGCATCTAAAAGACTACGCCCATTGACTACAGCTCCAAATGTGATTGGCTGATCAAACTGTCACTCCACACCTGGGCTCCTGTTAAGGTTTATTGGGCAGGTCGAGCTAGAATACCCGATGGAGGAAAGTCTGCCCAGAGACTTGTGAAAAGAAATCTCCGATTGGCTGTTATTTTCTCCTGTACAAAAACGCTCTAATGCGCAGTGAAAGGGTCGAAAACAACTATGGCGAGTGAAACTGTGCGGTTTTAACAGATTAGCGATACAAACTATTTTAATACATTTGATTAAAAAAAATAAAAAAATAAAAATAAAAAAAGTTATTTTTTAAATTCATATTTTCTTTCTTCTGAGGCTCACAGGGCCTTCTCTGAATACCTTGAAGGCCCTGAGAATTCGCCACTGCTATATACCTAGTCCTATACACCACTTCACTGTACTTATGGTAATCAAGGCGTGGCCTGGGGGTTAGGAAACTCCACCTCTCCGCCCACATGTTTTAGAGGCGGGATCACATGACAGGTTATGAATCGGCCAGACCGACATCCATTTCCACAGAAGTATGAAATTACTGGAAGTGCAGCTTAATCTGGGATTTCTGGTTCCAGTAAGGAAGACTCCCGTTCCTAGAAGAATGACCAACCGATGACCTTTCGGTCAGTTCTGTTGAAAATAATGTTTTCTTTCTTTATTATTTCACACACACAGACGCACAGACACATGCACACACATGCACACACACTCACACACATGCTGTACACACACACACACACACACACACACACACACACACACACACACGGCGGTCAGGCCTATACAGATTGGAGAGGTGTTGTTTGACAACCTGTAATTTTCTGCTTTCACTCTGTTCCACAACTTCACCAGCACTAGTAGCTCTGTGTGTGTGTGTGTTTGTGTATGTGTGTTGTTGTGTTCATGAATTGTGCCTGATGTCTCTCCTCTCCTCCCCTTGCCCCTTACATCTCCTCCTCTCCCCTCCTCTCCTCTCCTCTCCTCTCCTCCCATCTCCTCCTCTCCCCTCCTCTCCTCTCTCCTCCCCCTCCTCCCCTCCTCCCCTCTCCCCTCTCCCCCTCCCCCTCCTCTTCTCTCCTTTCCTCCCCTCTTTCATCCTCACCCCTCTTATCCTCCTCTCCTCCTCTCCCCTCTCTCCCCCTCTCCACTCCTCCTCTCCTCTCCTCTCTCCTCCTCCCCTCTTCTCTCCTCTCCTATCCTCCTCTCCCCTCTCTCCCCCTCTCCACTCCTCCTTTCCTCTCCTCTCCTCTCTCCTCCTCCCCCCCCCCCACCTCCTCTCCTCTCCTCTCCTCCCCCCCCCTCCTCTCCTCTCCTCTCTCCTCCTCCCCTCTTCTCTCCTCTCCTATCCTCCTCTCCCCTCTCTCCCCCTCTCCACTCCTCCTTTCCTCTCCTCTCCTCTCTCCTCCTCCCCCCACCCACCTCCTCTCCTCTCCTCTCCTCCCCCCCCCCCTCCTCTCCTCTCCTACAGTGGTGTATTGTCCAGTGCTGGCCCCTCCAGAGAATGGTTTCTTCATCCAGAATGTGTGTAACAACCAGTATGATGCTGCCTGTGGTGTGCGGTGCCAGGCAGGCTTTGATCTCCAGGGAACGAGCATCAGACTGTGCCAGGCTGACGGCACGTGGTCCGGGGCACCGCCCAGCTGCAGAGGTAGGGACACACACACACACGCACGCACGCACACACACACACACACACACACACACACACACACACACACACACACACACACACACACACACACACACACACACACACACACACACACACACACGTATTTCTGCTTGATCCCAGCAGGTTGTCCACAGGTCTCTAATAATCCCTTATTAAAAGATGAGGACCCTCACGCACCTCCTTCTCTCTGAAGTCTCTCCTCCTTGGTAAACAGTTGCTAAGAGGCTTGTAAAAAGTCAGAGAGCGTGTGTGTGTGTGTGTGTGTGTGTGTGTGTGTGTGTGTGTGTGTGTGTGTGTGTGTGTGTGTGTGTGTGTGTGTGTGTGTGTGTGTGTGTGTGTGTGTGTGTGTGTGTGTTAGCGTGTGAAGGCGTGTGAAGGTTTTTAGCTGCGGATTGAGATCATAATGTGTTTGGGATAAACATTTACTAGCCAGGCCAAATGATGTTAGAGAGAGATATATATATAGTGGGGGGGGGGGTGAGAGAGAGAGAAGGAGAGAGAGAGTGTGTGAGTGAGAGAGAGAGAGATATAGAGGGAGGGAGGGGAGAGAGAAAGAGAAAGGGTAGTGAAAGGGTTAACCCTTTGAAAGAGAGAAGAAAAGAAATAAAGAGAACATCTGAAATGTGTCACAAAGGAGCAGCGTTAGGTGTAAGAATAAAATAAACAAACCGAAAGAAAGAAAGAAAGAAAGAAAGAAAGAAAGAAAGAAAGAAAGAAAGAAAGAAAGAAAGAAAGAAAGAAAGAAAGAAAGAAAGAAAGAAAGAAAGAAAGAAAGAAAGAAAGAAAGAAAGAAAGAAAGAAAGAAAGAAAGAACGAAAGAAAGAGAAAGAAAGCAAGCTAGAGGATATAAACCAGTTGATATCGACAGACCCACAAAAGACAGCCATGATATCCTGCCGACACGCGGAGACAGGGTGTGTGTGAGATCTACAGCGTCTCGTGTATGTTGAGTATATTACAGTACGTCTCTGCTCAGCTGGCTGGAGGACCTCCCAACCGGCGGGGCCCCGAGGGGGGGGGGGGGGGGGGGGGCTCCTCCCGTGAGGTCTGTCGACAGGGCTGGAGAGACGGGAACCGACCCCCTCAGCGTGCCCCTCAACGCCAACATGCTCTCTCACACCTCAGCGCAACTAGGTTCACCGTCCGTAGTGTGGTAGTGAAAGGGTTAGCCCTTTGTAGTGTGGTAGGGAAAGTGTTAACCTTCTGTAGTGTGGTAGTAATCGGGTTAACCCTTTGTTGTGTGGTAGTGAAAGGGTTAACCCTTTGTGGTGTGGTAGTGAAAGGGTTAGCCCTTTGTAGTGTGGTAGCGAAAGGGTTAACCGTATGTAGTGTGGTAGTGAAAGGGTTAACTTTCTGTAGTGTGTTAGTGAAAGGGTTAACCCTTTGGGGTGTAGTAGCGAAAGGGTTAGCCCTTTGTAGTGTGGTAGTGAAAGGGTTAAACCTTTGTGGTGCGGTAGTGAAAGGGTTAACCCTTTATAGTGTGTTAGTGAAAGGTTAACCCTTTGTAGTGTGGTAGCGAAGGGTCAAGAGTGCATTCCTTACACTAGAGTTACCCCCCCTCCTCTTTGTCTTGACTTATGTACCTGTTTGTTTTTCTTAGCGGTTCCTCCCTTTAATTCACGTCTCATGTGACCCCGGCCTGTTCCAGAGACGTCCTCGCTAAAGACACTCTGTTTGGATTAGATGGGATTTATTTGAAAAGTTGAAATACGACGAGTGGTTCAATGCGAGTGCAGACAAGAACGGAAGCACGGGACGAAGCCAAGGTATATAAAGACCTGCACAAGTCAGGGGGCTGCTGGGTAGCGTCGAGGTCTTTACGTGCCCAGCTGGCAGTGTTCGCAGGGCGGGAGGCCAGTGGGTTATGAGTCCTGGTGGTCATAACAGCAACTCCTGCTGTTCAGCAGGGAGGGGGATCTTGGGGGAGATAGCATGAACCTTCCCTGTGTGTTCCAGCTCTCCCAGTGAAACTCCTCGCTGTCAGGTGAAAAGAAGCAGCTGGCGGAGGAGGCATATGTAGGGCAGCATGTGGTAGTCTGCACCCTCCCCAGACCCACAGTAGGGCAGCATGTGGTAGTCTACACCCTCCCCAGACCCACAGTAGGGAAGCATGTGGTAGTCTACACCCTCCCCAGACCAACAGTAGGGCAGCATGTGGTAGTCTACACCCTCCCCAGACCCACAGTAGGGCAGCATGTGGTAGTCTACACCCTCCCCAGACCCACAGTAGGGCAGCATGTGGTAGTCTACACCCTCCCCAGACCGACAGTAGGGCAGCATGTGGTAGTCTACACCCTCCCCAGACCCACAGTAGGGCAGCATGTGGTAGTCTACACCCTCCCCAGACCCACAGTAGGGCAGCATGTGGTAGTCTACACCCTCCCCAGACCCACAGTAGGGCAGCATGTGGTAGTCTACACCTCCCCAGAGACAGACAGTAGGGCAGCATGTGGTAGTCTACACCCTCCCCAGACCGACAGTAGGGCAGCATGTGGTAGTCTACACCCTCCCGAGAACAACAGTAGGGCAGCATGTGGTAGTCTACACCCTCCCCAGACCCACAGTAGGGCAGCATGTGGTAGTCTACACCCTCCCCAGACCCACAGTAGGGCAGCATGTGGTAGTCTACACCCTCCCCAGAACAACAGTAGGGCAGCATGTGGTAGTCTACACCCTCCCCAGACAGATAATAGGGCAGCATGTGGTAGTCTACACCCTCCCCAGACCCACAGTAGGGCAGCATGTGGTAGTCTACACCCTCCCCAGACCCACAGTAGGGTAGCATGTGGTAGTCTACACCCTCCCCAGACCCACAGTAGGGCAGCATGTGGTAGTCTACACCCTCCCCAGACCCACAGTAGGGCAGCATGTGGTAGTCTGCACCCTCCCCAGACCCACAGTAGGGCAGCATGTGGTAGTCTACACCCTCCCCAGACCCACAGTAGGGCAGCATGTGGTAGTCTACACCCTCCCCAGACCGACAGTAGGGCAGCATGTGGTAGTCTACACCCTCCCCAGACCCACAGTAGGGCAGCATGTGGTAGTCTACACCCTCCCCAGACCCACAGTAGGGCAGCATGTGGTAGTCTACATCCTCCCCAGACCGACAGTAGGGCAGCATGTGGTAGTCTACACCCTCCCCAGACCCACAGTAGGGCAGCATGTGGTAGTCTACACCCTCCCCAGACCCACAGTAGGGCAGCATGTGGTAGTCTACACCTCCCCAGAGACCGACAGTAGGGCAGCATGTGGTAGTCTACACCCTCCCCAGACCGACAGTAGGGCAGCATGTGGTACTGTAGTCTACACCCTCCCGAGAACAACAGTAGGGCAGCATGTGGTAGTCTACACCCTCCCCAAACCCACAGTAGGGCAGCATGTGGTAGTCTACACCCTCCCCAGAACAACAGTAGGGCAGCATGTGGTAGTCTACACCCTCCCCAGACAGATAATAGGGCAGCATGTGGTAGTCTACACCCTCCCCAGACCCACAGTAGGGCAGCATGTGGTAGTCTACACCCTCCCCAGACCCACAGTAGGGTAGCATGTGGTAGTCTACACCCTCCCCAGACCCACAGTAGGGCAGCATGTGGTAGTCTACACCCTCCCGAGACCGACAGTAAGGCAGCATGTGGTAGTCTACACCCTCCCCAGACCCACAGTAGGGTAGCATGTGGTAGTCTACACCCTCCCCAGACCCACAGTAGGGCAGCATGTGGTAGTCTACACCCTCCCGAGACCGACAGTAAGGCAGCATGTGGTAGTCTACACCCTCCACCCTGTTATCTGACACCTCTGTCTCTCTTTCTAACCCCTCCTCTCTCCCATACGTGCGCATGCACACACACACACACACACACACACACACACACACACACACACACACACGCCACACACACACACACACACACACACACACACACTTGGCTTCTCCTGTATAACTATTGTCCTCCATCTTTGTCCCTCATCCCCCCATCCCGTCCTCCTCCAGTGCGCTCCTGCCCAGCCCTCTCCCAGCCCCAGCATGGTTCTCTGCGGTGCAGCAACGGTGGCGCCTCCTACAGGGCGGAGTGTGAGGTGGGCTGTGACCAGGGCTACCGGCTGGAGGGAGACGCCCGGCTGACCTGCCTGGTCAACTCCCAGTGGAGTGGAGCCCAACCTCGGTGTGTGGGTAAGCCTTCAGGACGACCCCTCCGCCCCTCCCCTCCCCCACACCCCACACACCCTGCTTACTCCCTACTCACCTCACACACTCCTTACTCCCTACTCACCTCACACCCTCCTTAGGGCTTGTGTCCATAGCGGACGTTTTATGAGTTGTCAGCTCCTTCCTGTCATTCATTTCTATGCTACAGGCGCGACAGGCGCGCTCCTCTTCCCAGCGCCGCGCCTCGCGTTTATGAGCTCTCGGCGGCAGCGTTTTTGGGCGGAGCGCTCCCAGCGCATAAAGTTGAAACTAGTTAAACTTTTGGAAAGGAGTGCGCTCATCAAGGTAATCATCATCGAGGAAGGGGCGGAGCCGCGACAGTCGCGAGACCCAGGAAAACGTTCTGAGTTTTTTTTTTTTTTTTTTTTTTTTTTAAAGCGGTCCGCCTTGAAAAAAACGTCCGCTATGGACACAAGCCCTTACTCTCTACTCACCTCACACACTCCTTACTCTCTACTGTGTCTTCTGTGAGGGAGAGAACCTCCAAATGCTTTTAAAGGATGTCGCAGCTGAGCTAACCAAGCTGAAAGTGTGAATTTAATTATCATTAAATATAAAAAAAAAACTAATTCATGATATTTGGTAAACGGGATATACAAGTAAATACACCGGTTGAACTAAGGATTGATAGTATTAAACTGGAGAGGGTATTTGAGAATACATTTCTGGGTGTGATAATAGACCAGAAACTCATCTGGAAACCTCATATCAAATATGTCAGGACTAAATTGGCAAGGAGTGTTGGTGTTTTATGCAAGATAAGACACATTCTAAACCAAAAAACACTATATACAGTGTACTGTACACTCTTCCTACCATATATGAGCTACTGTGCGGAGGTGTGGGGTAATACCTACAAAAGCACTCTACAGCCAATATGCACCATACTCCATATTCAATGTACAGTTTCTACGTCACAATGTACAGTTTCTACGTCAAATGTATATACTCCCTTTTCTTGACTCTTGTATCACAAACAGTACTGTATTTGCAAATCTGGTATGTCATAAATGTATAGATGTAGCAGTACTGTCTATCTGTATGTCATGTATGTCATATATGTCCTGATGAATTGAAAATGGGGGACCCTGATGTAAACAAGACGAAAGTCTTTCTCTGGTCTGCATCCCCTTAACAATTGTGTGTATTGAGCTGTACTGTATTGTACCCATTCTGCAATCTGTTAATAAAGTTTTCAATCAATCAATCAATCAAACCATGCAAAAAAAAGCAATAAGAATAATCAACAATGTAGGATATTATGAACACACCAATAACTTGTTTATAAAGCTACAAGCATTGAAATTTACGGACCTAGTGGATTACAAAACTGCCCTCATTGTATACAAAGCCAGATACAAGCTAATCCCAGGCAACATTCAAAAATGGTTCAGAGACAGGGAAGGTGAATATAATTTAAGAGGGAGAGGGAATCTCAAACAACCAATGGTACACACCACGCTGAAAAGCATGTGCATATCGGTGTGTGGAGTGAAGTTGTGGAATAATTTACCCGAATACATCAAAATGAGTAAACATGTGGCACAATTTAAAAAGCAGCTAAAGAAATACACATTAGAAAAATACAGAAATGAGTAGTGAGGATAAACAAAGTTATGGTATATTGTGTATGTAGTGATGTACTATATTCACTGCTGTCAAGTGAATCATGTTTTTCTATATTGTAATAAAAAAAACATATATTTTTCTATATTGTAATATATATTGTAATATATTGTAATATACAAAATTATGTAAATTTTAGTAAAATTAATGGAAGAACAAATACAAATGTAATCCTGTTTTTTTTCTTTGTTCTTTTTTAAATGTTTTTTTTCCTTTAAGGATTTTTTTTTAATTTGTTGTTAAGATTGTTTGGTCTGACGGATCAAGTCACTGTGAGTTGTTTGAAGAAATAAGAAGAATAACATGTCCAAGAAATAAACTTTTCATTCATTCATTCATTCATTCATTCATTCATTCATTCTATTCACCTCACACACTCCTTACTCTCTACTCACCTCACACACTCCTTACTCTCTATTCACCTCACACACTCCTTACTCTCTACTCACCTCACACACTCCTTACTCTCTACTCACCTCACACACTCCTTACTCTCTACTCACCTCACACACTCCTTACTCTCTACTCACCTCACACACTCCTTACTCTCTACTCACCTCACACACTCCTTACTCTCTACTCACATCACACACTCCTTACTCTCTACTCACATCACACACACTCCTTACTCTCTACTCACCTCACACACTCCTTACTCTCTACTCACCTCACACACTCCTTACTCTCTATTCACCTCACACACTCCTTACTCTCTACTCACCTCACACACTCCTTACTCTCTACTCACCTCACACACTCCTTACTCTCTACTCACCTCACACACTCCTTACTCTCTACTCACATCACACACTCCTTACTCTCTACTCACATCACACACACTCCTTACTCTCTACTCACCTCACACACTCCTTACTCTCTACTCACCTCACACACTCCTTACTCTCTACTCACCTCACACACTCCTTACTCTCTACTCACCTCACACACTCCTTACTCTCTACTCACATCACACACTCCTTACTCTCTATTCACCTCACACACTCCTTACTCTCTACTCACCTCACACACTCCTTACTCTCTATTCACCTCACACACTCCTTACTCTCTATTCACCTCACACACTCCTTACTCTCTACTCACCTCACACACTCCTTACTCTCTATTCACCTCACACACTCCTTACTCTCTACTCACCTCACACACTCCTTACTCTCTATTCACCTCACACACTCCTTACTCTCTACTCACCTCACACACTCCTTACTCTCTATTCACCTCACACACTCCTTACTCTCTACTCACCTCACACACTCCTTACTCTCTACTCACCTCACACACTCCTTACTCTCTACTCACCTCACACACTCCTTACTCTCTACTCACCTCACACACTCCTTACTCTCTATTCACCTCACACACTCCTTACTCTCTACTCACCTCACACACTCCTTACTATCTATTCACCTCACACACTCCCTCTCCTCCCCCTGGACCACCTGTTTCATTTGACTTATACTATATTTCATATTTGGAAAGAGAACAGTGTAGCTTTTTTTTTAATATACAGTATTGGCTTTGCAAAACGTATTGCACGCAAAGCACAACAGGGTATTTGATATGATTTCCAATATTACTTTGAATATGATTTCCAAAGGGGTGGCGGGGTGGCCCAGCGGACATTGCGCTCGTCACCAACGCAAGAGACACCGGGTTCAAATCCGGTAATCTGGACGTTGTGGACAGCGACTCCTACAGGTCGGTTGGGGGACGCCTGCACAGCAGAGACAGGAAATGGCGGGAGTAGTGTGAGCCTCCCACACGTTACACCTCGCCAATGAGAGTCCGCGCTGGCAGGTGATAAGACGTGACAGGCTCCCTCCTTGTGTACCGGAGGGGACACGTGATGCAAGGCTTCTATCCTCCCTACAACCGGCCAGTGGGGTGCATATGCGAGCAACGTTCAAGACAGGGGAGGGGAGAATTGGCACAGCGGAATTGTGATGGGAGACAAATTGAAAAAGAGCAGAAAAAGTGGATACAAAAAAAATAATATGATTTCCAATATGACTTCCAATGATTTCCAATATGACTTCCAATATGATTTCCAATATGATTTCCAACCGGGCGACGCCAGCGAGCGTGCTGCGAGGTGAACGGCGGGACCACACAATAATAAATCTCCTCAGTGTACTCGGTATTGGAAGTGCTCGAGGATTTTCCTTCATATCGATGGTCTGTCTGTTGCCTCCTCAGCAGAATGATGTCTTCTGGCTCTACGGTCGGTGCATTTAAACTGGACTTATATATTAGATCATACTGTAGACAGTATCATACTCTCCCTTCATACATCATCCATACCCAGATCTATCTGTACACGTGTGTCACACACACACACACACACACACACACACACATACACACACACACACACACACACACACACACACACACACACACACACACACACACACACACACACACACACACACGCACATGCACAGGCACATACACACACAAGCACACACCACTTTACACCTCGTATCTATCCCTAGCACCTAAAGAAATGCCAGTGGGGGTGTGCGACACAGGCCAGAGATCTGTCACAAGGAGCTTCCTCTCCTCTATCAGTGTAACTCCGCAGCTCAGCACTTCTCAGGCTGTTCTGGCTCGTGTTTCCACTCCTACTCTCACATCCGGCCAAGTTTCCCTCTACCCATTTCTTCAGCTCACCTCGCGTTTCTTTAGCCCATGTATTACACATTTCTTGCTGTGACATGGGAAATGTACAATACAGCATGTACATTAAATGCTGTATATACCGTATGTATGTATTTATTCCTGCACTTAATCCTTTTTACATAATCTGTCGATACTATATCTATATCTGTACATATCCCTTACCTACTCTTACTAGTTACACTGCCGGCCAGTATGACATAGTACGTACCATACTGTCTTTATACCTGTATCACTGTACATATTAATATTACAACTCTGTACAGTACATATACTGTACATTTGATTAGCACTGCACCCTGTAGTACTCATTTATATATGTTATATCCAGTTGAATCACCTGTGTATACAGTACATTGTATATTACTATTGCACTTTACTGTTACATTTGCACTCTGGTTGGATGCCAAACTTCTTGTCGTTGTACTGTACACAGTGGCGAATCCTCCTGGAAGCCAAGGGAAGCCAGGCTTCCCCATTATTAAAATATGAATTAATATGAAATATGAAATATAAAATAAAATAATTATTTTATTTTATATAGTTTACAATAATAATAAAAAATCATTATTTTTCATCTCTGTGTTATACTTTTTTTTTTGTATCCCTCTTCTCCTTCTCACTCTCTCTAACACACTGTCAGACTCACTGAGCAGAGGCAGTGACTCTGTGTTCACTGCACCAGAGGAGGCAGAGGGCAGGTGTCTTTCTGTTATGGTTTGTAACCGACCCCAATCGCACAACACAAGACAGGTATGAGAGTAAGCCAAAACAGGGCATTTATTCAATACAAACAAAAAGCGGCACTGTCCCTTTAAGGGAGAACACAAAAACACTGGAACAAAGAAATAGGGAAAAATGTGGCACTGTGCCTTTAAGAGGCGAGCAGGCTAAGGGGAAAGGCTAAGGGACAGGGCCAGGGCAAAAGGTCAGGGCAGGAACAGGGGCAATGGAGAGGGGGAACAGGGACAGAGGCCCGGGGAGGCGGGCTGGGGACAGGGACAGAGAAACAGGGTTAAGGCCTTGGACAGGGCGAGGGCCAGAGCTGCTTACAGGGATGGCAGGGTTCCGACGGCGGAGGCCTGGCAAGGAGATCCTCCTTGGAAGCGATGCGCGCCGGCTTGGGCGTCTGGAGTAGGAGCGCGCCGGCTTGGGCGTCTGGAGTTGGAGCGTGCCGGCTTGAAGAGACGCATCCTCCCGTGGTATAGGAAGCGATGCGCGCCGGCTTGGGCGTCTGGAGTAGGAGCGCGCCGGCTTGAAGAGACGCATCCTCCTGTGGTATAGGAAGCGATGCGTGCCGGCTTGGCCGTCTGGAGTAGGAGCGCGCCGGCTTGGAGAGACGCATCCTCCCGTGGTATAGGAAGCGATGCGCGCCGGCTTGGGCGTCTGGAGTAGGAGCGCGCCGGCTTGAAGAGACGCATCCTCCCGTGGTATAGGAAGCGATGCGCGCCGGCTTGGCCGTCTGGAGTAGGAGCGCGCCGGCTTGGAGAGACGCATCCTCCCGTGGTATAGGAAGCGATGCGCGCCGGCTTGGGCGTCTGGAGTAGGAGCGCGCCGGCTTGAAGAGACGCATCCTCCCGTGGTATAGGAAGCGATGCGCGCCGGCTTGGTCGTCTGGAGTAGGAGCGCGCCGGCTTGAAGAGACGCATCCTCCCGTGGTATAGGAAGCGATGCGCGCCGGCTTGAGGTCTGGAGTGGGACACTGGAAAACCTCCCGTAGGGAATTAGAGAGCGCAGACGGTGTCCCACTCCAGGCAAACGGCGACAGGTGGTGATGGCTGGCACCTCGTCTCACGCCGGAGATGCGGCAGGTGATGGTAACGTCCAGGACTCCATGAACACTGAACACAGAAAAGGATAAAGAGTCCAGAACAAAGAACCAGCATACAGAACGACCCGACCCGGACTGGAGGGGAGGTCCAGGTATTTAAAGCCCTCTGGGGCACTAATCATAACTTATCACAGCTGTGAAAGGTAGTCCAAGGGTGGGGGCTGGTGAAGAGCAGAGGAGAGTAAAACATCGCGAGGGTGGGGGCTGGTGAGGTGAGGAGAACAGGGAATTAAAGGTCCAGGGAAAGGCGAAACCTCACAGTACCCCCCCCTCCACGGGAGCCACCGGGCGACCCAAAAAATCAGACAGCGGGGCAGGGGACATGACAAAGCAACAAACAAAAAAAATCGGGCCATGCTAGCAGGGGAAGCTACACCAAAAGTGGGGCCAGCAGAGGGACAGGGTAGCTGCCAGGGCACTGCTAGCTACAGGGCCTATGCTAGCTGTACTGCTACATTAACAAAGAGGCTGCGCTAGCTGCCGGAGCTAGGCTAGCAGACAGGGCTGGACCAGCATGAGAGAACAAGCTAGCTGGAAAGACAGTCCTAGCTGTGGGGAAACTGACCTTGCTAGCTGAAGGGGCAGTCCTAGCAGTGGGGAAACAGACCTTGCTAGCTGAAGGGGCAGTCCTAGCATCGGGGAAACTGACCTTGCTAGCTGAAGGGGCAGTCCTAGCAGTGGGGAAACTGACCTTGCTAGCTGAAGGGGCAGTCCTAGCAGTGGGGAAACTGACCTTGCTAGCTGAAGGGGCAGTCCTAGCAGTGGGGAAACTGACCTTGCTAGCTGAAGGGGCAGTCCTAGCAGTGGGGAAACTGACCTTGCTAGCTGAAGGGGCAGTCCTAGCAGTGGGGAAACTGACCTTGCTAGCTGAAGGGGCAGTCCTAGCAGTGGGGAAACTGACCTTGCTAGCTGAAGGGGCAGTCCTAGCAGCGGGGGAAACTGACCTTGCTAGCTGAAGGGGCAGTCCTAGCAGTGGGGAAACTGACCTTGCTAGCTGAAGGGGCAGTCCTAGCAGTGGGGAAACTGACCTTGCTAGCTGAAGGGGCAGTCCTAGCAGTGGGGAAACTGACCTTGCTAGCTGAAGGGGCAGTCCTAGCAGCGGGGAAACTGACCTTGCTAGCTGAAGGGGCAGTCCTAGCAGTGGGGAAACTGACCTTGCTAGCTGAAGGGGCAGTCCTAGCAGTGGGGAAACTGACCTTGCTAGCTGAAGGGGCAGTCCTAGCAGTGGGGAAACTGACCCTGCTAGCTGAAGGGGCAGTCCTAGCAGTGGGGAAACTGACCTTGCTAGCTGAGGGGGCAGTCCTAGCAGTGTGGAAACTGACCTTGCTAGCTGAAGGGGCAGTCCTAGCAGTGGGGAAACTGACCTGGCTAGCTGAAGGGGCAGTCCTAGCAGTGGGGAAACAGGGTAGCTAACAGGGGAGCTAACGAGGCTAACAGGGAAGCTAACAAGGCTAACAGGGGAGCTAACAGGGGAGACTAACGAGGCTACCAGGGGAGCTAACAGGCTAACAGGGGAGCTAACAAGAGAACTAACAGGGGAAAACTAAGGGAGCAAGAGGGAGCTAGAGTGGGTTAGAGGGAACTAAAAAGGGCAAACTCAACATACACTGTCTGTGCTGGCTGGGGTCGTCGACGGTTCGGGTCGTACTGTTATGGTTTGTAACCGACCCCAATCGCACAACACAAGACAGGTATGAGAGTAAGCCAAAACAGGGCATTTATTCAATACAAACAAAAAGCGGCACTGTCCCTTTAAGGGAGAACACAAAAACACTGGAACAAAGAAATAGGGGAAAATGTGGCACTGTGCCTTTAAGAGGCGAGCAGGCTAAGGGGAAAGGCTAAGGGACAGGGCCAGGGCAAAAGGTCAGGGCAGGAACAGGGGCAATGGAGAGGGGGAACAGGGACAGAGGCCCGGGGAGGCGGGCTGGGGACAGGGACAGAGAAACAGGGTTAAGGCCTTGGACAGGGCGAGGGCCAGAGCTGCTTACAGGGATGGCAGGGTTCCGACGGCGGAGGCCTGGCAAGGAGATCCTCCTTGGAAGCGATGCGCGCCGGCTTGGGCGTCTGGAGTAGGAGCGCGCCGGCTTGGGCATCTGGAGTTGGAGCTGCCGGCTTGAAGAGACGCATCCTCCCGTGGTATAGGAAGCGATGCGCGCCGGCTTGGCCGTCTGGAGTAGGAGCGCGCCAGCTTGAAGAGACTCATCCTCCCGTGGTATAGGAAGCGATGCGCGCCGGCTTGGCCGTCTGGAGTAGGAGCGCGCCGGCTTGGAGAGACGCATCCTCCCGTGGTATAGGAAGCGATGCGCGCCGGCTTGGGCGTCTGGAGTAGGAGCGCGCCGGCTAGAAGAGACGCATCCTCCCATGGTATAGGAAGCGATGCGCGCCGGCTTGGGCGTCTGGAGTAGGAGCGCGCCGGCTTGAAGAGACGCATCCTCCCGTGGTATAGGAAGCGATGCGCGCCGGCTTGGGCGTCTGGAGTAGGAGCGCGCCGGCTTGAAGAGACGCATCCTCCCGTGGTATAGGAAGCGATGCGCGCCGGCTTGGGCGTCTGGAGTAGGAGCGCGCCGGCTTGAAGAGACGCATCCTCCCGTGGTATAGGAAGCGATGCGCGCCGGCTTGAGGTCTGGAGTGGGACACTGGAAAACCTCCCGTAGGGAATTAGAGAGCGCAGACGGTGTCCCACTCCAGGCAAACGGCGACAGGTGGTGATGGCTGGCACCTCGTCTCACGCCGGAGACGCGGCAGGTGATGGTAACGTCCAGGACTCCATGAACACTGAACACAGAAAAGGATAAAGAGTCCAGAACAAAGAACCAGCATACAGAACGACCCGACCCGGACTGGAGGGGAGGTCCAGGTATTTAAAGCCCTCTGGGGCACTAATCATAACTTATCACAGCTGTGAAAGGTAGTCCAAGGGTGGGGGCTGGTGAAGAGCAGAGGAGAGTAAAACATCGCGAGGGTGGGGGCTGGTGAGGTGAGGAGAACAGGGAATTAAAGGTCCAGGGAAAGGCGAAACCTCACAGTACCCCCCCCTCCACGGGAGCCACCGGGCGACCCAAAAAATCAGACAGCGGGGCAGGGGACATGACAAAGCAACAAACAAACAAAAAATCGGGCCATGCTAGCAGGGGAAGCTACACCAAAAGTGGGGCCAGCAGAGGGACAGGGTAGCTGCCAGGGCACTGCTAGCTACAGGGCCTATGCTAGCTGTACTGCTACATTAACAAAGAGGCTGCGCTAGCTGCCGGAGCTAGGCTAGCAGACAGGGCTGGACCAGCATGAGAGAACAAGCTAGCTGGAAGGACAGTCCTAGCTGTGGGGAAACTGACCTTGCTAGCTGAAGGGGCAGTCCTAGCAGTGGGGAAACAGACCTTGCTAGCTGAAGGGGCAGTCCTAGCAGCGGGGAAACTGACCTTGCTAGCTGAAGGGGCAGTCCTAGCAGTGGGGAAACTGACCTTGCTAGCTGAAGGGGCAGTCCTAGCAGTGGGGAAACTGACCTTGCTAGCTGAAGGGGCAGTCCTAGCAGTGGGGAAACTGACCTTGCTAGCTGAAGGGGCAGTCCTAGCAGTGAGGAAACTGACCTTGCTAGCTGAAGGGGCAGTCCTAGCAGTGGGGAAACTGACCTTGCTAGCTGAAGGGGCAGTCCTAGCAGTGGGGAAACTGACCTTGCTAGCTGAAGGGGCAGTCCTAGCAGCGGGGGAAACTGACCTTGCTAGCTGAAGGGGCAGTCCTAGCAGTGGGGAAACTGACCTTGCTAGCTGAAGGGGCAGTCCTAGCAGTGGGGAAACTGACCTTGCTAGCTGAAGGGGCAGTCCTAGCAGTGGGGAAACTGACCTTGCTAGCTGAAGGGGCAGTCCTAGCAGTGGGGAAACAGGGTAGCTAACAGGGGAGCTAACGAGGCTAACAGGGAAGCTAACAAGGCTAACAGGGGAGCTAACAGGGGAGACTAACGAGGCTACCAGGGGAGCTAACAGGCTAACAGGGGAGCTAACAAGAGAACTAACAGGGGAAAACTAAGGGAGCAAGAGGGAGCTAGAGTGGGTTAGAGGGAACTAAAAAGGGCAAACTCAACATACACTGTCTGTGCTGGCTGGGGTCGTCGACGGTTCGGGTCGTACTGTTATGGTTTGTAACCGACCCCAATCGCACAACACAAGACAGGTATGAGAGTAAGCCAAAACAGGGCATTTATTCAATACAAACAAAAAGCGGCACTGTCCCTTTAAGGGAGAACACAAAAACACTGGAACAAAGAAATAGGGGAAAATGTGGCACTGTGCCTTTAAGAGGCGAGCAGGCTAAGGGGAAAGGCTAAGGGACAGGGCCAGGGCAAAAGGTCAGGGCAGGAACAGGGGCAATGGAGAGGGGGAACAGGGACAGAGGCCCGGGGAGGCGGGCTGGGGACAGGGACAGAGAAACAGGGTTAAGGCCTTGGACAGGGCGAGGGCCAGAGCTGCTTACAGGGATGGCAGGGTTCCGACGGCGGAGGCCTGGCAAGGAGATCCTCCTTGGAAGCGATGCGCGCCGGCTTGGGCGTCTGGAGTAGGAGCGCGCCGGCTTGGGCGTCTGGAGTTGGAGCTGCCGGCTTGAAGAGACGCATCCTCCCGTGGTATAGGAAGCGATGCGCGCCGGCTTGGCCGTCTGGAGTAGGAGCGCGCCAGCTTGAAGAGACTCATCCTCCCGTGGTATAGGAAGCGATGCGCGCCGGCTTGGGCGTCTGGAGTAGGAGCGCGCCGGCTTGAAGAGACGCATCCTCCCGTGGTATAGGAAGCGATGCGCGCCGGCTTGGGCGTCTCGAGTAGGAGCGCGCCGGCTTGAAGAGACGCATCCTCCCGTGGTATAGGAAGCGATGCGCGCCGGCTTGAGGTCTGGAGTGGGACACTGGAAAACCTCCCGTAGGGAATTAGAGAGCGCAGACGGTGTCCCACTCCAGGCAAACGGCGACAGGTGGTGATGGCTGGCACCTCGTCTCACGCCGGAGACGCGGCAGGTGATGGTAACGTCCAGGACTCCATGAACACTGAACACAGAAAAGGATAAAGAGTCCAGAACAAAGAACCAGCATACAGAACGACCCGACCCGGACTGGAGGGGAGGTCCAGGTATTTAAAGCCCTCTGGGGCGCTAATCATAACTTATCACAGCTGTGAAAGGTAGTCCAAGGGTGGGGGCTGGTGAAGAGCAGAGGAGAGTAAAACATTGCGAGGGTGGGGGCTGGTGAGGTGAGGAGAACAGGGAATTAAAGGTCCAGGGAAAGGCGAAACCTCACAGTACCCCCCCCTCCACGGGAGCCACCGGGCGACCCAAAGAATCAGACAGCGGGGCAGGGGACATGACAAAGCAACAAACAAACAAAAAATCGGGCCATGCTAGCAGGGGAAGCTACACCAAAAGTGGGGCCAGCAGAGGGACAGGGTAGCTGCCAGGGCACTGCTAGCTACAGGGCCTATGCTAGCTGTACTGCTACATTAACAAAGAGGCTGCGCTAGCTGCCGGAGCTAGGCTAGCAGACAGGGCTGGACCAGCATGAGAGAACAAGCTAGCTGGAAGGACAGTCCTAGCTGTGGGGAAACTGACCTTGCTAGCTGAAGGGGCAGTCCTAGCAGTGGGGAAACAGACCTTGCTAGCTGAAGGGGCAGTCCTAGCAGCGGGGAAACTGACCTTGCTAGCTGAAGGGGCAGTCCTAGCAGTGGGGAAACTGACCTTGCTAGCTGAAGGGGCAGTCCTAGCAGTGGGGAAACTGACCTTGCTAGCTGAAGGGGCAGTCCTAGCAGTGGGGAAACTGACCTTGCTAGCTGAAGGGGCAGTCCTAGCAGTGGGGAAACTGACCTTCAAGTTCAAGTTTTCAAGTTTCTTTAATAGTTGTCATACAGAAGTACAGAATACTTTTATACAAAATGCTTCTTACTGTTGCGCTCCAGAGACTGTGCAAGACAAGATAAGTATGAAATAAAATAACATAGTAAAATTAGAAGTAAAAAAAATGAGGTCACAGTGTTCAGTTTAGACATATGTACAATGTTCGATGCAGAATAGACGTAGTTACCATACAATATACAATACTGTGCAGTGTACTAATATACAATACTATATAGTGCAAGGCAGAAATGGAGAAATGGGACGAGGTGCAATTTAGGTACAATTCACAGTAGGTGTACGAGTTGTAGTGCAAATCCTTTATCAATAAATATAAAGTGTAAGTGTGTTTGTGTGATCTAAAGTGTGGAGAGTGGGTGCTGCAGTGTGTTGTTTGTTTGAGTGAGTGTGTGCGTGCGTGTGGGTGTGTGTGCTGTGTGCATTTGATGGTTGTTGCATAGTGATTATTGTTCGTTTAGCAGCCTGATGGCCTGGGGATAGAAGCTTCTTCTGAGTCTTTCTGTGCTCGCCTTAAGACTCCGGTATCGCTTGCCTGACCGCAGCAGTTCAAAGAGGCAGTTGTTCGGGTGGCTCGAGTCCTTAATAATTATCTTAGCCTTCCCCTTGCACCGCTTGTTGTAAATGTTCTGGAGGGTGGGAAGCCCCCCTCCAATTGTGCGTTCGGCTGAACGTGTCACTCTTTGTAGTCTGCTACGGTCTTGTGCAGTGCTATTCCCAAACCAGGAGGTGATGTTGCCGGTCAGCATGCTCTCTATTGTACATGAGTAGAAGTTCCTAAGGATCTTCTGACTGACTTGGAACTTCCTTAGGCGCCTGAGGAAGTAGAGGCGTTGTCGTGCCTTCTTCACAACACTGTCAATGTGTGTGGTCCATGTCAAGTCCTCGGATATGTGGGCTCCGAGGTACTTGAAACTGTTCACTCTCTCAACCGGTGCCCCGTCGATGCTGAGGGGGCTGTAGTCCTTGACCCCCGACCTCCTGAAGTCCATAATCATCTCTTTTGTTTTGCTGACGTTCAGGGAGAGGCAGTTCTCCTGACACCACTGTGACAGGTTCTCTACCTCTTCCAGGTAGGCCCTTTCGTCGTTGGCAGAGATCAGGCCCACCACTACTGTGTCATCAGCAAATTTGATGATGGTGTTGTTGTTCCGCTGTGCTACGCAGTCATGTGTGTACAGGGAGTAGAGGAGGGGGCTCAGAACACAGCCCTGGGGGGCCCCTATGTTGAGCGTGATGGATGAGGAGGTGCAGTTGCCGGCTCTTACCACCTGGGGTCTGCCCGTCAGGAAGTCCAAGACCCACTGGCAGAGGTCATAGTTCAAGCCCAGGTCCCTGAGCTTGGCTATGAGTTTGGAGGGGACTATGGTATTGAATGCTGAGCTGTAGTCGATGAACAGCATTCTCACATAGTTCCCCTGCCTCTTGTCCAGGTGTGATGCTGCTGTGTGCAGCACATGGGCTATGGCGTCCTCCGTGGACCTGTTGGGGCGATATGCAAATTGCAGAGGGTCCAGGTTGATGGGGAGGGAGGAACAGATGTAGCCCTTCACTAGCTTCTCAAAGCACTTCATGGCTATGGAGGTGAGGCACTTTCAGAGCCTCACGGACGGATTTGTCTACCCAGGGCTTTTGATTTGGGTAGATTTTAATTTTGGTGGAGGGGATTGTTTCTTCTACCAGAGTACAGACATAGTCAATCATCGTTTCGGTGTATTCGTTAATATTGGCTGTGTTATCACGGAATACACTCCAGTCTGTGCATTCAAGTGCAGCTTGGAGTGACTCCTCTGACGTCACGGCCCAACGCTTAACCTCTCGCGAGACCACCGGCGTTCGCTTGAGACTTTGTTTGTACTTTGGCAAAAGAAAGATGGCGGCATGATCGCTTTTACCGAATGGACTAAGAGCCTGTGACTTGTACCCATTCTTAAATTGCGAGTATACATGGTCTAATATGTTCTCGCCTCTGGTGGGACAGGTCACATGCTGATAGAAATTCGGCAACACCTTTTTAAGACGCGCGCTGTTGAAATCACCCAGAACCAAAATGGCAGCGTCAACATTAGCTGTCTGGAGTTTGTTTACCTCGTCGTGAAGTTTTGAAAGTGCGACCCCAGTGTTCGCGTGTGGTGGAATGTACACTCCGATGAGGATGATGGACGTTAACTCTCTTGGGAGGAAGAAGGGTCGACATTTTATCGTGATAAACTCCAGGTCTGGGGAGCAGTGGTTAGACAGTTCCTTTGTGTTGCCTAAATTGCACCACTCCTTGTTTATCATGAAGGCAATGCCGCCTCCTTTCTTCTTTAGTGACTCTTCTGCCGTCCGGTCCTTGCGGAGAACGAAGAAGTGGTCTGCCGGTTCTATTGCGTGATTCGGGACATCTGGACTCAGCCAAGTTTCTGTGAAACAGAGGACGTTACAATCCCGAATGTCCCTCTGGAATTGGATCCGTGCTCTGATGTCGTCCAGTTTATTTCCTATCGATTGCACATTGGCCAACAATATGCTGGGCAATGTGGTTCTGTGTCGTTTGGACCTCAGTCTGTTTCGGACCCCGGCTCTCTTTCCACGTCTTCGCGGCGGCTTCTCCTGGTCTTGGCCATGGCCATAACAAAGGATCTCGGCGGGCCATTGCTGCTGTTCAGCGATCCGATCCAGAGAGCAATCCAATCGGTAAGTTTTCCTTAATCCAATGTCAATGATTGACTGACGGTCATACACATATAATGCACCAACAGTTGGTGCAAATAAAACTCCTAATACTATAATATAAATTAACAAAAGAAAGCACAGTCTCGACGGAGCGATCAGAAAGGCAGCCATCAGTGCAGCGCCAGTTACAGTGCTAGCTGTAGGGGCTGAAGGGGCAGTCCTAGCAGTGGGGAAACTGACCTTGCTAGCTGAAGGGGCAGTCCTAGCAGTGGGGAAACTGACCTTGCTAGCTGAAGGGGCAGTCCTAGCAGCGGGGAAACTGACCTTGCTAGCTGAAGGGGCAGTCCTAGCAGTGGGGAAACTGACCTTGCTAGCTGAAGGGGCAGTCCTAGCAGTGGGGAAACTGACCTTGCTAGCTGAAGGGGCAGTCCTAGCAGTGGGGAAACTGACCTTGCTAGCTGAAGGGGCAGTCCTAGCAGCGGGGAAACTGACCTTGCTAGCTGAAGGGGCAGTCCTAGCAGTGGGGAAACTGACCTTGCTAGCTGAAGGGGCAGTCCTAGCAGTGGGGAAACTGACCTTGCTAGCTGAAGGGGCAGTCCTAGCAGTGGGGAAACTGACCCTGCTAGCTGAAGGGGCAGTCCTAGCAGTGGGGAAACTGACCTTGCTAGCTGAAGGGGCAGTCCTAGCAGTGGGGAAACTGACCTTGCTAGCTGAAGGGGCAGTCCTAGCAGTGGGGAAACTGACCTTGCTAGCTGAAGGGGCAGTCCTAGCAGTGGGGAAACAGGGGAGCTAACGAGGCTAACAGGGAAGCTAACAAGGCTAACAGGGGAGCTAACAGGGGAGACTAACGAGGCTACCAGGGGAGCTAACAGGCTAACAGGGGAGCTAACAAGAGAACTAACAGGGGAAAACTAAGGGAGCAAGAGGGAGCTAGAGTGGGTTAGAGGGAACTAAAAAGGGCAAACTCAACATACACTGTCTGTGCTGGCTGGGGTCGTCGACGGTTCGGGTCGTACTGTTATGGTTTGTAACCGACCCCAATCGCACAACACAAGACAGGTATGAGAGTAAGCCAAAACAGGGCATTTATTCAATACAAACAAAAAGCGGCACTGTCCCTTTAAGGGAGAACACAAAAACACTGGAACAAAGAAATAGGGAAAAATGTGGCACTGTGCCTTTAAGAGGCGAGCAGGCTAAGGGGAAAGGCTAAGGGATAGGGCCAGGGCAAAAGGTCAGGGCAGGAACAGGGGCAATGGAGAGGGGGAACAGGGACAGAGGCCCGGGGAGGCGGGCTGGGGACAGGGACAGAGAAACAGGGTTAAGGCCTTGGACAGGGCGAGGGCCAGAGCTGCTTACAGGGATGGCAGGGTTCCGACGGCGGAGGCCTGGCAAGGAGATCCTCCTTGGAAGCGATGCGCGCCGGCTTGGGCGTCTGGAGTAGGAGCGCGCCGGCTTGGGCGTCTGGAGTTGGAGCGAGCCGGCTTGAAGAGACGCATCCTCCCGTGGTATAGGAAGCGATGCGCGCCGGCTTGGGCGTCTGGAGTAGGAGCGCGCCGGCTTGAAGAGACGCATCTTCCCGTGGTATAGGAAGCGATGCGCGCCGGCTTGGCCGTCTGGAGTAGGAGCGCGCCGGCTTGGAGAGACGCATCCTCCCGTGGTATAGGAAGCGATGCGCGCCGGCTTGGGCGTCTGGAGTAGGAGCGCGCCGGCTAGAAGAGACGCATCCTCCCGTGGTATAGGAAGCGATGCGCGCCGGCTTGGGCGTCTGGAGTAGGAGCGCGCCGGCTTGAAGAGACGCATCCTCCCGTGGTATAGGAAGCGATGCGCGCCGGCATGGGCGTCTGGAGTAGGAGCGCGCCGGCTTGAAGAGACGCATCCTCCCGTGGTATAGGAAGCGATGCGCGCCGGCTTGGGCGTCTGGAGTAGGAGCACGCCGGCTTGAAGAGACGCATCCTCCCGTGGTATAGGAAGCGATGCGCGCCGGCTTGAGGTCTGGAGTGGGACACTGGAAAACCTCCCGTAGGGAATTAGAGAGCGCAGACGGTGTCCCACTCCAGGCAAACGGCGACAGGTGGTGATGGCTGGCACCTCGTCTCACGCCGGAGATGCGGCAGGTGATGGTAACGTCCAGGACTCCATGAACACTGAACACAGAAAAGGATAAAGAGTCCAGAACAAAGAACCAGCATACAGAACGACCCGACCCGGACTGGAGGGGAGGTCCAGGTATTTAAAGCCCTCTGGGGCGCTAATCATAACTTATCACAGCTGTGAAAGGTAGTCCAAGGGTGGGGGCTGGTGAAGAGCAGAGGAGAGTAAAACATCGCGAGGGTGGGGGCTGGTGAGGTGAGGAGAACAGGGAATTAAAGGTCCAGGGAAAGGCGAAACCTCACACTTTCTCTAGCATCCACCATGTGATTCATGCTTGTGGAGTCCAAAACCAATAATAGCCAATATGATTCGAGCTTAGTAAAGTGCTTCCCACACCTTAAAACGGGTCCGTCAGCAAACTAAGTACTCTAGCCTCTGCACATTTGCCGCCCTGGAGGTGTGGGAAGCGCTTTACTAAGCTCGAATCTTATTAAATCTAGCCCATGGAATAGTAGTTAGCTGTATGTTTACACTTGAAATGTGTATTTTTATTTAGTGTGCATTTTTATTTTGTCACAATATTATTTGGCTTAAATATATATATATATAAAATTGGCATCCCCTGTTATTTTACCCACGCGACGCCACTGACTGTACGTGTGCTGTATGATGTGTAGCGGTGTCCACTTATAGTGCCTATAACATTTACCGTTGGGCGCCAGACAGGTCTAACCCCTGCCAATGAAGATAAAATTACCTTTTTGATTTGATTAATTAGGCCTATAGCTCCGGCATAAGACTGTACCACATAATAGACAAATAATATAATAATTTGATTAATAGTAGGTCTGGACTAATGGCCAAGCTAAATACTAGGTTAGTTTGATAACAAAGAAACACTCAGGAGTCATGCTCAATTCAGTCAAAATGTCCATGTATTGGATATTAGTCAAAATCATAAACCCCAAAGCCCCAAATAAGCCCCAAAACTATGGAACAAACTACCCCAAAACATCAGGGAAGCCAACTCGCTAGACATCTTTAAAAGACAGCTTAAAACCTATCTCTTTGCTCAGGCATTTCACTGATAGATATCTGCTACCACCTAGTGGCAAGAGGAAACATCAGGGATATCCTGACACAACTTGTATTTATTCTTACCCTGCCTACTCTTTTACACTGCCTATCAAATTCATGTGTCGGTTATTGCACTTTTTACTTCTTACTGATGACTATTTTTAAACTGAATAATTTTAAACTATTCTTATTATTTGCTAGATCCAAATGTGAAACACTGTGATTATTTGTTCATGAATTACAGGAGTATTACTGAATAGAGAGCCTATTAGGATGCTAGATCCTAATGTGAAACACTGTGATTTGCCATATCTTGCTATGCTCGCTCATGCCTGTATTTTTATGTCCGTTCTATTTTATAATTCTTTTTTTACTATTTTTAAACTGAGGGAGGGGCGTTGGACTTGGGGCTGGAGGGTAGAGAGAGATGTTTGGCTTGGGCTGGAGGGGTAGAGAGAGAGATGTTTGGCTTGGGCTGGAGGGGGTAGAGAGAGAGATGTTTGGCTTGGGCTGGAGGGGGTAGAGAGAGAGAGGTTTGGCTTGGGCTGGAGGTTGCAGAGAGAGATATAGAGGCGCGTTTGGCCTGGGCTATGTGTCGCCGTCGTTAGGAAGCTTGGAGAGGGGAATGTTTGAGTCGGAGACGCTTGCGTCACAGCCTCGGAACAGGAGCGCAACAAACAGTGCAGCGTGTACCCTACCGCACCGAAGTCCGCGTTGGGTGAAGATGATCAGGTCGTAGACGTCCGGCCTATCCACGTTGGTCATCCATCCCATGTCAGGTAATGTTTACTTGCGCGTTTTCAACTTATCTAACTACG
>NC_140168.1:180283892-180305343 GCF_963971535.1 Notolepis coatsorum | reverse complement strand
TACCAGTGCAGATTGTGTGGCACTGTCACTCAAAGTGCTTATGGGCGGAGCCAGGCCATAACAGCCTGATTTCTTGAGGCTGAAAAATGATGGTTTTGAGTACTTGATTAGAAATATAAAACAATGCATTTTTTGGAAAAAAAAATTACAAATGTCTTCAATAGACCAACAGGAATTGTGTAAAGTTGCCCAAATAGTGCTAGGAATAGCAATGCATAGCCCCTTTAAAGGCCAACCTCTAGGTTAAACCCTACTGATCAATTATGGGTAGTTTACATCATTGGTATATAATTTCATTATTTATTTATTTCCATTTGACACCGGAAATGCCACTCTGAAAGAGTTAAAAAGGTCCACGCACGAATAACATGCACGCGCGAATCAAAAAAGCTTATCAAAACGCCGACGTCACAACAGGTGTGGCTTGCATATTAATGAGCCGAATCTAATGTTGCTTTTCCACTAAAATAAAGTACTCAGTTTGTCTCCGTGTGGGGAGGCGGGGCTGCTGGTGATCAGCATGAGATCTCCAGAAATGACACGTGAAAAACTGCAGACCACTGATTGGTCAGAAGAGAGACGCGTGACGTCACTGTTTGGGGAGTCTGAACGAAAACAGAATGTCCGCGCCGCCATCTTTAATGTCTCGCGTAGGATATCTTTTGTATGTTTGCAGCAAGAAACGAGTGGAATAAAAAAGGATACAGTCACTGTGTATTCTGCCTCATTTATTGATGAAACAAAACCGACATCAACACAATTTGCCACCGAGCGGAGAGTTTAGTCTGACAAAAAGATCGCTGATTAGTTACGCTTGTTGTTGGGGGTTAGGGACGTAACGTTAGTTAGCCTAATGCTAACGTTAGCAGATAGACACGAGAGGCTATCTGTGTAGAATAGACACAATGAGGTAACGTTAGCGTTAGCATAATAGACACAACGAGTCTGGTTAATGTTGTTATTGATTGATTGAATGAAAACTGTGTTTTACTCTGGCTTGCCAAGCTCATCATAGCCCCTTTCGTGACTGATGCACCGAGAGAAGCTTGTGGACTCGACAACAGCGGCGGCCGCAGGGCGCCGGAGCCCGCAGCGCTAGTTAGCTCATAGCTATCGTGTAACACTAGCCTTTGCGGGCTCGGGCGCCCTGCGGCTGCCGCCGCCGTCGCGTCCATGGGCCCCCCGGCAGCGGCAGGGCACCCGTGGGGTCGGGGTGTACAGAGAGGAGAGAACCATTTTGGGTCGGCCGTTCATGCCGGCCAGCGAGCCGGATGTCGGGATATGTTGTTAGCACAATAGCTACCAAGCTAAGCTATGTTATCTACTAACGTTATAAACACAATGTGTACAACGACACAATGATTTACATTATTACAAATATGGTAACGTGGTTAGCTTTAGAGATGGATGGATGGCTATAATCACGGAGCAATAGTGAGGTGAAACAGATACATTTCCATTCGGCTAGTAGTAGCAAGCATATATCTATGGTAGCAAGGCTCTCTGCCTGCCACTAGCTGTGTGACTCAGCGCCCCCTGGTGATACCCCTGGTGACCAATACCTGTTGTGACGACATTACACGTGCACATTATAAACCATTGATTAAAATATGCAAGTGCATGTTGATTGTGTTGGGCAGACAAAATGTTTTGATAAAAACGCTAAAACTGGGTCAATTTCAATACTTTTTTTTACAATTCTTCATGAAAGTCACTGTTGGCCTAGTCCACATTGTTTATTGAACAAAAATACAACGTGGAGGTTGACCTTTAAGTCAAAATAGTTGTGCACACAGAGAGCACCACAGCAGCACAGAGCAGCAGCACAGCAGCACAGAGCAGCAGCAACACAGAAAAGTGCCAACGCCGGAGTGTTCAGCCACAAGCCCCCAGTGACTCATTCCCACCCACCCGGGACCTGCAGCGCGCCACACACGCAAACGGGAGATTGAAAGAAAGAAAAAAAAAAACATTTCCTCATACTCGAGAGGGAGAGAAAGGGAGAGAGATAGAGAGCACTTGGGGGGGGGGGGGGGGGGGGGGGGACCTGCAGCGCGCCACACACGCAAACGGGAGATTGAAAGAAAGAAAAAAAAAAAGAGCTGCCGGCGGACTGTCTTTTTTTTCTCTCTCTCTCTCTCTCTCTCTCTCTCTCTCTCTCTCTCTCCCACCCCCCTCCCTCTCTCTCTCTCTCTCTCTCTCTCTCTCTCTCTTCCCCCTCCTCCCTCCCTCCCTCTACCAGTGCAGATTGTGTGGCACTGTCACTCAAAGTGCTTATGGGCGGAGCCAGGCCATAACAGCCTGATTTCTTGAGGCTGAAAAATGATGGTTTTGAGTACTTGATTAGAAATATAAAACAATGCATTTTTTGGAAAAAAAAATTACAAATGTCTTCAATAGACCAACAGGAATTGTGTAAAGTTGCCCAAATAGTGCTAGGAATAGCAATGCATAGCCCCTTTAAGTCAAAATAGTTGTGCACACAGAGAGCACCACAGCAGCACAGAGCAGCAGCACAGCAGCACAGAGCAGCAGCAACACAGAAAAGTGCCAACGCCGGAGTGTTCAGCCACAAGCCCCCAGTGACTCATTCCCACCCACCCGCTCCTCGCCGGTTAAAGTACCACAGCCTCCCGCCTACTACTAGCTGTAGGTGCAGCGATACCAGGCTAAAATACTCTGTACACGCGGCAACAACACATACCATGTTACTGGCACAACGCTGTTTACTGATAATAATAATAATAATAATAATAATAATAATAATAATAATAATAATAATAATAATAATAATAATAATAATAATAATAATAATAATAATAATAATAATAATAATAATAATAATAATATAATAATAATAATAATAATAATAATAATAATAATAATATAATAATAATAATAATAATAATAATATAATAATAATAATAATAATAATAATAATAATAATAATAATAATAATAATAATTAACTTTATTTGTATCACACCTTTCATACAAGAATTGCAGTTCAAAGTGCTTTACAGCAGAAAAAAGACAAAATGAGCACATGTAAATATTTTCACATTAGGATCTAGCATTCCAATAGGCCACTATTTGTATGGTAATGAAAGGATTATTTTATCAGTTACATTCGATCATGACATGGGACGTTGGATTATGGGGTAGATTAAACCTTAAACACAACTGACCTATCTCAAGCCCTGCCCTCTTTTCTGGATCCTCCAACCACAGCTGTTGCTTCTCAGCAACATCCGTGATTGGAGGATCAAGAAAAGAGGGCGGGGTTAGAGATAGGTCAATTGTCTGTATATAAGAAACGTCTATTCAGATTTGAGGTCTTTATTGCCCATATTTATTGTAACGTATAATATAACTGATAGGGCATACAGACCCTCATCTGCACCTTTGATTACACTGTTTACTTTCTCATATTCTTATATTCAGAGTTAATTATATTGTTTACACTGCTTATTTTATCTTTACTATAATTCTATTGCCTATATTTATGTCTTTCTACTATTACCCTGCCCATACCTGTACCTCCCCCCCTCCCCCATGCTGCTATGACACCCGTATTTCCCCCAAGGGTGGATCAAGTGGGTCAATAAAGGACTATCTTATCTTATCTTATCTTATCTTATCTTATCTTATCTTATCTTATCTTATCTTATCTTATCTTGCAAGACACTCCTGTTTATTGACAGCTCCCATCGTGGTCTCATGGCTGTGATTGAGTTATAGTTTGTGTGTTTGTTGGAGAGTTTCCCCTGTGTACTGTCACCCCCCTCTTTGATTCAGTCAAGCCGGGCTCTGACGGCCCGAGTTCTCCAGAACCCCAGGCAGTTTTGCAACGCGGGGGTAAGGCCATCGCCTTGGCCGCGCCGAGATGCACGGAGGCAGACTCTTCGCCAAGTTGAAATCTCCGGTGTTGATTTTTGCGGACATCCCTCATGGTTCCCAGCGGTTTCCCTTTATAACTCCTATGCTGAAGCCAACAGAACAGGACGGAGAGAGATGAGGAGAAAAAATAGAGAGAGAGAGAGAGAGAGAGAGAGAGAGAGAGAGAGAGAGAGAGAGAGAGAGAGAGAGAGAGAGAGAGAGAGGCACAGAGAGAGAGATTGCTTCAGATTTCTCTGTTTGATTGTTTTACTTTGTTTTGTTTGGCTTTGACAATGTAAACGTATGTTTCCCATGTCAATAAAGCCCCTTTGAATTTAAATTGAATTGAGCGAGAGAGAGAGAGAGAGAGAGAGAGAGAGAGAGAGAGAGAGAGAGAGAGAGAGAGAGAGAGAGAGGCAGAGAGGCTAAGAGAGAGACAGAGAGACAGATAGAGAGGCAGAGAGAGAGAGAGAGAGAGAGAGAGAGAGAGAGAGAGAGAGAGAGAGAGAGAAAGAGAAAGAGAAAGAGAGAAGAGAGAGAGAGAGAGAGAGAGAGAGAGAGAGAGAGAGAGAGAAAGAGAGAGAGAGAGATTTTTTGATTTTAGAAAAACATTTATTTACATAATTCTCATTACAATGTACAATGTGTATGTCAATACAATTAAACAACTAACTACACATTATATCGGGCAACATGTGTCCCCATCACACTTAAAACCACATGAGATCACACAATAAAAAAATGCTAAAATACACCTGTCCGTCTGCAACACAACAAAAAAAACATTGAAGCTCCACCCAAACAAAAAAAGTATCCATACTTCCATTCAGCACATAATATGTCATCAAGAACAACATATGAGCAACCCAAAAGGGTCCCGTCAGTCCATTTGTGTCAGTTTTTATATCCAGCTCATGAAAAAAAATCCCCTTCATCAGGACCTTCCGTTCCACCGAAATAATCCTGCAACAGGTATTGTTCCCCGACGCTCCGCACTTCAGTCCAAACGTCCAGACAGACCCTGTTGTGACAGGCCGTCCTCAGCCCCAATAAAGAAGCCACATCCTCTGACCCGGCTACATTCACAACATCTTTCAGTGTCATTGTCCCAACTGCTTGCAGACACTGTCCAAGCCCAGGTCTACTCCCTTCCTGAATGTCCAGCCGGGCTCCACACATCAGAAGCTCCATTATCATGGTAACATTATATTATCCAGTTTTCTGAGCTTCTGCACAATCTTTCTCAGTCTAAAAACGTCCTGGGAAGTGTACCCCCCATTATTCTTCGACCTCATTTGAGTCCTTGCTGAAAAAATAAACATCTCCAAATCTTCAAAAAAATCTTCCACTTTGACACTTCTCAAATTTTTTGTTGTGTGCAGGAACTTCTGTATCTGCCTGACTGCATAACATTTTTTCCGTTGTGAATCAGACACTTGAGAAGCATTTGGGAACTCATCTTCCTCAACACTTGAGATGTCATCCCCCCATTGTTTTTCAATCTCACCCCATTGTTTTTCAACTTCATCCTCGTCCATACTGGACTGAGAGGAACCTGTGTCTTCTATGACCAAACTTGTCACTCCTTCCTTATCCTGAGAGCCCACCCCTCTATCACTTCCCACCACGCCATCCACTGTCTGACTGTGTACATTGTCCACCACCTTCAAATTTTCCCCTATTACATCATTTGTCATATTTTTTTTTATTCCTTTTTTTACCCTGACGCGGTGTTGGGCTTGGGGGGACAAAAAAACCTCTGCTCTCCCCTGTTACCTCGCCACTTGTTGAAGGGGGGGCAGCATCTCTGATTCCCACCTCCTTACCTACACAACCACTGGTTGAGGGGGGAACAGCGTCTCCCACCCCTCCCTCCTCTGTACCTGCACCACCCGCACCACCCCCTGTTACCCCACAGTCGCCGCTAGTTGAGGGGGGGGGGCAGCTTCCCTCACTCCTCCCTCCTCTGTACCAAGGCTCTGCTTCGTACCTGCTACACCGGTTCTGTGGCCCTGCAGCTGGATACTATCTGCTGCGCTACTGTCGGTCTGCAAAGGTACTCTATTTACATTGCTGGCGGTCTGCAGCGGGACTCTGTTGTCGTCACTGCTCTCTGCTCTGCGCTGCAACACTCTTCCCTCCTCTGTACCACTACCTGCGCTGATCCCAGCCCCGCGCTCCTCCTGGGGCTGAGGCGGAGGTCGCCTTGCCCCTCTCCCCGCACAATCTCGGGAGATATGACCCAGTTCCCCGCATCCGAAACACTTCCCCGAATTACCAGAACTCACAAAAACCACATAATCAAACTCATCAACCTTTATCTTAAAAACCAACTCAAGCTCCTCTCCGCTGTTGTTTAGAATCATTAAAACCTGTCGCCTGTGTGAGACAACATGCTTTAAAAGCGGAGATTTACATCCCGACGACATTTTTCTTATAGGGGAAATTATCCTCCCATGTTGTGCTAGTTGACATCTCAATAGTTTGTCACTGATGAACGGCGGAACGTTGGAAATAAAGACATTTCTGCCTGGTGTGGAGAGCGGCTCTACAGAAAGAAAAGCCCCATCAACACTTATCCCCGATTGAACCAGTGTGTGCACCTTGTCCAATGAGTCAAGAAAAATAACTACTCCTTGATTCATTCTTGCAGCTGATTTAATGCGTTTATGTCCAACAATACTTCCAACTGCCAAACTGCAGTCCTCTACTGACACATTAGGAACAGATATCTTGATACCATGCTTTCTACCAATTTTGGAAAAGTCCATATTGGCGTCTGACGTCATCCAGCAGCACAGCCTGGCCGATGCGGCCAAACAAACAAAACACTCCCACTTAACCCTATACACACCAAAACACACAGCAAGCCAACACTACACTTATAATACAATATCCCATAAACAAATTAACAAAATAGACAGATAAAGATAGAAAAAAACTCACTACACCTCCAATCTCCAACCTCTCCAATCTATCCAATCTCATTCCCAGCATGCACTGAGAGAGAGCGAGAGAGAGAGAGAGAGAGAGAGAGAGAGAGAGAGAGAGAGAGAGAGAGAGAGAGAGAATGATCCATTTATCAACACAGAATGGTTCTGAGAGTGAGGGCCTTCTAGCTTTAGTCCAAGAAATGCATGAAACCCATGTCCATAACAAGTCCTGTGGTCCGTCTCTACTTAGATTAATTTCCGATGACATTATTGTTCCTTTGTGCCAATTTTGATTTACGACCACTGAAAATTGTTTTATTGCTGGCGGGTCCAGCGGGCCCCTCTCGGAGGCCAGCTAGATCAAATCGCTTTGGGGTAAAAAAAAAGAAAGAAATAAAAAGAAATGCAGGAAACACGCTGCTGTGCTTCCAAGAGGCTTTTTATAATTCCCAGATTCAACTTCCACTGCTTCCAGCAGTGTTTTCCTGTTGAAATGTACAATGTGACTTCAGCACAATTCAGAGTTTAATGTCAGAGCAAGAAATATTGACTGTTGCATATTTAGTTTTCTTGTTTTTCCTTTCATTTGTAATCTTCCTTTTTTTCTCACTCTCTTTCTGTTTTGCTCTCTCTTTCTCTGTTTATTGCTTTTTCTCCCTCCTAATCACTCTCTGTCTCTCTCCCCCCCCCTTCTCTCTCCATCTCTCACTGGTTAGAGGTACGTTGTCTCCCCATGGTGACTCTGAGAAACGTCCTGATGTCGCCCCCTGGCTGCGGGAGGAGGGAAGCGCCACCGGGCACCTCATGTCAACTCGCCTGTCGTCAAGGTTACCGTCTCCGTGGAGACAGGAAGGCAGTGTGTATGACCTCTGGAAACTGGAGCGACACTGTCCATCAAGCCACCTGCATAGGTAGTGAAGTCACCAAGGGTCTATGTTCTGTTCTGATGAGATCAGAACCAATACTCTGCGTTGTGAATTGTCTGTCCTAAAAGCCCTTGTACTTTCAAAAGACCATAACTCTGGCCTTGTTTCACGGCGGCTATGCAGGAGAAAAAGAGGAGAAATTGTACCAGCATCTGTTTTTAATTCAAAGTTAATATGTGAAATCACAATGGTTCTGGTTCAATTAAAATGAATATGCTATAATATTAAGGTACCGGAATCACTATGCCGCTTGCCCTCAATATTAGACTAAGAAAGTAGATTAAAGAATGTTAGTTGTTGAGTTGTTGATGTTCTTTGTTGTCTGGCTCAGGGCCACCTCAGGGGGTGTGCGAGCAGTGCGGTCGCACAGGGCCTCGCGGGAAGGGGGGCCTCGCACAAAAAAAACAAAAACAAAAACAAAAACAAAAAAAACATTTTTTTTGTTTTTTTTTTTTATATTTTTTTTATTATTGCAAAACAAAAATTATTAAAAGTCAGTACTCAACACATAATGCATAATGAAACTAACAGTCAAGGTGGTTAAAATTACATGCAAGTACAGAAACAAGATAAAAAAAAGTCTATAATAACATTTGAACCGTATACAGTGTATATCCAGCGAAATTAACAATTATATAAATGTTTATATAGAACATACCCCTAATACCTATTTTCTAAAACCCTACACACATATGCTCCAGCTCGAACCCCCCCCTCCCGGACCCCTCCTTGGATAGTACCTCCATTATCCCTCACTCCTAACCAGACACTACCATTATAAGCTAGCTTTTATTCTCTCCACCACTTCTACCCACATTGACATTTTGGATTCGTTGAGACCCAGAATTCTTGCTGTAGATATTTCTTGATATATCACATCTAGATATGTAAGAGACCAAACTTTCCGGCAAATTTTTTCCGGTTGAAACCAGCGTGATGCGATCAGTTTTTTAGCAACTGTGATACCCGATAAGACCAATCTCTTTAGCTGTGGATTTACTGCAAACTCAAAAACATCATTTAAAAGCAATACAGAGGGGTGTACTGGTATATTCCAAGATACGAGTTTTGATAATTGATGGGTCACATCTTTCCAGAATGCCTTAACTGGTGGGCAGTCCCAATACATGTGCATAAATGTCCCTTCGTCTCCATTTGTACATTGGGAGCATTTTGAGTCTTGTTTCAGGCCCATTCTGTTCAGCCTTATAGGAGTCAAGTATGTCCTCAAGTTCAAGTTCTTTAATAGTTGTCATCCAGAAGTACAGAATACTTTCATACAAAATGCTTCTTACTGTTACGCTCCAGAGACTGTGCTAGACAAGATAGTATCAAATAACATAATAACATAATATAGCATGAATTTAGAAGAAGAAAATGAGGTCACAGTGTTCGGTATAGACATATGTACAATGTTCTGAGTTACCATATAATATACAATACACAATACTATGCAGTGTACTAATGTACAGTACTATCTAGTGCAAAGCAGAAATGGGATGAGGTACAATTTTAGGTACAATTTACAGTAAGGTGTACGAGTTGTAGTGCAATCCTTCATCCATAAATATAAAGTGTGGGGAGTGGGTGCTACAGTGTGTTTGTTTAAAGTGGGTGTGTGCTATAAGTGTGTGGAGTGGGTGCTACAGTGTGTTTGTTTAAAGTGAGTGTGTGCGTGTGGATGTGTGTGCTATGTGCGTTTGGTGGTTGTTGTTGTGTAGTGTTCATTCATTGTTCGTTTAGCAGCCTGATGGCCTGGGGATAGAAGCTTCTTCTGAGTCTTTCTGTGCTCGCCTTGAGACTCCTGTATCGCTTGCCTGACGGCAGCAGTTCAAAGAGGCAGTTGTTCGGGTGACTGGAGTCTTTAATGATTCTCTTAGCCTTGCCCTTGCAACGCTTGTAGTAAATGTTCTGGAGGGTGGGGAGCCCCCCTCCAATTGTGCGTTCGGCTGAACGTGTCACTCTTTGTAGTCTGCTTTGGTCTTGTGCAGTGCTATTCCCAAACCAGGAGGTGATGTTGCCGGTCAAGATGCTCTCTATTGTACATGAGTAGAAGTTCTTAAGGATCTTCTGGCTGACTTGGAACTTCCTTAGGCGCCTGAGGAAGTAGAGGCGTTGTCGTGCCTTCTTCACAACACTGTTAATGTGTGTGGTCCATGTCAAGTCCTCGGATATGTAGGCTCCGAGGTACTTAAAGCTGTTGACTCTCTCAACCGGTGCCCCGTCGATGCTGAGGGGGCTGTAGTCCTTGACCCCCGACCTCCTGAAGTCCACAATCATCTCCTTTGTTTTGCTGACGTTCAGGGAGAGGCTGTTTTCCTGGCACCATCCCGCCAGGACCTTGACCTCTTCCAGGTAGGCCCTCTCGTCGTTGGCAGAGATCAGGCCCACCACCACTGTGTCGTCAGCAAATTTGACGATTGTATTGCTACTCCGCTGAGCCACACAGTCGTGTGTGTACAGGGAGTAGAGGAGGGGACTCAGAACACAGCCCTGGGGGGCCCCTATGTTGAGGGTGATGGATGAGGAGGTGCAGTTGCCTGCTCTCACCACCTGGGGTCTGCCAGTCAGGAAGTCCAAGACCCACTGGCAGAGGTCATAGCCCAAGCCCAGGTCCCTGAGCTTGGCTATGAGTATGGAGGGGACTATGGTATTGAATGCCGAGCTGTAGTCGATGAATAGCATTCTCACATAGTTCCCCTGCCTCTTGTCCAGGTGTGATGCTGCTGTGTGCAGCACATGGGATATGGCGTCCTCCGTGGACCTGTTGGGGCGGTATGCAAATTGCAGGGGGTCCATGTTGATGGGGAGGGAGGAGCAGATGTAGCCCTTTACTAGCTTCTCGAAGCACTTCATGGCTATGGAGGTGAGAGCTACAGGGCGGTAGTCGTTGAGGCAAGCAGGCTTGGATTTTTTGGGTACAGGGATAATAGTGGACTTCTTCAGGCAGGTGGGGATGACAGCCTGTTCTAAGGACAGGTTAAATATGTCAGTGAATACTGGGGCCAGTTGGTCGGCACAGACTTTTAGGACGCGGCCGGGGATGCCGTCTGGACCTGCTGCCTTCCTGATATTCACTTTTTTAAAGGTCCGCCTCACCTCATGCTCTGTTACCCTGAACACTGCGCCTCCATCAGCAGCCGACCCCCCCCCCCCCATTGCCGAGGCTTGTGAGCTGGTGTTGTTATTACCAGCATCAAACCTCGCATAGAAGGTATTGAGGTCATTTGCTAAGGAGATGTCACTGTTCAGTTTGAGGGAGGCGCCTTTGTAGTCTGTCATCGTTTTGAGCCCCTGCCACATAGCTCTAGAGTCAGCTTGTTCAAACTGGAGTTCAATTTTATCCCTGTAGCGTCGTTTGGCCTCTGACACAGTCCTCCTTACGTTGTATCGCGCCACCTTGTGGTCATTCATGTTGCCTGCCTCTAGGCCGTCGTTGTATGCTTTGGTGCGCTCTCTCAGAGCTTCACGGACGGATTTGTCTACCCAGGGTTTTTGATTTGGGTAAACTTTCATTTTGGTAGTGGGGATTGTTTCTTTCACCCTAGTACAAACATAGTCCAGCACTGTCTCCGTGTAGGCATTAATGTTATCTGTGTCGCGGAACACATTCCAGTCTGTGTTGTGAAACACTGACCGGATCGTATCCTCTGACGTCACATCCCATTTCTGCACCTCTCGCGAGACTACGGGAGTACTTTTAATTCTCTGTCTGTACTTCGGTGTAAGAAAAATTGATGCGTGATCTGACTTACCGAAGCCACTATCAGAATGAGCCTTGTAGCCACCTTTAAATTGCGTGTAACAGTGATCTAGGATGTTACCGCCTCTGGTGTTGCAAGTCACATGCTGATAGAAGTCGGGCAATACCTTTCTCAGATTGGCGCTATTGAAATCTCCCAGAACTAAAATGGCGGCGTTAACATTCGCCTCTTGGATTCTATTTACCTCGTCGTGTAGTCTGGAGAGCGCAACCTTGTTGCTGGCTTCAGCTTGCGGTGGAATATACACTCCGACCAGGACGATCGCCGTTAACTCCCTCGGGAGGAAGAAAGGACGACACTTGATGGTTATATATTCCAGTTCTGGGGAGCAGTGGTTGGATAGTTCCTTCACGTTAGTTGGGTCACTCCAATTTTTGTTCAACATGAAGGCAATACCTCCTCCACGTTGTTTACCGGATTCTGCTGTTCTATCCTTGCGGTGAATGAAGAAATGATCGGCCGGTTGGATGGCGTGGTCTGGGACTTCTGGCGCCAGCCACGTCTCGATGAAGCAGAGAACGTTACAGTCCCTAACGTCTCTCTGGAATTGAATCCTTGCTCGGATGTCGTCTAGTTTATTGTCTATTGATTGTACATTGGCTAGCAATATACTGGGTAGTGGTGTCCTGTGCCGCCTGGTTCTCAGCCTGTTACGGACTCCAGCTCTCTTTCCTCGCCGTCTGGGTCCTTTGTCCCTGGGGGCGAGATCCGGTCCTGATGTCCTCAAGATCTCAACGGGCCATTGTTGCGGTTCAGAGAGCTGATCCAGAGAGTAATCCAGTCGGTAAGTTTCCCGTAATCCAATGTCTATAAGTGACTGACGGTCATACACATTAAATGCACCTACTGTTGGTACAGACAAAACTCTTAAAACTATAAATATTAACAAAAGTATGCACAGTCTCGACGGAGCGCACAGACAGGCGGCCGGACGTAGCGGCGCCATCTTCCTGTGAATATAGTTAAGATTGATTTGTTGATGGTCCGGGTTCCTTGATGTAAGACGGACATTTGCCCATGCTTCTTGCCAATCAAAGTCACTTTCCAGGTCTGGAATATCCCTCCTCCAGACAGTGTCTAGTTGAAGGGTTTCATACGAGGACGTTAGTAATTGATAATAAAAACCTGATACAAAACCTCCCAATGTTTCTCTTTCATAGAAAAATTTGTGATATCTGTGGTGTTCAACTGGTATATGTAATGGAACACCGTGAGACCTCAAACATAGGCGTAACTGTATGTAAAAAAGCCATGTGGACTCGGTGAGGTTAAACTTTGTGCATATTTCTCCATAACTACAGAAGCCCTGGTTATTAAAAATATCCCCTAATGAGTGTATGCCTTGCTCTTCCCATATAGGGAATCTTATAGGACGTTTTCGCATTAAGAGTGCATTGTTATTGAATATGGGAGTGTGATTATGCCATTTTTGAGGGTTAGGATATTTTTTTTGTGTTTCTCGCCATGTTCTGATTGCATTGGTAATTATGGGGCCAAACATTTTTTTTATTTATTAATTTCTTTCTTTATTTATTTTATTTTAAAAAAAAATTTGCGAGGCCCCCCTTCCCGCGAGGCCCTTTTTCATCACAGACCTAAAATCTAGTTTTGCTTATATGCTTATATATTTCACATTAGACACGTTTGTAGAATGTGTCTGACTTGTTCCTAGGTCTGCGGCTCTGCAGCAGACATACTCACTATTGGAGCTCTGGGGCTCTGCAGCAGACATACTATTGGTTTCAACGAAGGGAGTGGTTACATCATGTGTATGCCGGCGTGCGTCAGCTGCGTTTGACTATTTCGCGCGTGCAGCTTTGGAGGTTATGCTTAGTTATGCCAGCCAAGACGAAGAGGTCGGTCATTATCAGTCGGTCGGTCACCAAGGAACGTTGACGAAAGGCCTCTCGCTGGCGGGACAAAAAGAAGCTATTCGGAGCCTTGTCATGGTGCAGTCGGGATATAGCCATGATGATGTCGGCTAGTAGCTAGCTTAGCTAAAGGCTAACTAGCGTTAGCTAACCTAGAGACAGCGCATGCAGCCAAGATGAAGAGGATGGTCGTTTGGCAGATGAACTTCGTCAACTCCACGCGGTTGTCTCCATCCTCTTGGACGTTTGGTGAGTTTTTAACCTATTCTATTAACTCTATTCTATTCCCGCCGTGGATCTCTCTCTCTCTCTCTCTCTGGAGCCAAACTGGCCGACTAGCTGTTGTAGTACTAGTAGCTAACGGTGTGTGGCCTGGTGTCAGCACCTGTATTGCTTTTCTCACGTTGTACAGTTTTTCAGTGGTAGCCGCATAGCTTGCTTCTGCGTTAGCTAATGGTTAGCGATAGCCGGGTTGAGCTAACTGTTAGCCAGTTAGCTGTTTCGCTACGACGTTAGCTGCCGGCTGCGCTCGGCTGGGAACGTTAGCTTGATGCTATCAGTTAGCCTAGAGTTAGCTGTTAGCTTGTGCTACGACCATTGACATTAGCCGTGAGAATAGCAGGGGGTTCTGGCACTCTGACTACGACATCATCTTTGACAGAAGATGTAGTTGGGCCTGCACCATGACAAGGCTCCGGCCATAGCTTATTTTTGTCCCGCCAGCAAGAGGCCTTTCGTCAACGTGGAGACCTGTGTTGCGGCCTTTCGCCCTGCGTTCCTTGGTGCAGGTAAGATGAATGAAAATGTCATGACATTACCCCACTCTTCCTTCCTTCCCCTCCCAAATGTTTTGTTAATAACGATGTTTTTTTCCAGGCAAAACATATGTTACTTCACAACATTTGGAGATACGACATGTGCTGTGTGAATTGTCTTGGTCGTTTGTGTAGCTCGGGTAGCGTTGGGCCGTTGGCCAAAGCTGTGTGTGGCCTGGTGTCAGTAGCCTACCTGGCTAGCCTATTTAGCTGATGTCGGCCATTGGCTCCTTGTTGCTTTGTTTTCTCTGGTATAGACCCTCTTCTCTTTGGATTTAAGTGTTGATCTTTGTCCTTTTGGATCTATGTATATTCATGTTGCCTTTGTGAAGTTATCTTTTCCTTCTGTTTTGTTCTTTCATTAAAAGTTGAATATCCTTTAGGGGGTCATCTTTGCTTATCTCTCTCATACATGCTCTCTCTCTAACACACACACACGACAAACACACATGCTCTCTCTCTCTATCTCTCTCTCTTTCTAACACACACAGTCTGCCTATGGCGGCCTTTCTCGATGGCTAGGCTGTGCTCGCTGAGTCTGTACCTAGTCAAGGATCTTCAGTCACAGTGCTCAGGTATTCTGCCACTGTGTACTCTCTGTTTAGGGCCAAATAGCATTTCAATTTCTTTCCAATGTGTCTCTCTCTCTCTCTCTCTGTACACTGTATATTGACTGTAGAACGGGAGCTCTCTCTCGCTCTCTCGCTTGCTATATGTTGACTGTATCATGCCCAGCCTCGGACAGCACTATTATTTAAGAATATGTTGACTGTATAAAAAAAAAAAAAAAAAAAAAAAATTATATATATATATATATATATATATATATATATATATTTTTTTTTTACCTTTTGGGGGGGGGGGGGGGGGGGGGGGCTCGCGTTTAAATCTCGCACAGGGCCTCGCATTTCTCCCAGGCGGCCCTGGTCTGGCTGACAACAAAAGATTCTGTTCTCGTTCCAAAAGCTTGTTATCCGTGTTCTCCTGTGCTCGCGCCGTCCTCTGTGTGAAAAGGTGGGTGTGTTCCTGTGTTGGGTCCGTTTCAGTGTGTCTTCCCAATCACAACACCCCCCTTTTTATCAATGAGCCGGGAGTGTCTGCGTGATGTCACAGGAGTGACGTCAAGCAGATATTTTCCTCCAATCACGGGCTCCCTAAGTTTGAATTTGAAAGAAGGGCTGTCTTAGGGAGCACACTAGCTGTCTCCTTTGTTTGTTTCAAAGAATAGCTTTACTGTCTAAATTTACTTTATAGTTTTGTCTTACAATTCAAGATGTATCTTTTTGAATCGGGGATAACCAGATGAACACATAGATACCCTTTTCTACTCAAAACAGCTTTATACTTGACCAGAATCACAGTCTTTTATCATTAATTCCACTTGTATAGTTTCCTAATCATATTCTTTTAACTTAAATCAATATCAATTTTATACAGTTATTATTCAGCACGTTAAGTATTTTTCCAATGTAGTCCAGAAGTGGCTTAATTTCAAACTCTGTGATTCTTAATCATAAACATTGCATATTTCATATCATTAGACTCAGGATTATTACCACAACATAACAGGAACATTTGCAGTTCATTTTAAGCTAATTTAATTATAGAAACAGACATTTGAAAGCGTACTTGAGTTACTGAGATAGTGAATCCTAGTCCCTCCTACTGCAGCTGTCCCAACATGTCGTGCCACAGGGCCAGTTTAACAGATACCACCGATATGTGACTCTTGACCTATTGTCTTCTTGTTGCCAACAGTTGTATGCAAATCTACCTCCTGTTGTGAGCCCAAGTCTCTGTAGACACACACAATCTCTGAGCTAAGTCACTCTAGTCAAATCAGGTTTAAACTATATTTGATTGCCAATTGTTACACTTTGACTGTTTCTATAAGACTAGAACACATGATTTTGATTAGTTACTGAATTCCTTAACCCAAGGTAACAGACATCCTTTTCTCTTATCTATTTGAACACCAGTTTCAGGCAGAATGCAGATCTATGGTTACCAAATGATACTGCAGTAGCTCTTTCCATCTGTGTGTGTGTGTGTGTGTGTGTGTGTGTGTGTGTGTGTGTGTGTGTGTGTGTGTGTGTGTGTGTGTGTGTGTGTGTGTGTGTGTGTGTGTGCGTGTGTGCGTGTGTGTATGTGTGTGAAAGAGATAGCAATGATGGGATCCCATTGTCGACAACAAAAAAGCAACAGCGGAGAGCGACCGGAGCCCCCCCTACTCCCTGGTGCAAAGGCCAATCCGAGAGCAGAGCATGCACAGCATAAACAAGGATTTTTGTTACATTCTTTACCTGATGGACACGCCCCCCATCTCACTAAATATGAATAAAATGAGAGAGAGAGAGGGAGAGAGAGAGAGAGAGAGAGAGAGAGAGAGAGAGAGAGAGAGAGAGAGAGAGAGAGAGAGATAGAGAAAGAGAGAGTTTGTCGTCAGCTACGGGACCCTAGCGTAAGAGAGTGAATGATAGCACACAAGAGAGAGAGAGAGAGAGAGAGAGAGAGAGAGAGAGAGAGAGAGCAACAACAAGAGATACACAGAGAGAGCGAGTTGCAGGAAACTTGGAGGAGAAACTTTCCATTCCCCTATCCTCTTCACAACCCCCCCCCCCCTTTGTGAATGGTGGGAACGGGGCTAGCCCCATCGGTCACTAACTCGAACCATGTCGTCGCCCCCCCCCCCCCCCCCCCCACCTCACTCGGACGGGGCTCCGGGGAACGATGTAATGGAACGCAGCCCCTCCAGATGCCTGGCAGGTGAAGCAGGTGGCGAGCGGCTCCTCTGCCTTGACTTTTAACGTCCTCTCAAGCCTCTCCCTCGTTTCCCCCCGGCGAGACAGGAAGGTTAATAAGGGCGCTGCCGTTACGGAGAGGAGGAGAGGAGAGGACGGGATGTCATAAAGATGAAAAAGAGTGGCGAGAGAGAGGGAGGGAGGGGAGGGAGGGAGTCTGAGTCATCTAGAGGTGTTTCTAATCTTCTCACTGGCACAGTTGGCCTGGGGTGAGAGGGGCAGGAGGGAGGGAGAGGTGGAAGGAGGGAGAGAGGAGGCCAGGGGGCTAGTAGGGAGAGAGGAGGCCAGGGGGCTTGCAGGGTAGGGAGAGAGGGAGAGATAAAGAGAGATAGAAGCGGGGAGGTGGGGAAAGAAAAAGAGGTAGAGAGGAATATAGAGAAACCGATAGAGAGGTAGAGAGGAAGAGAGGAAGGAGAAGAGAAACAGAAAGAGGAGAGAAGGGTAGAGAGGGACACACAGAGGAAGAGAAGAGAAAGAGCTAGAAAGATGAGAAAGTGATTGTAGGCCCCCCCCTCTCTCTCCCCCGATGACGTGTGAAACATTTCCACACTTTTACCGACTGGAAGTTTGTGTTTGGGATTAACAGAGCTGCTCCGGTCGACTGGTCATCAAATCCAGCTGAGAGCAGCTCTCCTGCACAACGGACATAACCTGTGTCGACAGCTGGGAGGCTCAGGTCTTGGATGCTTATCACACGCTACAGTATACAGAAGTGAACTGAGCTGAACTGTGCCGGCGTTTACAGGTGCTATTCATGCTAGCAGGGGCTGTAGCTTCCTGTTTTGAAGCGCGAGTCACACGCTTGCCGGTCGTGAAAGACAGCGGTCGAACCAGATCAAAAGCATGCACTCGATTTGGCCTTCAGTATTCCTGAGGAGTGTTATAAGATAAGATAAGATAAGATATTCCTTTATTGATCCCCTTGGGGAAATTCAGGCATCATAGCAGCATGGGGGAGGGGGGAGGGGGGGTACAGGTAGTAGAAGACATGATACAGGTTGTGAAATGATCATCCTACAGTGGAGAAGTAAAAATATAAATAGAATAAAAAATAGGCAGTGTAAACAATATAACAATATAATTTACTCTGGGCATGCGCATAAGGGCAAGTAGGCAGTGTAAAAAGGTCAAGGTGCAAGAGAGGGTATGAGGGTTTATTTGCCCTACAATAAATATAGTTACAATATATATGTAATCTAATAATCTAAAATCGAATCTAATATATAATCTAAAAATGTTAAATAAAATGCTAAACATATGCTCTGATGAAATAGTATACAGTATACACATAAGGTGCAGTATGCATAAGGTATGTAGTCGTGATATACTTCATATGTTATATATTGGCCGTATACTATACTATCTGTGCCGGTATATAAGTAAATAAATACTGTTCACAATGACCCCCCTTCTTCTCAGATATGCCCCCTCTGTTGAGTCCTTTAAAGGAACACGCCAATATTTTGGGAAATTAGCTTACCGTCTTCTCCAGAGAAAGACAAGAAGATAGATACCAGTTTCCTCTCTGTGCATTCAGTGGAAAGCTATCTGGCTGCACGTTAGCCTAGCTTAGCACAATGAATGGAAGCGGACATGGCCGGTTAGCCTTCGGGGGAGGTGTTAGTTTGATTGATTGATTGATTGAAAACTTTATTAACAGATTGCAGAGTCGGTACAATACAGTACAGCTCAATACACACAATTGTTAAGGGGATGCAGACCAGAGAAAGACTTTCGTCTTGTTTACATCAGGGTCCCCCATTTTCAATTAATCAGGACATATATGACATACATGACATACAGATAGACAGTACTGCTACATCTATACATTTATGACATACCAGATTTGCATATACAGTACTGTTTGTGATACAAAAAGAGTCAAGAAAAGGGAGTATATACATTTGATGTAGAAACTGTACATTGGAGGAGGTTGGGTGGGGTTGTGTGGGGGGGGGTTGGGTACATTGGGATATTGACAACCATACTGGGTAATTTACATTGGAGGTGGTTGGGGGGGGGAGAAACACTGTATAAACAAGCAAAACTGTACATTGGGGGGGGGGGAGACACTGTACAAACAAGCAAAATTGTACATTGGAATATTGACAAAACCATACTAGGTAAATGACTGTACATTGGAGGGGGTTGGGTTAGGACATTTACAGGGGCCAGTTTCGAATTGCAGTCTCCCGTAGGTGTCCCTTGAGAGTGGTTTTGAAAGTGGGTAGTGATTCACATTCCTTTACAGCTTTGGGTAGGGCGTTCCACATTGATGTGGCATAATTGCGAAACGTGTTTAGTCCCTTGTTTGAGCCGAATCTGGGTTTAACATGATTTGTGGAGCTCCCTCTGGTGTTGTGATCGTGGTATTCACTGACCTTTGGGAAGTATTTTGACATGTACATGGGTACCTTGGTCGTGTAGTGTATCTTGTAGACCAGGCCCATTGCAAGTTGCTGTACTCTGTCGTCTACTCTAAGCCATCCTAGATTGTCAAAGTGGGCAGGGGTGAGGTGGGTTCTAGGAGTAAGGTCAAGCAGTAGTCTGACCAGTTTGTTTTGAGATGTTTGTAATTTTGTTTTTAGCGCCTTTGAGGTGCTTTGGTACCATGAGGTGCAAGCATAGTCGTAGTACCCTTGAATGAGTGCTCCTGCCAGAGTCTTCAGGGTATTCTTGTTTACCAGAGAGGAGATCCGGTACAAGAATCGAGTTCGTTGGTTGACTTTTTTTATTACATTGGATGCCATTTTGTCACAGGAGAGATTAGCCTCTAGGATGGAACCCAGGTAGGTAATTTCATCTTTCCTTGTGACAATATTGTCACTCACTGTAACTGAGAAGCCGTCGGTCTTGCTGAGTTTGTTATTTGAACCGAAGAGAATGGACTCTGTTTTGCCCATGTGTAATGATAGTTTGTTATCAGCGAGCCATATGCAGATTTTGCCTAGTTCCGAGCTGAGGGTTGAACAATGCCTAGGCTAACCGGCCATGTCCGCTTCCATTCATTGTGCTAAGCTAGGCTAACGTGCAGCCAGATAGCTTTCTACTGAACGCACAGAGAGGAAACTGGTATCTATCTTCTTGTCTCTCTCTGGAGAAGACGGTAAGCTAATTTCCCAAAATGTTGGCGTGTTCTTTTAAGTCCAGGCTCAAAACACACGTGTTCTATATGCTAGCCTTTCACAGGATCTCCCTGTGTTTTGTACCTATGCCTATCTGTTTTTAATTTGTTGATTTGTGCCTATGCACTGTTGTGTGTATTGATTTCTAATGATCTATTCCGTGTAATTTTACTACCTGCCCTGGTCTGCATGGCACTTTGATCAACGCAGGTTTAAAAAAATGCTTCATATATAAATAATAGGGCTGTCAGTTTATCGCGTTAATTAGATTAATTAATTACACAGGAAATTATCGCGTTATGAAAATGTACTCAAAATTAATAATAATAATTAAAAGAAATATTACAATTTTTATAATTTTTTTTATCTCATTCATTCCATAAGAACGTAGAATAAACATTTCCAGACTTTTTTTTTAAATGGCCAATTTGCATGTTCTTGGTATCTGATTCTAGGGACATCTATGGATCTCAGGGAATGTATTCCCAGTGTCAGAAATACTGTGTCTGTTACAAGGCTTGAGTAAATTGTAATGAACCAAATGAGAATATCAATAAAAAAAAATATATATATTTTTTTTATCTTTGACTGTGAATAACACCATGCTAAAATTGACCAGACCTGAAAAATCTAAGCAAATGAATAAAGGGAAGATGATTAAACAGAAGGTTTTGTAGATACAGTACTCAATTCTGCCATCCGGACACATGCAATTTGAAATATGATTATAGAATATAGAATATCAGGCCTAAAATGGTTATGCAATTAAAATGCGATTAATTAGATTAATTAATTACAAATCCTGTAATTAATTAGATAAAAAAAATCGCGTGACAGCACTAATAAATAAATTGTATTTGACTTGACTCGCGACCGCACGCGTTTTGAATGTGAGTGAACTGACACAGCCAGTGGAAATTGTGCAAGCTCAGCATCACTTTTGAAGCCAGGCACCACACACACACACACACACACACACACACACACACACAACAAAGGTTTTCCACAAACTCCCAGAGCAGCGTCAAGCTGGATTTCTCCCCGAAAAATAATAACAAAAATATTTCCCAGCCTTTGATCGGCAGCACATCACACGTGTTCTTTCCCGCGAGGAACACGGCGGCGGCGTTCGTTTTCCCGACGCGAACCCCCAGGGAGACATCCGATTGGTTGTTCAGATTCAGGAGACATCCGATTGGTTGTTCAGATTCAGGAGACATCCGATTGGTTGTTCAGATTCAGGCCACCCTGAGATTTTGGTACGGCTGATTACAGGGACTTTTCCTCTTTTCTCACAGAGCATTGGATTCATTGGTAGCTGTGGGAATTTCTCCAAAT
>NC_140168.1:180270740-180281192 GCF_963971535.1 Notolepis coatsorum | reverse complement strand
CCTCCTCTCTCTCACTCTCACTCTGTTCCTCCTCCTCTCTCTCTCTCTCACTCTGCTCCTCCTTCCTCTCTCTCTCTCTCACTCTGCTCCTCCTCCTCTCTCTCACTCTCACTCTGCTCCTCCTCCTCTCTCTCACTCTCACTCTGCTCCTCCTCCTCTCTCTCACTCTCACTCTGCTCCTCCTCCTCTCTCTCACTCTGCTCCTCCTCCTCTCTCTCACTCTCACTCTGCTCCTCCTCCTCTCTCTCACTCTCACTCTGCTCCTCCTCCTCTCTCTCACTCTTACTCTGCTCCTCCTCCTCTCTCTCACTCTGCTCCTCCTCCTTTCTCTCACTCTCACTCTGCTCCTCCTCCTCTCTCTCACTCTCACTCTGCTCCTCCTCCTCCTCTCTCTCACTCTCACTCTGCTCCTCCTCCTCCTCTCTCTCACTCTCACTCTGCTCCTCCTCCTTTCTCTCACTCTCACTCTGCTCCTCCTCCTCCTCTCTCTCACTCTCACTCTGCTCCTCCTCCTCTCTCACTCTCACTCTGCTCCTCCTCCTCCTCTCTCTCACTATCACTCTGCTCCTCCTCCTCTCTCTCACTCTCACTCTGCTCCTCCTCCTCCTCCTCTCTCTCACTCTGCTCCTCCTTCCTCTATCTCTCTCTCTCACTCTGCTCCTCCTCCTCTCTCTCACTCTCACTCTGCTCCTCCTCTCTCACTCTCACTCTGCTCCTCCTCCTCTCTCTCACTCTCACTCTGCTCCTCCTCTCTCTCTCTCACTCTGCTCCTCCTCCTCTCTCTCACTCTCACTCTGCTCCTCCTCCTCTCTCTCACTCTCACTCTCCTCCTCCTTCCTCTATCTCTCTCACTCTCACTCTGCTCCTCCTCCTCTCTCTCACTCTCACTCTGCTCCTCCTCCTCTCTCTCACTCTCACTCTGCTCTTCCTCCTCTCTCTCACTCTCACTCTGCTCCTCCTCCTCTCTCTCACTCTCACTCTGCTCCTCCTCCTCTCTCTCTCTCACTCTGCTCCTCCTCCTCTCTCTCACTCTCACTCTGCTCCTCCTTCCTCTCTCTCTCTCTCACTCTGCTCCTCCTCCTCTCTCTCACTCTCACTCTGCTCCTCCTCCTCTCTCTCACTCTCACTCTGCTCCTCCTCCTCTCTCTCTCTCTCACTCTGCTCCTCCTCCTCTCTCTCACTCTCACTCTGCTCCTCCTTCCTCTCTCTCTCTCTCACTCTGCTCCTCCTCCTCTCTCTCACTCTCACTCTGCTCCTCCTCCTCTCTCTCACTCTCACTCTGCTCCTCCTCCTCTCTCTCACTCTCACTCTGCTCCTCCTCCTCTCTCTCTCTCTCTCTCTCACTCTGCTCCTCCTCCTCCTCTCTCTCACTCAAAAAAAAAAAAAAAAAAAATCTAACCCTGACTAACCTTACTGTCATGCACTTGTCCTAATAAACTAACCTACACTGTAACACGCAACACTTGATGAACATTGTTACTCAGCTGATAGAGTTGTACCCTTCTTGCTGACTTGTCAATACAGAACTTGTAAGTCGCTTTGGATAAAAGCGTCAGCTAAATGACTAAATGTAAAATGTAAATGTAAATGTCTCTCTCTCTCACTCTGCTCCTCCTCCTCTCTCTCTCTCTCACTCTGCTCCTCCTCCTCTCTCTCACTCTCACTCTGCTCCTCCTCCTCTCTCTCTCTCTCACTCTGATCCTCCTTCCTCTCTCTCTCTCTCTCACTCTGCTCCTCCTCCTCTCTCTCTCTCTCTCTCTCACTCTGCTCCTCCTCCTCCTCTCTCTCACTCTCACTCTGCTCCTCCTCCTCTCTCTCACTCTGCTCCTCCTCCTCTCTCTCTCACTCTGCTCCTCCTTCCTCTCTCTCCTCTCTCACTCTGCTCCTCCTCTTCCTCTCTCTCACTCTCACTCTGTTCCTCCTCCTCTCTCTCACTCTCACTCTGCTCCTCCTCCTCCTCTCTCTCTCTCTCACTCTGCTCCTCCTCCTCTCTCTCACTCTCACTCTGCTCCTCCTCCTCTCTCTCACTCTCACTCTGCTCCTCCTCCTCTCTCTCACTCTCACTCTGCTCCTCCTCCTCTCTCACTCTGCTCCTCCTTCCTCTATCTCTCTCTCTCTCTCACTCTGCTCCTCCTCCTCTCTCTCACTCTCACTCTGCTCCTCCTCCTCTCTCTCACTCTCACTCTGCTCCTCCTCCTCTCTCTCTCTCTCACTCTGCTCCTCCTCCTCTCTCTCACTCTCACTCTGCTCCTCCTCCTCTCTCTCTCTCACTCTGCTCCTCCTCATCTCTCTCACTCTCACTCTGCTCCTCCTCCTCTCTCTCACTCTCACTCTGCTCCTCCTTCCTCTCTCTCACTCTCACTCTGCTCCTCCTTCCTCTCTCTCTCTCTCACTCTGCTCCTCCTCCTCTCTCTCACTCTCACTCTGCTCCTCCTTCCTCTCTCTCTCTCTCTCTCACTCTGCTCCTCCTTCCCCTCTCTCTCTCTCTCTCTCTCTCTCTCACTCTGCTCCTCCTTCCTCTCTCTCTCTCTCACTCTGCTCCTCCTCCTCTCTCTCTCTCACTCTGCTCCTCCTTCCTCTCTCTCACTCTCACTTGCTGGGGACATGCTGGGGGACATGCTGGGGGACATGCTGGGGGACATGCTGGGGACATGCTGGGGACATGCTGGGGACATGCTGGGGACATGCTGGGGGACATGCTGGGGGACATGCTGGGGACATGCTGGGGGACATGCTGGGGGACATGCTGGGGGACATGCTGGGGGACATGCTGGGGGACATGCTGGGGACATGCTGGGGGACATGCTGGGGGACATGCTGGGGACATGCTGGGGACATGCTGGGGGACATGCTGGGGGACATGCTGGGGACATGCTGGGGACATGCTGGGGGACATACTGGGGACATACTGGGGACATGCTGGGGACATGCTGGGGGACATACTGGGGACATACTGGGGACATGCTGGGGGACATGCTGGGGGACATGCTGGGGACATGCTGGGGGACATGCTGGGGACATGCTGGGGGACATGCTGGGGGACATGCTGGGGGACATGCTGGGGACATGCTGGGGACATGCTGGGGGACATGCTGGGGACATGCTGGGGACATGCTGGGGGACATACTGGGGACATACTGGGGACATGCTGGGGACATGCTGGGGGACATGCTGGGGGACATGCTGGGGGACATGCTGGGGGACATGCTGGGGGACATGCTGGGGACATGCTGGGGGACATGCTGGGGACATGCTGGGGGACATGCTGGGGGACATGCTGGGGACATGCTGGGGGACATGCTGGGGACATGCTGGGGGACATGCTGGGGGACATGCTGGGGACATGCTGGGGGACATGCTGGGGACATGCTGGGGTAGCACCTAGACGACACGTAGAGCTTTCATACTACAGAAACATTGGAAATGCTGAGCGGGGGATCAATGGGGGACGTTGTGCCGTCGATGAGGAGGCGAGGCCGGGACTTTGAAAGTGTAGTGTAAATATTGTATTGTATTGTATTGTTTGTCTCTCTCCTTATCTAAATGGTGCATTTTATATACTGTAGCAGCTTTTAACCAAAGCGCTTTACAATTGTGTTCCTCACATTTGACCTGTTCACTCACACATTCACACACCGACGGTGGAGGCCACCATGCAAGGTGCCGACCTGCTTATCAGGGGGGGTTAAGTGTCTTGCTCAAGGACACTTTGATATGCTGCCCGGGCGGGGCAGGAATTGAACCGGGAACATTTAGATTACCAGACGACCGCTCTATATACCTCCTGAGCCACTGTCGCCTCTCTCGCTCTCCCTCTCTCTCTCTCTCTCTCTCTCTCTCTCTCTCTCTCTCTCTCTCTCTCTCTCTCTCTCTCTCTCTCTCTCTTAACTCCTTTCATCACCTCTACCCATCAGTCTCTCTCTCTCTAACTCATTTCATCACCTCTACCCATCAGTCTCTCTCTCTCTCTCTCTCTCTCTCTCTCTCTCTCTAACTCCTTTCATCACCTCTCTATCCATCAGTCTCTCTCTCTCTTTCTCTCCTTTCATCACCTCTCTATCCATCAGTCTCTCTCTTTCTCTCTCTTTCTCTCCGTTCATCACCTCTATCCATCACTCTCTCTCTCTCTTTCTCTCCTTTCATCACCTCTCTATCCATCAGTCTCTCTCTCTTTCTATCTCTTTCTCTCCTTTCATCACATCTCTATCCATCAGTGTCTCTATCTCATCCAGACAGTGGTAATTATATCTCTCCAGGCCTAGTTTATGGTTATACTTTTTCTGCTGTGTCATGTGATGCCCAGACAAGGCGTCCTCGTGTCAACATGTCATGTCCCTGTTTTCATGCAACGCCTCTGGTTTACCAGGACCGTGTGCAGGGTGTCAGCGTTTTAAATGACCCAAGACCGCCCCCTGCAGGATAGGAATAGACTAGAATAGAATAATTTACTATGTTCACTTTGAGAAGCTGGTGTTGCTCAAAGGAAATCACCTTTAAAAATTGAGAATGAGTAATTATGTTCACGCTGTAGTCTTTAATCAAGCTATGTTGAGCTATCGTCTTCGTAGGCTTGGTACCACGTGGGAATTGTGTTACAAGTACAATTACAAATATAAATGTCCTTACGTACACTCAAAAAGTGTTAAAATGGTACAAGGTGTGTTTTCCTAAAGGCCCCATGGAATCAAAATAGATGAATAGATGAATCCCAGCCAGTGCTTTCCCTGATGGAGGTCACTGAAGCCCAAATTAGCAAAATTCTGAAATCCATCAAAAGCTCTAAGTCTAAGGATGTATTTGGTCTGGACTCACTTTTTCAAAAAAAAATAATGCAGATGCATTCACTGAACCATTAACTAAAATAGTGAATGCCTCTATTGAAGAATATAAATACCCTAATGACTGGAAGACAGCCATTGTTATACCAGTCTTTAAATCAGGAGACTCAAGCACAGTGAGTAACTTTAGGCCAATCAGTATCTTGCCTGTTATCTCCAAAGTTGCTGAAAATGCATTATTGAACAGCTAATCTCCCATATTAATAATAGCCCGTACACTCTGCACCAAATGCAATTTGGCTTTCGGACCAACCACTCCACAGAGACAGCCAACTGCTTTCTCCTAGAGAGTATTAAACAACTGTAACTGAGGGGTACAATTCCCTGACTGTATTAATAAGTATGGTATCATTAAACCACTACTGTCTTATGTACATTACTACTGGCCATACAGTACACAGGTATCTTTAGATGAACACTTCCCACAATGACTCGGTTCCACACAAAACTGGGTTTAAGTATTTATTAGCAGCAATGATAGTACATAATATACTTTACTTTGGATGCGCTTATAAGGCAAAGGAATGTGCGTAGGCAAATCAATAACGTATGTCCATTCTCATATTACGCAGGAGATAATAATACAACCTGAATCTTAGGAATTATATCTATGGTACTCTAGTAAGATAGCGGGAGATACTGGTAGGGTCCCTCCGGTTGTAAGCCAGCAAGGGGAGAGGATTTGTCGGTAGTAGAGTCTGGGTCAACGATTGATTGATTGATTGATTGATTGAAAACTTTATTAACAGATTGCAGAATGGGTACAATACAGTACAGCTCAATACACACAATTGTTAAGGGGATGCAGACCAGAGAAAGACTTTCGTCTTGTTTACATCAGGGTCCCCCATTTTCAATTAATCAGGACATATATGACATACATGACATACAGATAGTCAGTACTGCTACATCTATACATTTATGACATACCAGATTTGCAAATACAGTACTGTTTGTGATACAGAAGGAGTCAGGAAAAGGGAGTATATACATTTGACGTAGAAACTGTACATTGGAGGAGGTTGGGTGGGGGGGGGTTGGGTACACTGGGATATTGACAACCATACTGGGTAATCTACATTGGAGGTGGTTGGGGGGGGGGGGGGGGGGGGCACACTGTATATACAAGCAAAACTGTACATTGAGGGGGGGGGGGGGGAGACACTGTACAAAAAAAACAAAATTGTACATTGGACTATTGACAAAACCATACTAGGTAAATGACTGTACATTGGAGGGGGTTGGGTTAGGATATTTACAGGGGCCAGTGTTGAATTGCAGTCTCCCGTAGGTGTCCCTTGAGAGAGGTTTTGAAAGTGGGTAGTGATCCACATTCCTTTACAGCTTTGGGTAGGGCGTTCCACATTGATGTGGCATAATTGCGAAACGTGTTTAGTCCCTTATTTGAGCCGAATCTGGGTTTAACATGATTTGTGGAGCTCCCTCTAGTGTTGTGATCGTGGTATTCACTGACCTTTGGGAAGTATTTTGACATGTACATGGGTACCTTGGTCGTGTAGTGTATCTTGTAGACCAGGCCCATTGCAAGTTGCTGTACTCTGTCGTCTACTCTAAGCCATCCTAGGTTGTCGAAGTGGGCAGGGGTGAGGTGGGTTCTAGGAGTAAGGTCAAGCAGTAGTCTGACCAGTTTGTTTTGAGATGTTTGTAATTTTGTTTTTAGCACCTTTGAGGTGCTTTGGTACCATGAGGTGCAAGCATAGTCGTAGTACCCCTGAATGAGTGCTCCTGCCAGAGTCTTCAGGGTGTTCTTGTTTACCAGAGAGGAGATCCGGTACAAGAATCGAGTTCGTTGGTTGACTTTTTTTATTACATTGGATGCCATTTTGTCACAGGAGAGATTAGCCTCTAGGATGGAACCCAGGTAGGTAATTTCATCTTTCCTTGTGACAATATTGTCACCCACTGTAACTGAGAAGCCGTCGGTCTTGCTGAGTTTGTTATTTGAACCGAAGAGAATGGACTCTGTTTTGCCCATGTGTAATGATAGTTTGTTATCAGCGAGCCATATGCAGATTCTGCCTAGTTCCGAGCTGAGGGTTTTTTCAACCTGTAACTTGTTCTTGTCAGAGACCAGCAGGGCTGAGTCGTCCGCAAACAGGAACAAGTTGCAGTCACAAGCTGACGACATGTCATTTGCATAAATTAGGAACAGTAGCGGTCCTAGTATGCTTCCTTGTGGAACACCACAGCTCACTGTGAGGGGGGGGGATAGGGTACCGTTTACCTCCACCATCTGTTCCCTCCCCTCAAGGTAGGATTGCATCCAGCTCACTGATAGACTATCAAAACCAATTGCTTTTAGCTTGTCAATCAGAATGGAGTGATTGACCGTGTCAAAGGCCTTTTGTAGGTCCAGCATGACCATGCCGCAGTATTTGCCTGCGTCCACCTCTTGTTTGATGTGGTCATTCAAGAGATGATAAAGAGATGATAAAGAGACTCCAAGTGCAATAATCTCTTGATCCGCAGACGAATACAGCTGTTCTCCGTAGCATGCAGCTCCGCATGGAAGAAAGCTAGCCAGCCTCAGGCTTCTGAGAGGCGGGCTCGACGTTGCTCCTCACAGGGTAAATCCCACACAATTGTGGGTGTAGGCGATTCTCCGCTCCATCAATTACAGGACCAAAGCAAAATATAATCCAGCCGAAAAGGGCTATGTAGTCGTCGGTAGGTTATCCAGTGTACATGATCCACACGGTCCTCGTCTAGGGCTCCTCGGGTGAAAGCGCCAGGGTAAGCAGCCCAGCCTGGATAAGCACACCAGCTGGTACGAGGAAACGTTGGTGATGCTGGTCACTGTAGAACGGTAGCCGCACGATACACTATACATAAATAGACTATTACTGACTTAATAGAATAGGTCGAACTCGACGGTACAGCGTTAAACTCTGATACTTCAGTTATTAATTCGCACGCGGTCTCAATGCTCTATTTGGGGCAAAACAGGCCATACTTCACCGCACGTTGTATCGTGGGTGAGGCTTCAACTTATTGGGTAACTTTTAGACTAAGTGCTTCTGTATTCACCTGCGCCGTATTTATACGTTAGGTGAACAAACTAGTACCAGCTTTATTCCTGTCTCATATCCTTGCGCAGAGCCGTTCATGCCCAGGCATGTCTTTGGCGGTGACTTTGAACCAGCCCTTGGAGGTATGGCAATGGCGCCTAAGGGACCGCTGTCCAATAGGAGAACGAAATATTATGGTCTGTACTAGGTTAAAGGGATATTCCGTGTATATGTACAAGGAATATACAAGGGATATCAAACGATATACAAATATTATGCAATATATATCAAACAATAAATATATATATTCGGTTTAATCTGATCCTTCGTAACAACAACAGATGGACAAAGGAGGTGTTGTCGGTGCCATATTCTTAGATTTTAAGAAGGCATTTGACACTGTTAGTCATCAGATACTCCTTTGCAAACTTGCTAACTATAATTTTTCTATTGGCGCGCTGAACTGGGTGAAGTCTTGTCTTGCTGACAGAATTCAATGTGTTAGGGTCAGAGGTGAAACATCACCCTTCCTGAGCAATACAATGGGTGTGCCCCAGGGATCCATCTTCGGGCCTCTCCTATTTAGTTTATTTATAAATGATCTTCCGTTTGTTTGCACAGAGTGTGAAATTCAAATGTATGCCGATGACACTGTTATTTATATTCATGCAAAAACCAAAGAACTGGCAGCTGTTAAACTAAACGCCGCAATGGTGAATGTCAGCAACTGGCTCACAGAGTCTCAACTGTGTCTTAATGTGAAGAAGACAGTTTGTATGTAATTCACAAAATCCAATCCAACATCTGATTTGGATCCGAGTGTTTGTTGCTGGAGAGCCAATTAAAGTAGTCTCACAATTTAAATATCTTGGTTATATCCTTGACTCTACATTATCATTAAAAAAACAGGTAAAAAGAGTAACCCAGACTGCCAAATATAATCTGTCAAATTTCAGATTCATGAGGAACTGTTTAACATCCACTGCTGCCCTTCTTTATATGAATGCAATGATCATTTCCCATCTCATGTACTGTAGTGTATGACTAGCTGGACCGATGCAAAAAACACAACCATGACACCCATTCTCTCTCTGTATAAACAGGCCCTCAAGGTGCTGGACCGAAAACCATATACTTACCACCACTGTCACATCCTCAACAAGTACAGAATCCTCAGCTGGGAAAACCTCACAAAATACACTGATGCCTGCCTACTATTCAAGATCTTAAATGGCAAGGCCCCCCCACCCCTCAGTACTTTTATCAAACAAAAAACATCTTATAATAGGTCCACAAGATCTACCCAGAGAGGGGACTATACTGTGCCGTTTAGGTCCAGCTCCTTCAGTCAGTCTGTGTTGTAGTCAGAGCCACTCAGTTCTGGAACACCCTACCAACTGAAATAAGACACCGTGCTACCTACCACACCTTTACAAAAAAACTCAATACCTGGTTATTAACCAATCAAACATGTAATCACCTTTAATCATTTCATTGTGTATTTTATTATTGCTTTTATTATTATGTTGGATTATGTTGTAAATACTGTGTTGTACTTTTAATGTTTCTGTTCTAGGTGTATTGTCGGTCTCATAACATCTTGCCAAAAGGACTACAGTTGCGAATTAGCCAGCTGGCTAAAACTGACACATTTACAGAAATGTTTCTCAATGTGTACTGTCCTTTTAAAAAAATAAACTGAAACTGAATGAATGAATCATTACATTTATATAGCGCCTTTTTCTAGACACTCAAAGCGCTCCCCACAATGTAGGGTGGACATTGCCTCCTTCACCACCACTGTTTAGCACCCAACCTTGGGCTACGCAGGCTCAATGGCTGCCATACACTGGCACCAGGCACACATCACACTACACAATGGCTGAACGGCTCAGGAGACAGGGATTGATATCAGCCAATTAAGGATGTTTATCTTCTTTTATCCTAAATGTCTTGCACTTGCACTGATTGTCACCTATACGGTATACGCCAGTATCTGTCCCAACAACATTTACAGCACATTGGAACTAAGCTAGCACTCTGCATTGTTAACGAAAACCAATGTTCAACGTTAGCTTGAAGCTATCTTATCTCATTTTATCTTATCTTACAATGTCTTATCTGATCTTATCTTATCTTACGGTGTCTTATCTTATCTTATCTTATATTACGGTGTCTTATCTTATCTTACGGTATCTTATCTTATCTTATTATTGGAACAAGAACGTTCTACCAGTAACGTTTCTCTGCCCCCCCCCCAGGTGGCCGTGTGATGGTGGCTGGTAGCCACAGCCCAGGCTCTCTGTTCCCAGTAGGAGAGACTCTGGTTCGCTACACGGCTACAGACGTGGCAGGAAACAACCACACCTGTGACCTCACCATCACCGTCCAAGGTACCGGGGAGCATGTTAGACTAAACACATGTCTAGGAACTAGCGTTACAAGTGTCTGGTGAAGAAAATATATATTTACATACATACAATTAATGATTAACAAATCTTTTTGTTTTTATAGATTTGAATGTAAAAAATCTACTGTATTACAAATTTATTTTTTTACATAAATCAATTTCTATGAGGTTTTAA
>NC_140168.1:180198240-180265740 GCF_963971535.1 Notolepis coatsorum | reverse complement strand
CAGACCGTGGCTTGACCCCACGACTACACACACGCACAACCCGCATGCCACCCGGGAACGAACGGAGGAACAACCTCGTTACTGCCCCCAGAATCACGGGGCCAAGGGCAAACCCAACCCCGTGGCAAGGCCGTAGCAGCGGAGCGCGAAGGAAGACCCAGACCCACATCGCCAGTGTATTCGGACAAAGGCCCCTCAGTTACTGCACCTGGTATTCCCAGGCGGAATCCCATCCAAGTACTAACCAGGCCAGAACCTGCTTAGCTTCCGAGATCGGATGAGATCGGGCGTGTTCAGGTTGGTATGGCCGTAAGCCGAGCGGGCCCCGTCCCCCCAATAGTACACCGCCTGGCACACTGACCCTGCAGAACAGGCAGTCAGCATGGCCGTAAGCACACAAAAAGGTTAACCAACGGAAGCAGGCAGCGCACCGGGGAAAAACCAGGCAACAGGCTGTTAACCCTAGCCTGGAGACTGCGGACGAGACAGGCGCCAGAGGGGACAGCTGAACACAGCCGCCCCGGCGGAAGGAGCGTAAGCTGGCGGTGTTGCATGACCAAGCCTCCATTTAAAAACCCCCACCCAGAGGGGTCGAGGCAGAGAAGGCTGACACGATTGGCAGACGTCATGCACGTGCAGGGGCACCCTCAAACGGTGAACCCGGGAGTTGACACTGCTCCAACACACCAGGGAATCAACCACCTCGGTGTTACCCAATGCGGTGGTTGTTCCTATAACCCCTCAAGAAAAAACTCCAAAACACACCTGCGGGCATACACCGGCTATACCGCAGTACAAGTGTTTCAGTTTCCAAAAAGGGTTAACCCAGGCCTACGGGTCGCAAACATCACTTCGGACCGGGCCTGGCGGTACGGGAAGCACAGGGTCACCAGAGGAGGTCAAAAAACCACCCCCACAGGCCCCTCTTCGCCATGCGTGAGAGAGGAGCGAAAAATAATGGAGAACCAGCCCCTAAGCACACCGTACCTGGTATTCCCCGGCGGTCTCCCAACCAAGTACTAACCAGGACCAACCTATGTAGCGGCCGAGATCCGACGAGATCGAGCGCGTACAGAATGGCATGGCTGTAAGCCATGACGACAGTGCTGAGTAAAAACATACCCAACCAGGGTCTCCATAGCGCTTAACCCTGTGACACCCAGACCGACCCGGCATTTTTCCCCCTGAAAAAAGCCCAAGTCCCTCAGGGTACCAGAACAGCAGATCTGCATCCCCGGCGGACAACGGGTTCAACTGATCTGGACCAGCGTGACCAGAACCAGTCCCGTGCCCTAACCACGCCGACATGCCTACTCCAGGAGAAGGGCAGATATGCGTGTTGATCTTAACATGAAAAGAAGGCGCCACCCAGACGTTCGGACGAACCGCGCCTGGTGGCCCACCCCAAGGGCGTGAGACCCCACTACATATGTTCAGATCCATCCCGTCATCATCCCCCAGACATGAACGAGAATCCGTCGACAACCCACCCAGGTCATGGGATGTGGTCGTCGGAAGAGGAAAAACCCCCATCTCAGTTGCTTTATAAAAACGCTGTTTCAACCACAAGCAACCAAGGCGTGCCAGTCAATCGCCTGTTTACAGCGAGCTAGCACTATACGTGCGTCGGGACACACCCCCATCAATGAACAGGCTATTTAGACCTGTCATTGAATCCCCAAGGCGCCCAGGGGAACGACAAGAGGGGTGTGACACTCCCTAACTCCAACACTTCTGGAATAGAAAGAAGGAAGCATCAACAGTATGTATCCCAGTCTACACAGCCGGGGTAAAAAATGTTCACATTTTTACATCCCACCACCCTCCCATAGGAAAGAGACGGGGATCCCCAGAGAGACTTCCCACGTGAGCTGTACAGATTGAAAAGAATATATTGCACCTTGAGCCATGTAAAAAACTGGTTTTAGGGCCTCCGGGGAAGAGGCACTGAACCCATACACACTCAATAAACGAATTGAATCGAATATACATACAATAGAAAAGGACCCTTCTAGAGGGTCCACTCACTTTGACAATCTGAGGAGGAAGGCTCTGTACTCTGATGGAGGCTTCCTCACATGGAAGAAGGAGTCCGAACTCACAGAAGGCCTGAATAGGCGCTTGGTGAGGAGGAGCCCTGACCACCCCCCCTGAAAACAGATCCATCACATGGACCTGAACAGCACACGGAAGTCCTACCAACAGAGACGCGCACGGTGACGTACTCTATGGCGGGGGAATTCCTGCGGTGCACACGCCCAATATACCAGGCCGTGGGACCAGGAACTCCCCCCCCCCCCCCGTAACGTGCCGAACCGCCACGTGACGGGAACCTTGAAGGACAGGGGGTGTACCCCTGACCGACAGAACAATGGGGAGAGGAAAGGTTACCAGTTCACCCCTTTACGACCCCACACCCATGATACGACGTAACGACAAAAAGAGAATATGACACAGCCATAGTCAGCTCTATGAAGCGTTTCACAGCTCCACACAGCGCATGAGCTAACCTGCTATCTGATTTTTACTAAGGAAAAACACAGAATAGAGAGGGCTCTAAGAACCCCGGTCCAACATACACATGTGCTTCTGTGGCCAGTACAACCCAGTTGTAGGTCACATGACACACACAACCCATCATCACCTACAAAAAATGGCAAAAACACTCAACAGAGGAACGCCGTTTTTTTCACAATGAGAGAATACATCATTCTTGAGTAGTATCGACCACAGGCCTTGCTAAGCACACATGACAGCAACCAAACCAATTTCCCTTTAGGAAATAAGTTTCTCCAGCAGATTTAGCACAACCTCAGCAATCAAGCTAAGAGTTACATCGTATCCCTACCACACAAAAGACACAATTAATGCACAACATGTCTGATAGGAGGTGATAAAGTCCCCAGGGAACCGGGGGGGAAAACACAATCCTCCTATTTTACCCTCAATACGGCCAGTTAAAACAGGAAAACCTGTTAATGTGTGAACACACTGTTCATTGTCATTACAGTCTGAGAAAGAACATTCTTTTACTCACTTGTCACCAAGCATAGCTTCATAGGTTAGTTGCCTTAGTAGTGAGTACACGGTACACATAAACACCATGATGTTTCTCACACAACAACCAGATCAATACATCACGATCTGCACGGAGAAGCTAACTGCCAGTGACAAAAACAGCTCACACATAACCCGCAACGTATCCTAAATGCATTGCAACAACACACGTTTTGGGAAAAAACACCGTTATTCACAATACATTTAGCAAAGTAAAACCAGAAGACGTGTTATGAGGTCTGGCCAACCCCGTTCCTACCCGGAACGCAGATCAGCGAAGTGCAGTCACAAGACACCGTAGAACACAGCCGTCCTGTGTTGTTCGATCCGGGCAGCGTCGCCGCTCCAACCAGTCGCTACAGTCCTCTTTGTTGACGCAATCCCCGTCCAGGCTCAGGGCAGGGTCGACGAAACATCCCCTGTCAAGGATGACGTCGCGGTCAAGAGTGTAAAACATGTTAAAATCAAAGCACGTTCAACAGAATAGCATCAAGCTAACGGCGATCAGAAGCGAGCTCCCGGCGGCGCGCGAGAAGCTAAGCTACCCCGCGCCAGCCATGGCCATAGCAGCAAGCTAACGTTACCTAGCGACCACGACATGCTAGCCCCGCAGCTAACAGCTGACTGGCTAATAGTAGGCCTTAAGCAGGCCATGCAGCGATCCAGCAGGCTAACGCAGCAGTTAACAGCTGACTGGCTAACCGTAAGCTATGAACATGTAAACAATGACATAACACTCACCCAGACAGGCCGCCGTTCTGAACCTCTCCTCACTTTTTAAGAGAAAAGAGAAAACAAGACGTCAACACCGCTTCACAACGGTGACTCTACCACATCCGGCGGAATCAGCACAGTACCAACTGGCCTGTATAGCTGACTTTGAACATGAATCTGCCGCTATCGCACATTACATGCACATATCCCCTCGTGAAGGAATACTCTCATTTGGATATGAAAGATGGGGTCTTAACACGGTGACAGAGAGAATCCACTCGTCCAGAACACACAGGGATCACCAGTGTCAATGGTCGCGGCCCACTAGTTAAAACTATAATGGTCTCCAGACCAAGGCCTTCTGTCGCCTAGGCGGCTAAACAAAGGACCCTAGCCTGGGGCCGGTTTCCATAAACTTTGTCAAGTAGCCCCCATAGCACTAACAGACAAGTGGAGCCCGCCAGCAAACACTACTCACCCAACCTGGAACGCACCGCTCCTCACAACAGCGGCATGTCCGACAGTTCAGCTGTGGCCTGACAGGTTTCACCCCAACAAACACAGCAAGGAACGGCAGTTGAGAAGCATGCAGCGGCGTGCTCCCAATACGAAAACCGGTGGAGGGTTTTTAGAATGATCATCATCTTCTAGACACTCCAGTATGAAGACAATATCGCCGTATTTTCTCGAAAATAGTGAGAGAGAAAATAAAGATATGATGTCAACGTATCCTTGTTTCCCAAGCTGTTCCTAATCCAATTTCTTCCATCATGGTGTCAAGTGTGGGGATCTACCGAGGCACTTCTTCCTTGTGGTGAAAGCGAGAAGGAGGAGAGCAGGTGACCACACACCTGCTTATGAAGGTAAGCTGATGAGGGGTGTGGTCAGACTAATACTGGTATTAGAGGTACATTTGTGGTTTATTCAGTACGCGTGCACGTACGCGAGATAGTGCAGTAGTGATGCCAAGCTAAGCCACTAACGATACAGAACTTGGAGTTTTGAATTAAGTTCTGCATGCAAAAAAAGTTTGGCATGTGCGTTCCGTTAGTGGTTAAAGTAACGTTGTATTCGTTCGGTACACAGTGTGTACTGAACCGAAGGTCCAGTACTGAAACGGTTCGGTACGGATACGTGTACTGTACTGTTACACCCAGCAGACCATGGGACATATAGATGGTTTCAAAGTGACAACAATAACATTAAAAAAGAACCCAAGTTAATTTCCTTTTGCAATGTTAACTTATTTATTATTTTATTTTTATTTAACCTTTATTTAAACAGGAAAGTCACATTGAGGTTAAAAATCTGTTTCTCAAGTTAGACCTGGCCAAGACAAGCTCCAGCTAAGGAATACAAAAGTTGCACATAAATACAAAAAACAACAACAAATTACACAAATACACTAAACAACCAATATCAGAACCAGAGGCAACCTAGCAGGGCAGGCAGCAATAATAGACTATTAGGGCAAATCAAAACACTGACAGACCATTGATTCAGCCTCTAGTCCCTTCATGAGGCATTTAAAAGCATCCAGTCAGAGAGTTTTAGTTAACTAATTAAACAGTTGACAGGAAATATAGTTGGTTCCCTAGCAACAGAATTCCAGTGAAACCGTCTATAGGGTTTGGACGTGATGAGCTTCGATTTGACACATTTGTGCCAGCATAAACCCTGATGTTTGTTGTCCATCTTGGATAGTCTAATAGGGGTGATATGCAGTATGCTCTACTCAGAATTGCATTGTCTAATCCTAAATCTCACACATTTAGATGAGTTCAGAGGCCATGCTCCCAAGAATATGCATTAGACAATGCAAACATTAAGTGGTTCTCAAACTTTTTACACCAAGTACCACCTGAGAATGTAGCTGGCTCTCCAAGTACCACCATATGACCGGTGTTAAAATACAGTCTATTCAGCTATGCACAGTTCACGCAGGAGGCAAATGTATTCCTAATACCATTATTTATTGTTAACTTTTGTCAGACACAGCCACAATGTACAAAGGGATAGCACTAGAACTAGCAAACGCTTCCACACAACTCATACAATGCAAGGGGCATTGAGAACATAATAACTAACATTCTCACATAGCAAGCGAGAAAATTAAGAACTGTATTTCAGCAAATGTACTTAATTCTCTCTCTATCTCTCTCTCTCACACAGCAAGCAATTGTCCATCATTATCTCTCTCTCACACACACACACACACACACACACACACACACACACACACACACACACACACACACACACACACACACACACACAATTATTTTGTTACAAAAACTTAATTTCCTGCATTCTGGTGCAGGACTTTTTGAATTGTTACCCTTTAAATGCCAGTGTTTGTGATGGGCATCACAAATTATTGTAAAAAAGAAAAGAAAACACATATTCAATACATTTTTGAAATGTTACCCTTTAAATGCCAGTTTGTGTGATGGCATCACAAATTATTGTTAAAAAAAACACACAAAGTAAAATATTTTCAATATATCAAATGCAAAGTACATTTTTCTGGGGGGGATTATTACAGGCTAGGCATGTGTCAATGATTAGCAGCAACACAGATTTTGATGGATTTTTTGTAATGTCAGATTTAACACCAACTCTTTTCAGAAAAGTGGGAGTATTTAATTTTTTATCTGACATTACAAAAATAAAAAAAATAAATAAATAAAAGTTATGATCAGGGCTGAAGTTGAATTAAAGATTTATGACTGTTTAGACTGAATTACTCTCTGTCACAGTGATCTCCTGGTTGTTCCCCACTTAGGTTATCTAACTATCGCGCCGCCGCAACCAGAAACACTGGCCTGGCCTGCTTCTAAGTTCAGTGGCCTGACTGAAAAAAAAAGTGTGCTTTTTTGTAAATGTTTTCAAGTACCACCAGCAGTACCACCAAGTACCACTAGTGGTACGCGTACCACAGTTTGAGAACCACTGCATTAAACTATATAAATATTTAATATATACTATATAAATATTTGACAAGGTTTCTTTCTTGAAAAGCTGATCACACTCCGAGCATGTTGCAGGCACAGTAGCCTCTCCAGATCTCTCATTTATAACTTATTTATATATTATATCTACGTATATACCGGTAATACAATATCTAATTTATATGTTAAAACTGAGGAATCCAAAAGCCCAAACTGATTCTTTTTGGATAAATACAAAAAACAACAACCAATTACACAAATTCACTAAACAACCAATATCAGAACCAGAGGCAACCTAGCAGGGCAGGCAGCAATAATAGACTATTAGGGCAAATCAAAACACAGACAGACCATTGATTCAGCCTCTAGTCCCTTCATGAGGCATTTAAAAGCATCCAGTCAGAGAGTTTTAGTTAACTAATTAAACAGTTGACAGGAAATATAGTTGGTTCCCTAGCAACAGAATTCCAGTGAAACCGTCTATAGGGTTTGGACGTGATGAGCTTCGATTTGACACATTTGTGCCAGCATAAACCCTGATGTTTGTTGTCCATCTTGGATAGTCTAATAGGGGTGATATGCAGTATGCTCTACTCAGAATTGCATTGTCTAATCCTAAATCTCACACATTTAGATGAGTTCAGAGGCCATGCTCCCAAGAATATGCATTAGACAATGCAAACATTAAACTATATAAATATTTAATATATACTATATAAATATTTGACAAGGTTTCTTTCTTGAAAAGCTGATCACACTCTGAGCATGTTGCAGGCACAGTAGCCTCTCCAGATCTCTCATTTATAACTTATTTATTAGGGATGCTCGATATTGGCTTTTTTACCGATACCGATATTCCGATATTGTCCAACTCTTAATTTCCGATACCGATATCAACCGATACCGATATATGCAGGGTTCCCCCCCCCCCCCCCCCCCCCAAAAAACTGAATAATTTCAGGTAACTAATAATTTCACTGGATATATATATAACAAATATTGTTATTGTTTTTATTTTATTTTAACCGATACCGATATTTTCCGATATCACATTTTACTGCCGATATCGGTCGGCCGATAATATCGGACATCCCTATTATTTATATATTATATCTACGTATATACCGGTAATACAATATCTAATTTATATGTTAAAACTGAGGAATCCAAAAGCCCAAACTGATTCTTAAGTTGCTGAAATGGTTAAGATAAAAACGTCTCCATTGTGCGCTCCAGTGACTGTTTCCTATGTTATTGCTACATTAAGTCCTGCCCTAGTCTCGCACAGCCAGACCTCTTTCCACACTGCGCTACGCTGCGTTTAGCTCCGTGTCCGGCCCCCGGGAGTCCCCAGACTGCCCTCTTCAAAGGAGCTGATGCTCAGTGGAATCTATCTGGTACACAAACCCATGACCTCATTTCCATCCCCTCACACAGCTCCCCAACATCTGCAGCAGTGATGATGTCGCCTGTAAGCTGGAGGTGATGTCACAGGGCCAGTGTCTGGAGTACAACTACGACTATGAAAATGGATTCGCTATAGGTAGGACACACACACACACACACGCACGCACGCACGCACGCACGCACGCACGCACGCACGCACACACGCACGCACGCACGCACACACACACACACACACACACACACACACACACACACACACACACACACACACACACATAAACACACATACACACACATACACACATACACATCCCGGCACTTAACCAAACCTGACTCTTTCTGCCTTCAGGTCAAGTGAGGTTTATTTGTACAGTATAGCCCATTATCACAGTTTACAGTGGTGTCCACGAGCTTCACAAGGCACCCTCTGACCTTTGACCTTAACTCATTAACTGCCACCAGCTTTCGTCATCTTTACAAAATTGCGCCAGCGTTATTGACCATTTTAGCGATGTTTGCAGACCCATCGTGTGTTCTGTATTATAGCTATGGAGACAATAGTATGGCTCATTTTACAGGCATTGTTGGTGACAGGTATAGACCACGGGTTGTTATGGTTATGTCATTCACAAACGGGTCACATGGTGTCAAGTCAAGTCAAGAGTTTTAATTGTCACGGCATGGTCTTGCCCGCGACGATGTGCAATACAGTGGTACAACATATAATAGAATCCAATAAAAATACAGTGGTACAACATATAATAGAATCCAATAAAAAAACAACAGTGCAATAAACAGGTAACATGGTGTGACATCTCGGTATCTGTACATGGTGTCGTAGTAGTAGTAAAGTCAGCTGTTCACCGGCGAGTTTCAGGTATTGAAATAATGAGGGAGTGAACGGGGAAGTCATACTTTGTTGACCGCACGCTACACAATACTAAATCAAGCTGTGATTTGCTTTTAATGACGTTACTATATGAACTGTTTTAACCGCAATAAAGTAACCAAACGCAGTATCCTGGAGCAGTGATTTCTTGACAATCGGCGCGTCTGGCAGGTAGAATTATTTCCCCGGTTTAGTCTCTCGGTGACTACATAAATGTTTGGATAGTCGCCATACAGGCAGTGTTCATAGACCATTACTGACTAATCAGTTCATTTCTACACACTGTAGTTTGTTACACGCTACACGCTAAACATCGCCCCATTTCCAAAATAATCCAGTCTTTTTTCATAGATTGCGAGATACAGTATGACGCGTTTTATGCAATAAGCCCAAATCGTTCTGGTTGATCGCCTGAAACCCCAAATACTCCCAAATCAAAGGTATATACCATGTACACATGTGCCTTCACAAAATCATCAATGGGGGCGTTACTAGAAACTTGGTTTAGGTCCGGTAAGATACGACACTGTGATCGTTACAGAAACATGTTTCAGGTTCGGTAAAGTAGACATAGAATATACCTTACCTTAGCCAGGAGGTACTCCAAAAAGAATAATTACAATGATCCCATCTGCGATCGCGATTACTCGTTTATATGTAATTACTCGTATACGGGAAACTATAGGTTTTGAGGCGAAGAGATCTCCCAGCGATTGCTCTGCAAGAGCTCCTCCCCCTCAGAGCGAGCCAGGAAAGAAAGGGAGCAGGACAGAGACAGTTTAGTTTAGTTCGATCGTCATTGCAATTCCAATGTAGGCAGATGAATCAAAGACACCTAGAGTGCTCCGGCTGACTGTATAGAACGGGGATCAAAGGAAAATCTCGGGTTTTGGCGTCCAACGCATGGCGAGATAACCCGACTTTTCTCGGGTTTGGCGGGCAAAGAGTTAGCCCTCAGTGAAGAGGAAAAACCTTAAAGTCCCTGTGAAACGGTTAGCAGAATGCTATTTGATTTCACAACACCTAGGTGTTTCCTGTAAAAACAGGAAGCTAGGGAGGGACTTGTCATTGTGAGGGCTGTGTGTGTGTGTGGGTCATGAGCAGATAACAGTGATTCTTAAAGTTATCTGTGAAACGGACAACCACTAGACTGCTTACACAAATATTTTAGGAGAGGGGAAAAATTAAACAACAGAAAACAACCTTTACAGGTGGAAATCTCAAAGTGAGTAATTAAGAAAATAAATCAAGTCCCAAAACACTACTCTCAATAAAGAGGTATAGTATAAAAGTAAATAAGCCACAAGGACACCTCCTAATAAAGGAGTTTATATTGGAAAAAGTAAAACAATAAACCTCCACTAAGGGAGTTTATGTGTAGAATCACATGAGTAGCCTAGAATAAGAACGACTACCATAAAGCTCAATTCTGAATCAGAGATCAGACTACACTTCAATATAATGAGCGTGACCAAAAGGACAACCAACACTAGGAAATGAAAAAGCAGTTGACACTGCAATCTCCAAACTTAAATAGACTCCACATGGCCATAGGCACAGCCATGGGCAGAGTTTATGGGGGTGCAGGGGGTGCATTGCACCCCCTGGTGGCCGGGGGTGAAATTGCTTTAAAAAAAAAAAAAAAAAATCAAGATTATTTTTATTTTAATAAAATTATAATAATTGTGAGAAACAAATCTGAATTCTATTATGTTTTGTTTTACAATACATTCATTGTATAGTAGTAATCATGTCACATTATAAGGCGAACCTTCTGTAGTGTGGCAGTGAAAGGGTTAACGCGCAGCCAAGCACCACCATTCGCAGCAGCAGCAGCAGAATGCCCCGCGCGATAGTACATTAATCTGTAACGCTTGTACAAAGCCACTTATTCTGAGATGATAATTAATGTATCTGGATAACCAATGCACGGATTTTGTCGAGGCAGGTAGCGTTATTTCGGGAAAATTGATATCTATAGTCTGGTATATTTTTCGTCCACGAAAAATGGAGGCTGTAATAATTATTATTGCTTGAGAGTCTCTATGAATAATAATAATTAGAGCCTCCATTTTTCATGGACGAAAAATATACCAGACTATAGATATCAATTTCCCCGAAATAACGCTACCTGCCCCGACAGAATCCGTTCATTGGTTATCCAGATACAGATGAATTAGCATCTTAGAATAACAAATAACGTGTAAAAGACAAACGCAACATCGTTTTCTTTTCTTTTCTCCAGCGCGACCAGCACATCTTTCGTTGGATTGGCATGTCTAATAATGCTGTTATTAGAAAATGTGAACTTTTGTTTGTACAGCCTTTGACAACCTACTGTATGCATACGTGTGCGCGGCTGTGCGCTTGGCAGAGTGTTGCACAGTAGTTTGTTATTTTTGTATGTCATGTTTGGTACAGTAAAGTGGTCTAGTGGAGCAGCAATATACTTGTTGTGGCCTTTTTATTTTAGTATTTCCTTCTTTATCTTTGTCACTTTGTCAATGATTAAGAGTAAGTCAGTTAAAAATGATCCCGTAGTGCTGTGTGTGTGAGTGTGTGTGTGTGCTGCTGTACTACCTAAATAAAATAAAAAATTAGGGGTTAGGGCATTGTAAAAACGCTAAAATAATAAAATAAAGGTCAAAAAAAAAAGCGCGCGCAGCCAAGCAGTCGCACCCCCTGGCGTCAAGTTCAAACTCCGCCTATGGGCACAGCTGCACTGCATCAGGTGTAATCAAGCCCACACACCTGCCGACCCATGAGGCAATTAATCACAGGGAACAGGGATTGACAGCTGTCCCTCACAGAAAGGTGAAATAAGGCAAAAACCATGACAGTCATGGATATTGATTGGCATTTATTGTAGCCAATAGTACTGAATGTGCATTATAGTCGACTCATTAGCTAGCAAGCTAATCTTAGCAACATAGGTTAGCAAAATTAGTAACATTAGCTAGCAAGCTAACTTTGAACATTTGTTCAATTTAGTTAAAGAGGCAGAGTGCTAGCTCAGTTACAATGTGCTGTAAATGTCATTCTAGAAAGCATTTCATTGGACGCAAAAAGAGTATATGCCCCCTTGTGCTGGATGACTCTTTTTTTAAATAAAATGTTTTATGGAGGAAACCCCAAGAGGGCAATTGACCTACGCTAAACCCTGCCCTCTTCTCTTGATCCTCCAATCACAGCTGTTGCTTGAAGAGTTGTGATTGGAGGATCAATTAAAGAGGGGTAGAGAGGTTTGAGATAAAGTCAAAGAGCGACCCCCCCCTACCAGGATGGCCAGGGATGCAATAGGCCCAGACGTGGGAAACTGATGATTAGCAATAATACATGGAGTTATATAGACAGGTTACGACGAGGTAGAAAAGCTTCCTCTGCTTTGATTGTGAATCATTGTTTGTTTCCCACCTGGCCAGTAAAAAACAAGTCCTTTCATTTCCTACGCTGGCCCTATGCTGGCCCCTGTAAACATCCAACCCCCCCCCCCTCCAATGTACAGTTTCTTCCCCTTCAAATGTTATACTCTCTTTTAGAAACTGTCTCTTAAACAGTACTGTATATTTGTATCTTGTATGTCATAAATGTCTGGATGTAACAGTACTGTTTATCTGTATGTCGTGTATGTCATAAATGTTACGATGAATTGAAAATGGGGGACCCTGATGTAAACAAGACGAAAGTCTTTCTCAGGTCTGCATCCCCTTAACAATTGTGTGTATTGAGCCGTACTGTATTGTACCCATTCTGCAATCTGTTAATAAAGTTTTCAATCAATCAATCAAACCAGTGTTGTAGTCGAGTCACTAAATCTCAAGTCCGAGTCGAGTCTCAACTCCCCAGTGTTTGAGTTCGAGTCACCAAAGAAGAGCCCGAGTCGAGTCCCCATTACTCTAGTCCAAGTCATCAATGTTGAGTCCTCCACTCTGCCAATCAACGTACAAATAAAAAAAGGTCTACATTAAAAAACATAAATGACACCATTTCAAAGGGAGTTTATTTACTTTGTGACACAATAGCCAAACACTAGCACTAGCCATCAATATCTTATGCCAAATGATTAGGCCCTATTACAAAAATAACTGTATTTATCAATTAACAAGTCCGAGTCCGAATGCAGTCAAGGCTCGAGTCCAAGTCTGAGTCATCAGTGCTCAAGTCCAAGTCAAGTCACGAGTCCTGAGAATCAGCCCAGGACTCGGACTCCAGTACTACAACACTGGTCACCACTGTCTCCTTCTCGTCCCTCACCCCAGGGCCAGGCGGCTGGGGGAACAACTGGAGCCCACGGGGGAGTCAGGACTACGCATACTTCGACTCAGGCTACACCACGGACGGCCAGCGGGTCGCCAGGCGCCAGGACCGGAGCGTCCGGACCCAAGGCCGCGCCAGGAGGCACCGCAAGATCACTGGCCCGACTCGAGACCAGAAGATCCAGATCTACTTCAACATCACAGGTAGGGGGGGGGGGGGGGGGCCTTCAACATCACAGGTAGGGGGGCGGGGCCTTCAACATCACAGGTAGGGGGACGAGGCCTTCAACATCACAGGTAGGGGGGCGGGGCCTTCAACATCACAGGTAGGGGGGCGGGGCCTTCAACATCACAGGTATGGGGGCGGGGCCTTCAACATCACAGGTAGGGGGGCGGGCCTTCAATATCACAGGTAGGGGGGGCGGGGCCTTCAACATCACAGGTAGGGGGTGGGGCCTTCAATATCACAGGTAGGGGGGGCGGGGCCTTCAACATCACAGGTAGGGGGTGGGGCCTTCAACATCACAGGTAGGGGGGGCGGGGCCTTCAACATCACAGGTAGGGGGGGCGGGGCCTTCAACATCACAGGTAGGGGGCGGGGCCTTCAACATCACAGGTAGGGGGGGCGGGGCCTTCAACATCACAGGTAGGGGGGGCGGGGCCTTCAACATCACAGGTAGGGGGGGCGGGGCCTTCAACATCACAGGTAGGGGGGGCGGGGCCTTCAACATCACAGGTAGGGGGGGCGGGGCCTTCAACATCACAGGTAGGGAGGGCGGGGCCTTCAACATCACAGGTAGGGGGGGCGGGGCCTTCAACATCACAGGTAGGGAGGGCGGGGCCTTCAACATCACAGGTAGGGGGGGCGGGGCCTTCAACATCACAGGTAGGGGGGCGGGGCCTTCAACATCACAGGTAGGGGGGGCGGGGCATTTTTTCAATGGTTTGAGAAGTGAATGCTCCCAAGCACTGGAATACACAAACGTCATTTAGAATGTGTACTTTTACTTTTGAGTACTTAAGTTCATTCAATAACAAATACTTTTCTACTTTTACTTAAGTCAAATTCTGAAAGGAGGACTTTTACTTTTACTAGAGTACTATTTTATTTAGTTATTTCTACTTTTACCTCCACTACTGCAGTCTTAACCTCAGCGGAGCGCTGGAGCACACGGGTGGCGTCACTTCTTCTTATTACAAGGTGTAAAAGACTAAGCGCTTCGACGCAGAAAACGTGTCTCTGCGAGAGTCAGTAGGTTTGACTCCGTTTGACTCCGATGAAGGTGCTTACTGTGGTCCAGGCTGCCTTTGTGGAGAGGCAGAAGAGTTTTATTATTAAAAAAATATATATATTTTTAATCATGTCCCGGTCTAGTCTTGTTAATTACAATAGAGACTATTAGTCATTTATTCGTGGATAAGCGGAACAGTTCTTTTAATTTGCGCCCGTTCTCCCAGCAAGCATCCCTCTGCCCCTGTCGAGGAACGACTCCTTGGAAGTGGCCAATCAGAAGAGGCTCCTGCGGACCCTGGAGCAGCTGACCAATCGGCTGAGGCGAACGCTGGCCAAGCAGCCGCTGTCCAGCTACCATCTGTCGTCGGAGATGATCGTGGCCGACCCCAAGTCTCTGGAGAGCAGGAAGGCTTCTCTGTTCTGCAGGCCTGGCTCCGTGCTCAAAGGCAGGATGTGTGGTGAGTCGGGAGGGAAGAGGTTCTATTCCTGTCAACTGATCGCTATCCAGCGGCTCGTCACATGCGCTGAGTCACATGCGCTCCTTCTGTGAAGTGACATTGTGAAACGAGAAAGTATTTATAATACCGTTGGCTCACACAGCCTGTTGACATGTCGCAGTAGTCTTGCTTCTGCCGGTACATCTCTGCGTCACATCAGTCACTCTAAACACTACTGTGGAAGTTATCTTCAAAGCCTTCTGTTCACATCGCCCCCTCCCCCCTGTATCCTCCTTGTCCTCCCCCCTTACCTGGTCGTCCCTCCCCCCATTTTCCCAGCAATGGCTTCAGAAGCGAACTTACAGAAAGACAGTGGGGTGCTTGACCCTTTTTCCTGGCCGGAGAAAGTCAAGTCCTCTACTGAACTCCTGACCAAAATTGTATTTGATTAGCCGTGTTTTAACAATACATTTGACCACATGATTAACCTCTCTGGTTCCACCACACTACTTTACGTTTGAGTATGTACTAACTGAGCTGGACTCCCAGACAAGCATGTGCCTCATAGACCTGTTCTCTGTATACGTCAGACTTAGTGTGCGCACGCATCACCGGGGGGGGCGGAAAGGAGCGTAATCCTGGTCAGAACAACGGGGCAGGCTGCAATATATATGCATTTCATGCCAAAGCTAGATATGTAAAAGGTGAAAGACTCACACTCACAGCTGTGCTGATTTGGAAAAATGACATCCAGCTGTTTTAGTTTGAAACAACCTTTAGTCAGGGGAGTGCCATGGTTTCTCCATAGAGCCCCGTCGTATTATTTTAGTGCAGCAGCCTGCGCAGGTAGGGGGCAACTTAGTCACGTGACTCAGTTGGTATTGCCGATTGGCTCGAACACGGTATGTTTGTATACAGCGAACAGGTCTATATGCCTGTTGGTTTTGTTTGCCAGTCGACGTCAGTCATCATACATAGACGGCTTAGAACGTGACCTCAGTATCTGTGTGGTGCTTCAGTCCAGTGTCCGGTGGGAACCTACTTCTCTCTGGAGTATAACGAGTGTGAGAGCTGCTGGCTGGGCTCCTTCCAGGAGCAGGAGGGGCAGCTGGAGTGTAAGACCTGCCCAGAGGGCACCTCCACGGCCTACCTCCACTCACGCAGCGTGGCCGAGTGCAAAGGTACAACACACACTCACACACACACACACACACACACACACACACACACACACAATCATACTCGCACACAAGCACACAAGCACACACACACACACACACACACACTCACACACACCTACGCACACATACTCACACACACTCACTTACTCACACACACACACACACACACACACACACACACAATCATACTCACACACACACACACACACACACACACACACACACACACAATCATACTCACACACACACACACAATCATACTCACACACACCTACGCACACATACTCACACACACTCACATACTCACACACACACACACACACACACACACACATGCTCACACACACACACACACACACACACACATGCTCACACACACACGCTTTACTGTACGTTACACAACTTAAAGGGGCCCTTCGCCAAAAAACAATGCTGATTTATTTTGCACATAATTTCACACGCATCCAAAAACCCTTTTAGTTTGACAGTTATTGAGAGTAAATGAGTTTGAATATGGCCACCGCCGGTGATGTCATCGTGGACGTTGAATCCTTGCGTTGTGTTATTTACAGCACTGTGAAATGATAAGGCAAGCGGGGTCCCTATATTTTTTTTTCATCCACATCGTTTCACGGAGCTGTAATTAACACAACACAAGGCTTCAACGTCCCCGATGATATCACCGGTGGCCATAATCAAACTCATTTGCTCCCAGTAACTGTCAAACTGAATGGATGTGTGCAAAACTGTTTACAGTTCTCGGATGTGTGTTTCCTGGTGAAGTGGCCCCTTTAACCCTTTCACTGCCCTACTACCAAACGGTTAACCCTTTCACCACGACAATACATAGAAGGTTAACCCTTTCACTGCCACACGACAGCAGGTTAACCCTTTCACTGCCACACTACAGAAGGTTAACCCTTTACTACCACACTACCGACGGTTAACCGTCTGTGTGGCAGTGAAAGGGTTAAAGGAATGCGTTGACGTTTTGAATTTTTTACACAGTCATTTCACACTCGTAGCGCCAGGGAAACGTTTAGACATCTGTCCTTCGGTTTCCCTGGAATGGCCTGTCAGCGCTGTTACCGTAGCATTCCTCGCTGAAACCACGGGGCGGTGAGCTCGTGTCCCACGATTTAGCCGTCTCCCGGTGAGAAGTGTCTGCTGAAGGAAAACTCAACGGCTAGAATTTCAAGACATGGAACGTTGTTTGGTCATTTTTGTTTAGATAGATAGATAGATAGATAGATAGATAGATAGATAGATAGATAGATAGATAGATAGATAGATAGATAGATAGATAGATAGATAGATAGATAGATAGATAGATAGATAGATAGATAGATAGATAGATAGATAGATAGATAGATAGATAGATAGATAGATAGATAGATAGATAGATACTAAGATAGATAGATACTATGATAGATAGATACTAAGATAGATAGATACTATGATAGATAGATACTAAGATAGATAGATAGATAGATAGATAGACGGACGGACGGACGGACGGACGGACAGACGGACAGATGGACAGACGGACGGAGACAGACAGACAGTCTGTGGCAACCATTGGCTTCACCATGGTTGCAATCAACAGGACAACAGTACAAACACCACACAGGCACAAAAGACATTGGCCCAAAACAGCCCCAATACATAGACAAAAGGAAAACAGACAGAGCTTCAGGTACCTAAGAGCAATGGCATGTGGGATGAAAGACTTCTTAAATATGTTTTTGGGGGCTAGGGGAACTCTATAGCGCCTTCCAGGTGGAAGCTTGTCAAACTCTCCATGAAGGGGATGCAAAGGATCAGACAATATTGGCAGAGCCTTGTACCTATTCCAGAGTTTATATAACTCAGACAATTGTTTTTGTGGTTTCCCTATAACTCTACTGGCCATGTTAACGATCCTTGCCAGTTTGTTCTTATTCTTGGCCCCAAGGTTTCCATACAGTACCAGGTTGAGATATCAAACGTTATAACACTTTCAACAAGACTTTTACTCGATCGTCCTCGTTCTTAAAAACAACTGTTTACAAAATAATCAAAGAACTCAAGGTGTAGTGAATGCGAAAACATGACCTGGTGCCCTGGTGACATTGCTTTCCCTGTCTTGTTATATTTTTTATAGTATCATGTTTGTGTGCGTGTGTGTGTGTCTGTGGTTACAGGGCAGTGTAAGCCTGGTAGCCACTCACTGAACGGGCTGGAGACGTGTGAGTCATGCCCGCTGGGTCACTTCCAGCCTGGCTTCGGTTCCAGGGAGTGTCTGGTCTGTCCCGACGAGACCTCCACTGTCACCAGAGGAGCTATGGACCAGGCGGAGTGTGGAGGTACGGATCTGAATAGATTACAGTGGGCTAGGACTGCATACAGTGCTGAACTAAATGACCCTATGAAAATACATTCATGGTAAATGGTAAATGGCTGCTCTTTTATATAGCGCTTTTATCCAAAGCGCTTTACAATTTGTTACTCACATTTTACCCATTCACTCACACATTCACTCACACATTCACACACCGATGGCAGAGGCAACCATGCAAGGGGCCAACCTGCTCATTCATGAATGCAATTAGATGAAATAAATGTCACATAGTAATGATTACGTTTACAAGGATTTACTGTCACTGTTTACAAGGATTTACTGTCATTCTCTTTCTGACACTTGTTTTACATCTTCCTTTTCCATACCGCCATATCCTCCTCCTCCCCTTCCCTCCTCTCCTCTCTCAACTCTCACCTCTCTCCTCTCCTCTCCCCTCATCTCTCTCTCCTCTCCTCTCCTCTCCTCTCCTCTCCTCTCCTCTCCTCTCCTCTCCTCTCCTCTCCTCTCCTCTCCTCTCATCTCTCACTCCTCTCCTCTCCCCTCCTCTCCTCTCCTCTCCTCTCCTCTCCTCTCCTCTCATCTCTCACTCCTCTCCTCTCCCCTCCTCTCCTCTCCTCTCCTCTCCTCTCCTCTCCTCTCCTCTCCTCTCCTCTCATCTCTCTCTCCTCTCCTCTCCTCTCCTCTCCTCTCCTCTCCTCTCCTCTCCTCTCCTCTCCTCTCCTCTCCTCTCCTCTCCTCTCCTCTCCTCTCCAGTCCCCTGTTCTGCAGGTCATTTCTCCCGTACGGGCCTGGTTCCCTGCTACCACTGTCCCAGAGACTACTACCAGCCCGAGCATGGCCGCTCCTACTGCCTCTCCTGTCCCTTCTACGGGACCACCACTGTTACCGGGGCAACCGCCATACAACACTGCTCCAGTGAGTGTCCTGTTACGTAACCCCAGCCATAGACTTAGGATTTATGATTTGTTGTAGTGGTCCCCCCTCGTCTCAGGAACCACATGTACTTCTCCTGGCCCATGACGGAATCCCGTTAAGAGTCTCTATCTGCCTCCTCTTTTCATTCCTACTGTCTAAATGAAGACAGATACTGTGGTCTGCCCACGCGCCATCGAGAGAAAAGGGAGATTCCTACATTCCTACGGAACGTGCCCACTGGAAGCCGGTGTACGGGGAGAGCCGGGGGAGTGGAACCACGCCGTGGCAGGCGTCACAGAAATAGGATTCTCACTTTAATTCTACGGCAGTTAGACAAATTTTAAGCCATTATTCTAATTCCGCTGTGTCTGGTCCACTCTTTAGCAACTCCGCCCGATTGGAAAAAGGGATTACTGCAAGACGGCGATGGAAATAATAAGACTTACACCGACTGGGCTACTGGGGAATGGAAATTAATACACACTATGACTTAACTGTGAGAATGAACAGTCGCTGCGAGTCCTTTCCAAGTCTTTTTTCTGTTTTTCTTTTTTTTATTAGCTTTGGATGCTGACCGTCTGCCAGCTCCCTGTCAAGTTGAAAAGCTTCCCACTGGATTCCGCCCGCTTGTTGTAGTTACACTATCTTTGTTTCTTTTTGTTCTTCTCTGTGACCGTCAGGTTTTGGCTCCAGCTTTCTGCCTAAGGAGGAGAGCGTGACGTCGGCCCCGGAGGTGGAGGTCAGCAAGGACTATCAAGCCAGCAGCCAGGTCACTGCCCCCCCCCCCCCCCCCGGCCTTGACCGCATGGAAAAATTACCTTGTCGACTAAAAACACATCAATATAAGTTATATATATATCATTTTTTTTCAACTTATTGTTTTTATTCAGCACAACGTTTTGACAGTACAGATATACAAATACCTTTTACAACATATTCTCAATTACCAGCATGCCTGTACTGTATCATTAATAGACAGCTATGCTTGGGGAAGGGGGCGTTGTTAGGGCAGGGGTTGGCGGAGCCCAATAGCAGAACACAGGAGGAGAGAGAATGGAGCGTTTTAGGTTGGTTTTAATGTTCACCCCCAAGCAGACAGGTTTACAGGTACAGGTATAGTGTGCAACAGGTATAGGAATGTGCAAGTGGACACAAGCAGGTGCACTCCTCATGCTGCGCAGGAGCGTCCAGGCGGGTGGTGTCTTCGGCAGTGGTGCAGTTATAATATCAGAACTGCCTGGACGCCTGGACACCACGTGCACGCGCGCTTCCGCGCATGCGCATACATGTTCCCTCCCGGTCGCACAGAACAGATGATCATTATGCATAAATAGTAGGAAACATGTTTGTATAGGAAATTACTAGTTTTAGTTTCGTTTTTGTAAATATTGCCTTGAAATAAAGAGGCTAAAAAAGGTAGCAGGATGTAGCCTTCAATATATAAAGAAATTATATTGTCAACAGATATGGTTGAAAAACAAACAATGTTTTAAATGTAATTGTAGATACAATATTGTAGTTACAATTTCTTTAATTGAATTAACTAGAAAAATAAATACAAACTAAATTAACAATGTAACTTACAGTTTATAGAAGGACAGTTTCCTTCTGAAGCACAACTTAAGAAATGTCTCATCCTTCCAGTTGGGACCATTTGTCCCATAGTGAGAGCTCCACAGATCAACCCCCACAGGGCTTGTATTTTGGTTTGGCTCTTCTCGTTCTTTGTTATGTTATTGGTATCCTATTATTATGCAAAGTCTAGGTGATAGATAAGTGCCGGGTAGTGTAGTTGAAGACACCTGACGACCTGCGCTATTGTTATAAGACGGTGGGTACTTAGTACTGAGTGGAGCGCATTTTTGTGTGCGCGCACGTGCACATCCGTGCGCGATCTTCTGCTCAGCGAACTGCTAGGACGGCGTGGTACCGGGTGGTACCACCACTGCATCACTGGTCTTCAGGAGCGGTGGTCCTGGGCACAGGGAGAGCAAATATTAGGACAAGGTATGAAACAAGGACAGAGTACCAAGTGCGACGTCGTACCTAGGCAGATAGGTTAACACTGCGACGAGGGAGAGCAGGATCCATGGGCTGAAGTAGAGGTCTGATGATGAGGGAATCTCTCACAGCCGTGTTGATTGATCTCCCTCCGACAGCGTGGGAACGCAGGGGCCGGATGCTGCCCATATAAGGGTACGGAAGGGCGAGGGGTGAGGAAGGCTCTCGTCGTGATGGTGTGGCAGGAGGAGGGGTGAGGAAGGCTCTCGCCGTGATTATGACAGGTGTGGGGGAAACATAGAAACAGATAAGACAGAATATACTACATGTGTGGATGAAAACCACCAGTAAGTGTTGAAACAAAGACAGATTTAAGAAATAAAAAAAATAATAATAATGATATAAAAGTAAAGTTAGTAGTTACAGTTTAGATGCAATCATAGTTGTGTATTGAAGCAATGAAAAACACATTTAGATTAGGTAAGTATTAATGGTAAATTAATGATTAATGATAAATCAAACCATTTAAAAAGGAAAATGACAATAGAATGAGAAATAAGATAAAAAATAATAGTATGAAAATAAAAATAATATGGTGCCTTTATAGCCCTATACGCTCTATACATGCCCACTTTCTATCGAACTGTTCACCTTGCAACCTGACCAGATGAGTCATCCTCTCCATGTCCTGAATTTCTTTAACTTTGTTTAGCCATTGGTTATGTGTTGGGGGACTGGACTTCAACCAATTAATTGTGATCATTTTCTTGGCAGCAGTTAACAGTATTTGAAGAAGATACACATTTTTCCTACCCTCAATGCCCTCCGGATATTTATATATATATTTAAAAAAATATATATATATAAATAAACCTTCTTTTTTTTATCCTTTTTTTATTGGTTTTTTCCCTTTTTACACAAACAACAAACGACAAAAAGACATTGAAATTAAAATATTGACATTGAAATACGAATCAGAAAAAATAAAAATTACAAAAATATAAAGCAACACTAACAAGCACGAAGTGTTCTGTATAGAGGCCCAAGGCTTATTACAAAAATGTAAATAAAAAATTAAATAAAAAATGTAATGAACAGGCGTGACTTTGAATAAATGTAACTCACATCTTGGGTACATAATACAGATACACTAAATATCTGATTTAATACATTAAATAAATGATAAATGAAATTACAATAAACAAACTGAGCCCTCCCAGTAACCCACCCCCCTACGCCCTCCCCTCCCCCCTATACACACATGCACACACACAAGCTGCATCTACATATTTAACTACTGGGAGTGGCTGGGGTGGGATCTAGCATCTAGTCAGTGTCTGCTCGACAGGTGCAGGAGAGCTCCGATAGATCCAGCATGTCAGTTCACACAGGAAGGAGAGACCCCTTGGACACCAAGTCAGCTCATCCAAAAAGGAGAGGCCTGACAGACATAACAGTACAGTTCACCCGGGAAGGAGAAACCCAGCAACCCAGACTATATTTGAGAGAGCAGGTGAATATCGGGATCAGCCGGGAGGCAGATGCTGTAGTTTGTTAACATGGCTTATAAAGGGCTGCCATATGTTGTAAAATGTTTTACTTGAACCCCTGATAGTGTATTTTATTTTCTCAAGTTTGAGAAAGAACATGACACTATTGAGCCATTGTGCTATAGAAGGACTGTTGGCGGATTTCCAGTCTAACAATATAATGCGTCTCGCTAAGAGAGATCACCTTCAAACTCCTGATCCTCACCTACAAGTCCCTCCATGCCCTCGCCCCCCGATACCTGTCTGATCTCCTCCACCAGCACACTCCATCCCGGAACCTACGATCCTCTGATCTAGGTCTCCTCTCCATCCCTCGCACCAGGTTACGGACTTTCGGGGACAGAGCCTTCAGCGTGGCGTCCCCTACCCTCTGGAACTCTCTCCCCCCCCGAAATCCGCAATGCCCCAACCCTGGACACCTTCAAAACTGCTCTAAAAACACACCTCTTCACCAAGGCTTTTCCCCATCAATTAGTTTAGATTAGATTAGGTCCATTATCCATTATCCCTTACCTTCCCTCATCCCCTTTTTTCCCCCTATTTCCCTAGCCCTATTTTTTGTCCTGATTGTGAAACAACCTTGGGTTCTATGAAAGGCGCTATATAAATTTGATCTATTATTATTATTATTAAATGCGATAATTGTTTTTTGTTTAGAGTTAAGAGCTGTGTCTCAGTAGGGGTTCCAAAGATTGCTATCAGTGGGCATGGCAACAGATCTAAATTAAGTACTGTGGACAAAGTGTCGAAAATACCACTCCAGTAGGTGTGGAGTTCTGGACACGTAAAGAACATGTGACTAAGATTGCAGGGTGTGTTATGACACCTGCTGCATTTATCCTCCACCTCCGGGTATATCTCGGAGAGCCTGGATTTGGAGAAATGAACTCTATGTAGTACTTTGAGTTGTATGAGGCTGAGACGAGCACAGGACGTAGTGGTGTGTATTCTCTCTATGGCCTCATCCCACCAGTCATTATTAAACTCCATCCCCAGCTCCCGTTCCCATTTGGTTCTAGCTTTGGTTGAATCACTGTCGTTGAATGACATAAGGGTATCATAGATCCTTGAGATAGATGCTCTTTGGTGTGTATTTGAAGTGAGTGCGTTCTGCTTTTTTTACTCCCATCCCAATTTCGTATCGTCCAATTCTACCCTCCCCTGTCTCGAACGCTGTTAGGCCATGCCTCCCACAAGCCGGCTGCAATGTGGACGAAGCCTTACATCACGTGTCCCCTCCGGTACTCGAGGAAGCAGCCATCGCATCTTTTCACCTGCACAACGCGATCTCTCAGCGTCGGGGGTCTGCGTGGGAGGGACACGCCGCCCCCGTCGCTTCCTGATTCTGCTGCGCAGGCTCACCAACCGACCTGTAGGAGTTGCTGTCCACAACGTCCGATCCCCACCCATCGGCTTCCCACCCCCTAATACTGCCAATTGTATTAGTATGAACGACCAGCCAAGCTGATAGCAATGCGGAGAGCTGGGCTCAAACCCAGCGTCTCCTGCATTGGTGGCGAGCGCCTTGCCCACTACACCACCGAGCCGGCCAGTCCTTAAATGTCTTAATACCTTTATTGTGCCACTGAGAAAAAGTTGAGTCTGTAGAATGGGGGGGGGGGGACAGATGGTTTTTACATATTGGGGCCATTGTGGATGCAGAACAGAACTTAAAATGGCGTCTAAGTTGCTGCCAGATCCTTAATGTGTTAAGAACCACTGGGCTATCTGTAAACTGGCTAGGTTTAAAAGGCAGAGAAGAATAGATAAGGGCAGGTAGGGAAGATGAAGAGCAGTAGCGAGACTCTAACCTACACCAGGGAGTGTTAGGAGACTCAAGCCAGTAGTTGACCTTGTGAATGTGTGCAGACCAGTAGTACAGGCGAAAAATGGACAGTGCAATGCCCCCACTTAGCTTGCATCTCTGAAGGAGAGCTTTGGAGATTCTGGGTCTTTTGTTGCCCCATAAAAAAGAGCCTATCATTTGGTCAAGTGTCTTAAAGAAGTTTTGGGACAGGAATAGGGGGATATTTTGAAACAAATAGAGACATTTGGGTAGAATGTTAATTTTTATGCTATTCACTCTGCCAATCAACGAGAGTGGGAGACTGTTCCATCTCTGAAGGTCAGACTTGGTCTTGGAGACTAGGGCGGCAAAATTAGCAGAGAACAAGCCAGATATTGAACGGGTGACGTTGATTCCAAGGTATTTAAAGCCGGACGTGCTAAATTTAAAGGGCAGGTCCGAGTGTTGCAAATTCAGGGCAGAGTTATTAATGGGGTAACATTCACTCTTTTGAAGATTTAATTTGTACCCCGAAAATGAGCTAAAATTGTCCAGGATGGATAGAATGGCTGGGATACCAGAAGAAGGATTAGTTATGAACAATAGAAGACCATCCGCATATAGAAGAAGTTTGTGCAAGAGTGTACGAGTGTTAAAGAAGATGTGTCTGCCCTTAATAAAACCTGTTTGCTCCTCCGATATTATTCCCGGGAGCACCCCTTCCAAGAGAGAGGCCAATAGTTTTGCCAGCACCTTTACATCGACGTCGAGGAGAGACAGGGGAGTAGTATGATTAAAAAACTTTAATAATGTGTAGAGGGTCAGAGTGTGTTAGGTTTCCAGATGGGTCTTTAATTTGAGGGATTGAGCGGGAAGCTGCGTTCCTTTTGAGTTGATGGGCGAGTAAACGTCCTGATTTGTCTCCAATGTTCATAGTATGTGCTACGTGATTTCATTAAGATTAATAAACAAACCTTCTTACTGTCTTCTACTATCATGCACTCTTCCTACTATACTAATGTGTTTACTACTATGTACTCAACACTGCAGCACCCAGGTTTCAGCACTGTTTGATGAACATTGGGCCTCATTCATGAAGCGATATAAGAACAGATTTAGTTTTTCTTTTTTTTTTACTTTCTTTTTTAGCGTTTATCGCTTTTTCTGGTCAAGCATGACCGACAGAAACAGGTTGAAACGGGATGTAGAGCAGGGGAAGACATTCTGAGAAATAACGGCGGGTCCGGGAATCGAACTCGTGTCCCCCAGATCCGTGACGAGCACGGTTTTCCCCGACGCAGAAATAGTGCCGAGATATGCGGTGAGCTACTGGAGCTCCCCTAGTTTTCGTTCTTAACTAGCATTTCTTCTTATTTTGTTCTTCAAATTTGTTCTTCAATTCAGCAATGTTTTCTTATTTTTGCTTTTCTCTTAGGCAAGACCAAATTCTAAGAGTGGTCGAGAGCACTCTTACCCAGATAAGAAACTCTTACCCAGATGAGAAACATTTAAAAAAGCCTACCATTCATAATAATAATAATACATCAGATTTATATAGCGCTTTTCCTAATGCTCAAAGACACTTTACAAAACAAACAATACAATACAATACAATACAATACAGTTTTAGTAGATACACTAAAAAAAATATAAATAAAAAGGTGAGAGAGGAAGGAGTTCATGGGTTGAAAGCAAACCATTGGTCAATTGCCCCAAATACGACTTTATAAACCCAGAACTTATCAATAATAATAATTAAACTTATTGCGTGCGTTCTGCTTCTGAAATGGATTATATATTGCTGTTAGATCAGTTAGATGCTCTGGCTGCCCAGGCCGTATGCATAGAACGCATATTTACAACCTCTCCTCTCTTCCCCCCTCTCCTCTCCTCTCCTCTCCTCTCCTCTCCTCTCCTCTCCTCTCCTCTCCTCTCCTCTCCTCTCCTCTCCTCTCCTCTCCTCTCCTCTCCTCTCTTCTCTTCTCTGCTCTGCTCCACACCTACAAGTTCTCAGTGCAGTCTGGGTTTTAGCCACAGGGACCTTTCAGAGAGAGATGACAGGTGACAGATCCGGTATTTCCCAACCTACTGCACGATTGGTTCTTGACAAGCGTGCAGTCGTTCAGTATTGACAAAGCCTACTTTGCTGGAAGGATTTATTTCGCACTATACAGTACGTATACGTATAAGTACAAGTATAAGTCTTTATTTGTCATCAGATTAACACACACACACATGAGCGACCCACAGGAACACACATGCACTGAGTCGTGAGTCGTGAGACGTGTGTGTGTGTGTGTGTGTGTGTGTGTGTGCGTGTGTGTCATTTTGAGATCGGTCGCAAATCGCTTCCTGTTGAATGGATTAGACAGGGATCAGATGTTTTACACACGCCTCATTCGCCTTATAAGCAGATGGCAGGCGTGTTTGTATGCAAATAAATTGAGCGCAAATGCGCATTTCAGTTTAAGAACAGGTGGGATTCATCATTCAACACACCTGGGTAAGAACGGATTTGGACTTTAAGAATGGCTTGATGAATGTGGCGATGGCTTTTCTTATTTTTCTCTTAATAATAGACAGGTAAGAAAGAATATAAGAGACATGTTGGTGAATGAGGCCCATTGTTACTCAGCTGTAAGAGTTGTACCCTTCCTGATGACTTGTCGTACAGAACTTGTAAGTCGCTTTGGATAAAAGCGTTCAGCTAAATGACTAAATGTAAACATAAATGTAAAATGGGAATATAGTTTTTCACTGACGGACCTTCAGCCAAAAAGAAGTCCTTGACAGGCTGTATATCCACGGCCCCCATCGCTGTTTCAAGGTCCACCGCCAGAGGAATGCACGTAACAAAGCATGAAGATGTCGGTGTCTGTGTGTGTGTGTGTGTGTGTGTGTGTGTGTGTGTGTGTGAAGCTAATGATCTGATTGGCTGTCCCCGCAGGTGTTCCACGAGTGCTTCCTGAACCCCCCTGTCAGAACAAGGGGACCTGTGAGGAGCTAGGGGCCGGATACGTCTGCACCTGCATGCCTGGATTCACCGGTAAAGTCCTCTCTACTCTAAAGTACTATCTCAAGCCCCGCCCTCTTTTTCTTGATCAACCGATCACGCAGACGGAAAGCAACAGTTGGGATTGGAGGATCAAGAAAGGAGGGCGGGGTTCTCAGTCATACAGCGTATAATTTAGTAATACAATGTATACATGGACCCCTATCATTTAGTAATACAATGTATACATGGACCCCTATCATTTAGTAATACAATGTATACACGGACCCCTATCATTTAGTAATACAATGTATTCATCGACCCCTATCATTTAGTATACATCATTAGTATCCTACATTGCCATATATTCCTATCAATATTTCCCATCTCACTAGCTGTCTCTTGTTGTGAGAGAAAGGCCTGTCAACCTTTTCGTTTAGGTTATATATATATATATATATATATATATATATATATATATATATATATATATATATATATATATATATATATAACTATACTATATATTGGTTATATGGAGTGACCTCACCTGCAAAATACAACTCCTTCCAGGTGCCAAGTGTGAGAGTGACATTGACGAGTGTGACTCCGCCCCCTGCCAGAATGGCGGCCTCTGCAGGGACGGCATGGGTGACTTCCAGTGTCAGTGCAAGCCGGGCTTCGTAGGTACGGAAGCAAAGTGTTTATTTTGGCTTCGTCTAGAAGCTCTGACATATTTGATGATTGTGTTTTTAGAGATTTGATGTCTATAAGAAGTATCTAATCTGTTTTAGCATCAACTTACACATACCGGTACATTGTCTCTGTATCTGCATCAGGAACGCTACTGTATACACTATAGGGAGGTGTAGTCTGACGTCACTTTAGTTTCCCGCGCGGTCCACCCGTATAGGGATTTATCATTGGGAAAATGTATTGTCGGCTATTGTAATAATTCTGCCTCATGAACATTGGCAAGCTTTCCATTTTTGCACAAAATGTGTTCCCTTCTATCACTAACATTATTGTTTAAGCATTTTTGGTTGAAATAAAATGATACGTGTGTTGGTCGCAGGCTCTCTCTGCGAGGCGGAGGTGAACGAGTGTACGTCGTCCCCCTGCCTGAACGAGGGCGTGTGCGTGGACGAGGTCAACCGGTTCAGCTGCAGCTGTGTCGACGGCTTCACAGGTTAGATACCGGGGTCTAATTACCCCCCCCCCCCCCCGTGTACAGCGCAAGAGAACCTGCCCCCCCCCCCATTTCACCCCTCAGGAAGCGACAGTTTAACCTCACCTCATACTGTCATGCGATGGTTCGTTAGGATTACTCTACAGTACAGCCCACAGGACTCACTGACCCGTATATGCAACTGTATATGTATGCAACTGTATGTACATATGTATGCAACTGTATGTACATATGTATGCAACTGTATGTACATATGTATGCAACTGTGTGTACATATGTATGCAACTGTATGTACATATGTGCAACTGTATGTACATATATATGCAACTGTATGTACATATGTATGCAACTGTATGTACATATTTATGCAACTGTATGTACATATGTATGCAACTGTATGTACATATGTATGCAACTGTATGTACATATGTATGTAACTGTATGTACATATGTATGCAACTGTATGTACATATGTATGTAACTGTACATATGTATTACATATTACCGCCACATTACCGACGTTTCAAGAGTCACTTGGTGGTAATACAAATACATACATGTTCTTCTGTCCACCTAGTGTTTATGGTTTGGATGTGCATGCTCTTGTTAAATAAATAAATAAACTATATAGCAGGTAATACTTTAATAATGTTTTCTCAACCTTAGTCCATGATTTATATTCACAAGGATCACATGATTCCTTCTGCAGGGACACGTGAAACTTCTTTTTCTTTATCCACTTTTTCTCCCATTTTCTCCCATCCCAATTTTCGTATCATCCAATTCTACCCTCCCCTGTCTTTGAACGCTGTTTCATGCCTTCATACTCGAGGTAACAGCAGTCGCATCTTTCCACCTGCGCGGCTCGATCTTTCAGTGTCAGGGTCTGGGCTTTGGAGGGGCCCCGCCCCCGTCGCTTCCTGATTCTACTGCGCAGGCGCACCAACCGACCTGTAGGAGTCGCTGTCCACAACGCCCGATCCCCACCCATCAGTTTCCCTCCCCCTAATACTGCCAATGTGTATTAGTGCGGACGACCAGCTAAACTGAAAGCAATGTGGAGTGCTGGGCTCGAACAGGGAGGCGTACCTGTTCGAGCCCTGTCTCCAGTATTCGTGGTGAGCGCCTTGCCCACTGCACCACGTAGCCGCCCTCGTGAAACTTCTTTAATCTCTGTATGTTCTGTATGGTATATCATTCGATTAACGTCAACATTTAACATGGGATACTTGTGAAGTCAATATTATTACACATCTTTTTACCCTCTGCTTTCAGGCCACATATTATTACATTGTTAGATGGTGTAAAGTATTGCTTTTTTACATTTCTTTCTTTTTTTTCTTTTTGCTTCCTATATATTATTATTATAATTATGTTTCATCTCTTTGTAGGTTCCCGCTGTGAGCTGGAGATAGACGAGTGTCTGTCCGACCCGTGTCTGAACGGAGGGGCGTGTGAGGACCTGATGGGAGCCTACTTCTGTACCTGCTCCATGGGCTTCTCAGGGGACAGCTGCGAAGTCGATGTGGACGAATGTTACATCGCCCCCTGTCTGAACGGAGGCTTGTGTCTGGATGCTGTCAATAACTTCAGGTAATAACTAATAGGGTGAAACTGCTCTTTTCAGAAATCTCGCCTAAAGGTACATGCCTAAGTAAATGGAAGATTGCTCCACTTCTACAAGGCCAATTTGCATGTTCTTGGTATCTAGGAACATCTAGGGACCTGGGGGTATGTATTTCCAGTGTCAGAAATATCGTGTCTGTTACTAGGCTTGAGTAAATTGAAAAAAAGGGAGATTATGATTATGATTTACTTTTGCATCTGTGCCGGTGAATAACACCATGTTACAATTGTGTACAAAAGCTGAGCTCGCTCACTGAGCTCATTCAGCACCTTCTTGAGATCAAGTGTAAAACAAATCTAAGCAAATGAATAAAGGGAAGATGATTAAACAGAAGGATTTGTAGATACAGTAATAAATGATAATCGATTTTAATTATAAATTCATATTTGACCTTGAACTTGACCTTGACCGTATTATGATCAAATCATACATCTATGGATAGGGAAAAGGCTCCTCTTTCCAATGGCAGGGTTGAATCTGGATTTAGACATTTCCTTGCGGTTTTACAATAAAAGAGATATATAATTAGCATTTCTTTGATAAATTCGTATTTTCGGTAAATCGTATAAAACATCGGTAAAAATGAAAATATACGGGGAGCTCCAGTAGCTCACCGCGTACCTCGAACGCTATTTCGGCGTCGGGGACAACCGTGCGCGTCACGGATCTGGGGTTCGACTCCCGGACTCGCCGTATTTTCTCAGAGTGTCTCTCCCCCCATCTATACCCCATTCAACCTGTTTCTGTCGGTCGTACTTGAACAGAAAAAGCGATAAATGCGAAAAGAACCAGCTGACTGGTCAAAGTTTAAAAAAAAAAATTAAAATATACACTTTGACTACTGTTTTGATAGGGTTATGGTATTTACTCTTGGCTACAACAAAAATAATTTAAAAAACAGAACCTCTTAACATCCAAGGGCCCACATGTGGGCCCTCATGAGGACGATTCGCGACGCGCCACTTTGCCGACCTCTAGCAGCATTGGGTGTGCATTTGTTTTATACAATATATAGATAGAATTAAAGCCCTATTTGTTGCCTGTCAATTGCCCTTTCAGGTGACAAAATCCATTCAGCGGTTCTCGAGGTACATGCCGATATGTGAGGCGTGCGCCAAAGTACACATTACCACCCCCGACCTCCGGGGGCTCTAGCTCCGTCAATCATTTGGCGATCTCGAAAGATTTTGGACAGGGTTGTAGCCAATGAGTGTGGCTTTCCAATGATCCCCCATGATATGCTAATTGGGGGCAGCGGTGGCCTAATGGTTAGAGAAGCGGGTTTGTGACCGGAAGGTCGCCGGTTCGATCCCCGGGACCGGCAGGAAAAATCTGCCGCCGAAGTGCCCTTGAGCAAGGCACTTAACCCCCAACTGCTCCAGTGGAGTTGCTCAGTGGCCAATGGTGTCAGACTGTGGTTGTACTGGGCAGCTCCCAGGTATGAATGGAACTGTGTGAATGTGAAGCAGGGCGTAGCTGAAAAAGAGCATCTGTGCTCAGCGAACCTACCCTGGGTAAATAAAGGTTAAACAACAAGTTAAGTAGAAACCTTTTTCAGGCTACAGTTGAACATTTTCACACCACAGAAGGTTAACCCTTTCACTACCACACTACAGACAGTTAACCCTTTCACTACCACACTACCAAAGGGTTAACACACTACAGAAGGTTAACCCTTTCACTGCCACACTACAGACGGTTAACCCTTTCACTACCACACTACCAAAGGGTTAATACTTTCACACTACAGAAGTTTAACCCTTTCACCACCACACTACAGCAGTGTTTCCCATTAATTACTTAGACTGTGGCGGCCCGCTAATTGGTCTAATTGGTCCCGCCACAGTTTTATAATGAACCAAAAATAATAATAATAATTTTTTTTTAATTATTAAATATATATATATATATGTATATAAAGTTTGCCAATAGGGATGTATCAGTAGTATTGCCAGTGGTAGTAGTCGTAATAGTAATCCAGTATATATATTTTTTTTTCTAAAAAATAAACTAGTTCAACACAGGTAACCACTTTTGCTTAATTTTTCTTTGATGGCTCAAATGTATGCTCTAGTCCAGTGGTTCCCAAACCTCTCCTCGAAGCACCCCAGCTGTTCCATGTATTTGTTAAATTCAACCACCAGCACACCTGATTCAACTAATAAAGGGCTAGTTAAGTTGAATCAGGTGTGCTGGTGGTGGAATTTAACAAATACATTGAACGGCTGGGGTGCTTCGAGGAGAGGATTGGGAAGCACTGCTCTAGTCGATTTTGTGTTTTGAGTAGGGATGCTCGATATTGGCTTTTTTACCGATACCGATATTCCGATATTGTCCAACTCTTAATTTCCGATACCGATATCAACCGATATCAACCGATACCGATATATGCAGGGTTTCCCACCCCAAAAAACAGAATAATTTCAGGTAACTAATAATTTCACTGGATATATATATAACAAATATTGTTATTGTTTTTTTTCTTTTTTTAAACCGATACCGATATTTTCCGATATCACATTTTACTGCCGATATCGGCCGATAATATCGGTCAGCCGATAATATCGGACATCCCTGGTTTTGAGCACAAAGTTCATCATAGATCTGGCCTCTTTATTTTGCTCTCAAATTGCACCAGATTGATGCATTTAACTTTAAAATAAAAAAATAAGTTCCGGGGGGCATGCCCCCGGACCCCCCTAGAGGGGCCGAGGTTCGCCCACCACCACCGTTTCACTAAATCCTGTGGGAAACACTGAGACGGTTAACCCTTTCACTGCCACACGACAAATGGTTAACCCTTTCACTACCACACTACCAAAGGGTTAATACTTTCACACCACATAAGGTTAACCCTTTCACTACCACACTAAAGACGAAAGGGGAGATGAAGCATAGCGATATAAACATAGTCATAGCATCAAATTAGTATTTAGATAATCCACAGAAAAAATCACGTTATAAAAATAAGCAGTTTCTAAGAAAAAACTATTTGTTATGTCCTTTTTTGAAGCATTTATCAACATGGGCGCCACCATTTTGTTTGGTGACGTCACGGTGTTGGTTTGGTCTGGCTCCTGCTGGTTAGCTACCTAGTAAACATGGAGTGTCAGTAAATGCAACGTTGCCTACCAAACAACGGGACCGCGGTGGTTCTTATTGCTCCTGGCTGTTCAAACAAATTTTATCGTGTGAAAGAGAGGAAAGTTGGTTCATTTCCACAAACTACCAGTGAAAAAAACAGTGTTGTTCAACCACCGTTGCGGGGCATTTAGCTACCTGGCTACCTAGCTCCAGTTCAACCACCGTCGCGGGGCATTTAGCTACCTGGCTACCTAGCTCCAGTTCAACCACCGTCACGGGGCATTTAGCTACTTGGCTACCTAGCTCCAGTTCAACTACCGTCGCGGGGCATTTAGCTACCTGGCTACCTAGCTCCAGTTCAACCACCGACGCGGGGCATTTAGCTATCTGGCTACCTAGCTCCAGTTCAGCTAACTAGCTACATGCAGCATTTAGCGAGCTGGGTTAGCCGGCTAGTTGGCTTTGAATCCTGGCTGCGGCTAGGTAGCCAGGTAGCCGGGTAAACGTTGTTTTCCCCGTTATCCTGGAGCGCGCGGCTAACGCTATGCTATATTGGGCTACTGTTTCTGTTCTGTCTCCCTGCTACGGGAATGTCTGTCTATACTACAGTCTTCCCTCCTCTCAACCATTCATGCTGACGGTCAATCGGTGTCTACTGGGGGAGTATTGCGGGGGGGGCTTTGTTTACCTTTCATGGGTAAATGGGCTGAGTACTAGGGCTGGTGTGCTGTTGTGAATATTATGAATGAATGCGGGACTGGTTCTCTCTGGTCCGCATCCCCTTAACGTTGTGTGCATGGGCTTGCCCATTCTACAGTATATTCGTGGTGTTAGTTCATTTATTCATTAACCCCTTCATGATGCACACCACAGTGGAGGTTGCTGTTTGCAACCACCACTGGTGCTCCGTGTTAGCATCAGTCCTTTGCTTTTGACATGTTGAAACAGTGCCCCGCCCGGCCGACGCCATGAGGTGGGTCGGCCCGGCGAGTGGCTGGTGGGCTGCTAAAGCCTGTACCGCCACGGTATGGAATTGGCAGCGATTAGTAACTGTGTTCGAATTGCTGTTTTTTCTATCAAAAAATGGTGTCTGGTGGCGGGGCCTTGAGGGCCAGCCGACGTCGACACATCGCACAAGGTTGTTGGCGTTATTAGCTTTGACCTAGCCGCAAGCTATAACCGCTCAGGGCTCCCCTCTCCGCAGAGGCTTTTGGTCTTCTGCTGGAGCGTGGGCGGTATTGTCCTAGGCCCCACACCGCTTCACACCGCGCAGCCAGAAGAAGAGAGAGCACGGCCTCGTCAGCGGCGATGACGAGGCCCTCGACAGGCGGCCATGTTTTCCCCCGCCAGAGGTATCCTGGGCGTTGAATCGACAGGTGTCCACAAGGCCGACAGCCTTGGCGGCCGAGGGATCGGCCATGTTGGATGAGCTCGGCTTGGAATATACAAGCCGTCGCCGTCCTGCCGCAAGCAGCCCGCTCTCCGATCACTCCCTCCCCCAACACCAGCGGAAAAGGGGCTCTGATTGTTTCCTTTGGCTGCGGGCCACGTGCCTTCGTTGAAGCGCGTGCGGCCCCACTTTTCGCTTCTCAGGGGCTGACACCCAGTTGATGGCTGAGCCTGGGTCTGTCCGTGAGAATGTTGTGCTGTCAAGCGGCTCCCACACCATAAGCTGTGTTTGGTTGAGCCTGGTGTTACGTCTGTCAACTATAAGTGTTGTCAGCAGGGGGGCTCGAAACCTTTTTGAGGCACACAGTGCGGGCTTCCCCGACCTTGCCTTCGCCAGGCCAGGTATCATGTTGGTGCCTCCCACTCCTGAAAGATTGGCAGTGGTCTCGCAGGCGCGCGTGATTTGGGTGGTAGTAATATCACTGCAGGGCTACGGTGTGTAGGAACCCATGGGGGCCTCACACCTTGCATGTCCGGCTGCAGAATAACTCCTCGGCATGTTCTGGAGGGGTGTTCAGTGGGGGAGCTTTTGTCACCTAGAACTGATGTCAGCTTCCCCCGTATCAAACCGGCCTTTTCTGTCGGGGTCCCCCCTTGGGTGCGATTGCCTCGTGGGTAGTGTCAGGGTCAGATGTCCCGACACGGAACGCTCTGCTCGCACGGGTCCAGGGTTGGCTACGCACAGCGGGTGGGACCGGGCCGCCTATCTACAGTTCCTAGTGGACCTGCGCCACATAGCGGCGGGTGCGTTGGGAGTGTCATCATATATGGCTACAGCAGTACCATATGTCGAGGTGGATGGAGAGAACGCTGAGGCGGGGACTTGTTACACAACCCCACCCATTTTCGGGTTTGGTACAGACCCTATTGTCAGGGTCACCAGCGGTGACAGCTCTGGTCAACGAGATCCAATCTCTGTGGACGAAGCAAGCCATCGTCGTGGCGTTTTCCTCCCGGTGTTCTCTGGTGCCTGAGAAATCGGGAGGGGGGTGTCAGACCCATGCTGGACCTGTCCCATGGGAAGGTTCAGCATTTTTTGGATCGTCTCCTACCTGTTGAACACTGTCAGGTGGGGGTCTGGTTCTCCTCCATAGACCTGTAGGATGCGTATTCGCATCCCCGATCTTCCATCCTAGGGCTTACCTACGCTTCCTTTGCAGGGTTAGCGTATGAGTACCAGAGGCTGCCGTTCGGCTTTTCTCTGGCTCCCCGCATCATCACCAAGTGCGTGGAGGCCGCACTGGGGCCTCTGCGTCGTCAGGGGTTACGAAGTGTATTCTGCCCTGACGACGTTCTGGTCCTTGGCGGTCAAGGTGGATCGTCAGGTCTCGTACCAGGCAGGTTCCTACCAGCCTGGGGTTTGCTGTAGACTGGAAGTAGAGTACTCCTCTTCCCAGTCAACGGGTGGAGTGCTATGGGCATCCCTCTCAGAGCGTGTTGTCGACACGCTCAGGAGGTTCCGTCCTAGGACGGTTACGCCGCTGTCCGTGATACGCCTGCTCGGTATGATGGCATCTGCTCATTCCGTGGTCCCTCTTGGCCTCCTCTTCACCCCAGGAGGGGGTTACAGAGGTGGGTTTTCCAGTATGGAAATAGACCCGGTGAGAGGCAAGTGGAAGCGGCTAAGGTTCCCGTGTCAGTACTGGGGGACCTCGCCCCTAGGGAGGGCCTGGGGTCCTCACCAGGGGGGTCCCCATGGGCAGTAGGCTGTCACACGTCACGTTTTTCACCGACGCCTCCCTCGCTGGAGACGCGTCGGGCCAGCACAGTAGGGGGCAGCTGGCAAGCCATGCTGCCCGGTCTGCGCTACGTTCAATGTGTTGGTATTGAAAGCGGTCCTTCTGGTCCTCAAACGGTGTTGATCAGGACGGACAATACGACGTCAGTGTCGTATATCGACAGACAGGGAGGAGTACGCTCCCCCCGTCTGCACCGGGCGGCGGGCGGCTGGCTATGGGCGTTCTCCATCTGCGCGGCCTGAGTGCTCTCCACATCCCTGGCAGGGTGAATGTGGGTACAGGTGTAATGTCGCGGGGCGGTCCTCACCCTGACGGGTGGGGATTACGTCCGGACATAGTCAGGCAGGTCTGGGACCGATGCCGTGCCGCCTGGGATTCTTTCCCCCATACATCTGTTAGGTCAGTTGTTGGGGCGGGTACGTTGAGGAGCGCAGGTCCTTGATCCTGATTGCGCCGGACCGGGGCGCAGCTGTGTGGTTCCCGGTCCTGATCCAGCTCTTGGTATCCCGTCATGGCCTGTTCCTTGGTCATCGCGGGCCCTCTCTCAAGCGCACGGGTCTCTGTGTTAGTTCCCTGTGCTGGGCCAGCTGCTGGTGGGTTGGCTGGTGAGAGGGTGAGTCTGGAGAGGATGGATCCTTCTGTGGTTGGTACCATCCGGAACGCGCATGCTCCCTACACTATCGCGGGTTACGCGGGTAGGTGGCGTATTTTCCAAGAGTGGTGTAAGGCCACCCTCTTGTGAAGCGTTTCCTGCTTGGCGTTCGACGCCTTAAGCCGGTGAAAACGCTCTTTGGCTCCGAGCTGGGATCTTCAATTTTGTCCTCGTCGGTTGTCCTTGGCCCCGTTTGAGCCTCTTGAACAAGCGCTGTTGGAACGGCTGTCGTTCAAGACTGCGTTCTTGCTGGCCATCACCTCCGCTAAACGCGTGGGTGTGCTTTGTGCTCTCTCGGTACGGCCAGAGTGCCTGTCTTTTCGTTCCGATAGCGGTGCCACTCTGCGGCCTAATCCAGCCTTCGTGCCTAAAAATATCCGGAGTGCTTCCGCTCCAGGGATATTATGGTTCAGGCGTTTCATCCGCCTCCTCACGCTAGTGAGTTGGAGGCGGGCCTTCACCTGTCATGTCCGGTCCGGGCTTGGGAGTTTACCTCAGCCGTACTCAGGGCCTCTGGGCTACCGATCACCTCTTTGTCTGTTACGGTGGCTCTCGTGCTGGTAAGGCACTGTCGAAACAGTGCCTGTCCCATTGGTTGTGCGAGGGCATTGCCCTTTGCTACGCGTTGGCCGGACTGGCTCACCCTGGGGGCGTCAGGGCGCACTCCACTCGTGGGGTGGCGGCCTCTGCCGCTCTCCTGGGTGGGGCCTCGGTGGAGGACATCTGTGATGCGGCTTCATGGTCCTCACCGGGTCCCTTCGTAAGGTTTTACCTCATGGACATGACCGGGGGTTCTGTCTCCCAGGCGGTTCTGAGGTCTGTGGCCTCTCCTGCTTCCCGTCCTTTGGTGGGGTAGCAGGCGTGTGTGGGTGTGGGCCACAATGTGTTGTGTCACACGTGGTTCCGCCTGTGCTGTGCGTTCAAGAGGTTCTAGTTCCCTCTTGTTCGCACTCGGGTGGAGTTGACTGCCGCCCCCTCTTCATTAGGAAGAGTGGGGTGACGGGACTCCCCTCCCCCCTGATGTGGGCTTACGGGTCCTCAGGGGGTGCATTTGTCGGACCTCGCGTCCGCTCTACCCCATATCTCGGTATGGCTTAAGAGCGGGACGCGATGCCAGTACGAGTATATAACGACAGGTTATGTATATAACCTAGTTATATGAGTACTGGCTAAGCGTCCCGCTCTTAGCGTGCCCTGAGTTCCTTTGGGCAAACCTTTCTTTGGAAACGATTTTCCGAGGAAGAGTGAGTGGTGACCACGCCTAGTACTATATAGTACGGCAGTAGGGCGGGGCCTGGCAGGTGCTGGGTGTATTGGTTTTTATTCGTTCATGGAGTACACTAGGTACATGAGATGAGGTATATCTCGGTATGGCTAAGAGCGGGACGCTTAGCCAGTACTCATATAACTAGGTTATATACATAACCTGTCGTTAACCCTTTCACTACCACACTACAGACGGTTAACCCTTTCACTACCACACCACCAAAGGGTTAACCCTTTCACTGCGACAATACAGAAGGTTAACCCTTTCACTGCCACACGACAAATGGTTAACCCTTTCACTACCACACCACAGAACCCTTTCACTACCACACTACAGACGGTTAACCTTCTGTAGTGTGGTAGTGAAAGGGATAAACAGTATGCTGTCGACTGTAACATGGTCACCGTTTTGTGTTTTGTTTTGTTTAGTCGTTTATCGGTAGTATATTCAACTCTCTCGCTGTACTCTCGATGCCAGAACTTATTCAGACGTTTCCAGCAGGTGACCCCGCTTGTTATTGAGGTCAGAGAATCCCTGTGACCCCCAACATTTAAAACACATGGAAAACGCTGCCATAATTTACGTTTTATTGTCTGACAGAATTCAGTGGGATAGAAATCATTGTCCTCTCGAGAACTTGTACGTGGTTTGGCATCTGTTTTCCATTTCCAAATAAAGGATATGTATTTATCGTGCATCTTACAGTTGGAATGCTGATCTGAGACCCGATTGGCTCATACCGGGTAAGCAGTGGGGAAACGTCTCTAGAATTGTAGTTTACCAAACTACTAGCTGCTTCGCAATGAAAAGTAGTTAAACTACATCTTAATTAACTACTCTGTAGTTTGTCAAACTAAACCTACAACTAGGTTCAATCAATTAATTTTATCAAACCGCACTTTTTTACTCTGTCTATTCTATTTTTATAATTTTTATTACTGAATGAAACCGTAAACAGAGAGGCCTATTGGGATGTTAATGTGAAAAACTGTGATTTACCTTACCTTGCTACCTCTCTATCTTTTTTATGCTCGCTTATGCCTGTCTTTTTACTACATGACCTCCCCCAAAAATAAAAATAAATACTGAGATTTTAATGTAGTTAAATGACCACCTAACACTGAGATTTTAATGTAGTTAAATGACCACCTAACTACCACAAATCGTGGTTAAATTAGTAATTGAACTATGTATAGTGAGGTATATTATCGTCATGGGACCTGATAAATGATCCTGGATCAGTCCCCCTTTTTTTTATAAATAATTTTAGAAGTGTGATAACTATCCAGAATTGAGATCTCAAGCCCCACCCTCTTTTTTCTATCCTCCAATCACAACTGTCGCTTGGACATGGGAAGCAACGGTTGTGATTGGAGGATCATGAAAAGAGGGGGGGGGGGGGGGGGGGGGGGGGGGGGGGGGGCTCGAGATCAGGTCAATTAAGAGATGAGGTTTGAGTCAGTGCCGTGATGGAAACGTTTCCGAAGCCGCTTCCTCTTAACCCTTTCACTGCCGCACTACCAAACGGTTAACCCTTTCACTGCGACAATACACAGAAGGTTAACCCTTTCACTGCCACACTACAGAAGGTTAACCCTTTACTATAGTGATAGTAAAGGGTTAACCGTTTGGTAGTGCGGCAGTGAAAGGGTTAACTACCAGCAAGACAAATCTCGTTGTGAGAGGCTACGTGTGCAGCCGCCGCAGCACTGAACCGTTTAGAACGTTGGGGCCAGTGTTGTAGGATTCAAGTACTGGACTGATTTTCAGGACTCGTGACTCGACTTGGACTTGAGCACTGATGACTCGGACTGGGACTTGGACTCGAGCATTGACTGCATTCGGACTCGGAAGGTGCAGACGTGGACTTGGACTTGTTAATTAATAAATACAGTTATTTATCAAATAATTAATTGTAATAGGCCCTAATCGTTTGGCATAAAATATTGATGGCTATATTAATACCATAACATTATTGAATTTTGTGCAAGGGCATGTTTAATGTACTGTAGACCTTTTTTATTTGTATGTCAGCTCTTTGACTGCCAGAGTAGAGTGGACTCAACCTTGATGACTTGGACTCGACTCGGACTCGACTCGAGCTCTTCTTTGGTGACTCAGACTTGGACTCAGACTCGAACACAGGGGACTTGAGACTCGACTCGGACTCGAGATTTAGTGACTCGACTACAACACTGGCTGGGGCGAGCAGGTCCGATGCCATCACGTTCCGTTCCCCTCTCCGTCCAGATGCCAGTGCGTGGAGGGCTACCGGGGACGCCTGTGTGAGGTGGATGTGGACGAGTGCGACCCCAACCCCTGCGTGAACGGGGCCAGCTGCCTGGACGGCCTGGGGGCCTACACCTGCCGTTGCCTCCCTGGGTTCAACGGAACCAGGTGTGAGACAGGTACTGTAGGACAGGCGACGCATCACCATGGCTACCGGAGAGAGAGAGGAGGAGGAGAGAGAGAGAGAGAGAGAGAGAGAGAGTTAGAGAGAGAAAATAGGAGAGGGAGAGTGAGAGAAAGAGAGAGGAGAGAGGGAAAGAGAGAGAGAGAGGTAGAGAAAGAAAATAGGAGAGAGAGGGAGAGAGAGACTAAGAGAGAGGGAGAGAGGGAGGGAGAGAGATAGACTGAGAGCGATAGCAAGCGAAACACAACATGAGAAAGGGGGGGGTGGGGGGTGAGAGAGGAGGAGAGAGAGATCGAGAGAGGAGGAGAAAGAGAATAGGACAGGGAGAGTGAGTGAGAGAGGGAGGGAGAGAGAGGGGGGGTGGGGGGTGAGAGGAGGAGAGAGAGATGAGAGAGTTAGAGAAAGAGAATAGGAGAGGGAGAGAGAGAATGAGAGAGGGAAATAGAGAGACAGAGAGAGGGGTGAGAAAGAAAATAAGAGAGAGGGAGAGAGAGACGAAGAGAGCGAGAGAGAGAGAGAGGGAGGGAGAGAGAGACTGAGAGAGAGCAAGTGAGGGGGAGAGAGTGAGAATAAGAGAGAGAGGAGAGAGGGAAAGAAAGAGAGAGAGAGAGTTATGGAAAGAAAATAGGAGAGAGAGATAGGGAGAGACAGATAGGGAGAGAGGGAAAGAGAGGAGAGAGGGAGAGAATATTAAGGCGATCTGACACCTCAGTAGCATTTGAACGAGAGAGACATCTTTTCACCACCAACACTTGACAATGTTTTATTCGCTCATCATAACAAACATCGTCCACCAGAGATGTCGTCCGCCTTCAACCTGGACTTTGAGGTGTCCGGTATCCACGGTTACGTGATGATGGACGGGGTGATGCCGGCGCTGACGGAGATCACCTGCACGTTCTGGATGAGGTCCTCGGACACCACCAACTACGGCACGCCCATCTCCTACGCGGTGGAGGGCAGCGATAACGCCTTCCTGCTCATTGATTATAATGGGTCAGTGTGTGCAGTAGATTAGATTCAAATCTATTGTGATTATAATACATTATACATAAAGTACAGTACAATGAAAACAAGTTGGCATCTGAGTGCAAATGTAGCAGTAAAGTGCAATAGCAATATACAATGTGCAAGTGATTAAACTGGATTATATGAAAGAGTACTACTGAGTAATAATGCGAATCTGATGTATGTACAGTGTTATAGTATTATATACAGTGATACAGGTATAAAAACAAGTCATGGCCAGTGCCATAACTAGTAAGAGTTAAGGGATATACAGATATAGATATAGTATATACAAGTATATACTATTACATGGAGGTATATTCAGACAGATACAAATATATACATATAATGCAGTATATACAGCATTATTGTACATTCTATCATGTTATATGGGTATAGTTTGAGGTAGGTACTGTAGTTATGATTACAGTGTAAGGCAGTTGTAGACAGTGAAGATAAAGTATACAGTATCACACTCTAAATCAATATTAATTCACATAATATATTATAGGATTGGTATAAACAGCTTCTTCCTGTTCTGCGATTACGATGATTAATTCGCACTGTCACTGACTTCCAAAAGCCTTGGCTCTCCCCATGAAAATCAGTCCGATTTGCCGATTGCCGATTTGCCAATGCGTTCTTGGCAATAACAACATCCAGTATGTTTTCATGGGTTGGCTCGGATCCCGGGTCATGAAATATTGTCAACAATGCGGGGGACAATGCCGGTTGTGAATTACAACCGCAACAACAAAAGAAAATACTATAAATCACACAACTGTCAGATAAAATTGTTACCACCATCTGATGCAACTTTTTTTGTTTGTCCTTCGTTTGACTAGCGTTGAGTAATTCAAGTGACACTGTACTCATACATATTTTATCCTGCGGGTCATAACCATTTCTCTCTTTGTCTCTTTGTACTCTCTCTCTCTTCTTTCTCGTTTGATATTTTTTCTCGCTTCCTTATTCTATTTTCCCGCCTTTTATTCCCCCCCCTCCCCTCTCAGCTGGGTGCTGTATGTTAACGGTAAGGAGCGGATCACAGACTGCCCCGCGGTGAACACAGGCCAGTGGTACCACATTGGCGTGTCGTGGCGGAGCTGGGACGGGGACTGGAGGGTCTACATCAACGGGAAGCCCTCGGACGGAGGCAAGGGCCTGTCGGTGGGCAGCACCATCCCAGGTCCGTCTTCCGCCCGCTGGCCTTTCGCAAACCTTTGTCTCTTTTCAAAATAGCAGCGTATCTGCAGGGTATTACAAAGTCTTAAAAAGTATTAAATTCATACGTCTTAAAAGGTATTAAAAAGTCTTACATTTCATTTGCACAGGTATTACATTTTGGGGCGTCGGGAGATGAAATAATATTAAATATATGAAATGTTTTTGTATTCAAGTCGTTGTTTTTTGCGGGGCTATACCTTGGTGCGTCTGGCGAGAGCTTGTATGGAACGCGCGAGAATGAAAATTGGTGCTGCAAGTGTAGCCACCATTTCAGTGTTTCTATGTGTGTTTTTTGGCTAGTATTGGCATTAAATGTGCTCTAAATTAGGGGTCTCAAACTCAAATTGGCTTGGGGGCACTGCTGGTATTGTCGTCTCATAGGAGGGCCACTTCAACATTCAAGTACTACTAACTACAAGAAAGCACAATATTTTTTCTTTGTTATTTTAATAATCAATCACGGAGTATGCAGTGAGCGCTCTAGCTTTGTCGCCTAGCTGATCGTAAATGTTACCAGATAACTCGCCAATTTCCATTGAACTCCACGAAAAAAAAATTGGACTTTGAATAAGTCTTTATTCATTGCACACATTGACAATGTCGTCATGCAGTGTTTTGCCTTGGAAAGAGACATTGTTGTTAAATTTCAAGTCCAAACAATAGATAGATAACTCTCTTAAATTGCCGCTCTCTTCTCTGATGAAAACTACCTCTGGTTCTACCTCTGGTTTATTCAACATGCAGTACAACGTACTGTGCACCTCTACAGTGACATCTACGGGTGAATAATAAATGCTGCAGCTGAATAGACAACACGTGGCTTTCTTGCCTGCCGGCGCTGCCAATAGGGTCCAGCTGCAGCCTCGGAGATTGGTCCAGATTGGGCAACTTCCGCCCAGCCACAAGATTATTTCTCCCGTGACAGGACAATGCGCTGATTGGCGGAAAGTACGGAAGTATCTTGAAGTACGTCTGACGTACGTCTGACGTTTCTCTACGTCCGTTAGCGAACGTGTTAATTGAACGTCAAAATCAAAAGCAAGTACGTCTGCGCTGACGAGAGGGGGGGGGGGGGGGGGTGCTTGTATTGATCAGGTTAGTAGATATTGTACCGATCAGGTATTACAGATCATATCCGCATGAAATAAACTAAAATGTTAAAACCCATTTAGACTGTTTCTCATTCCTGTACTGTTGTTTATACTCTGCTCCTGTGTTGTAACCCAACCCCCTCCAATGTACAGTAAATGACCGACCAAGTATGGTTTTGTCAATATTCCAATGTACAGTTTTGCTTGTACAGTTGTACAGTGTGATTGTCCCCCACCCCCCCACCCCTCCTACCCGACCCCCCCCCCCCCCCCAACCACCTCCAATGTACAGTCCCCCCCCCCCCACCTACCCAACCTCCTCCAATGTACAGTTTCTACGTCAAATGTATATACTCTCTTTTCTGTACTCTTTTTGTATCACAAACAATACTGTATTTGCAAATCTGGTATGTCATAAATGTATAGATGTAGCAGTACTGTCTATCTGTATGTCGTGTATGTCAATATTATGTTATGATGAATTGAAAATGGGGGACCCTGATGTAAACAAGTCGAAAGGCTTTCTCTGGTCTGCATACCCTTAACAATTGTGTGTATTGAGCTGTACTGTATTGTACCCATTCTGCAATCTGTTAATACAATTTTCAATCAATCAATCAATCAATCAAGACCTGCGTTGCGGGCACTGCATTCCGTTCTCAGAATGGATTTGACTCGAGAGAGATCATCAGCAGGCTATATATGATATTCAGACTCTAGATCTATTTGCAGAGCCAGATGAGATGAGGCAACCTGTGCGATTGGCTCTTGACAACTAATTTTGCACGTACTGTATACAGTATGTGTGTATGCGCGCACTGCGGGAGGTGGCCAGAAGCGCGCAATTAGCCAACTACTATTATTACTACTATATTAATACAGTCTATTCCATTATATAGCTATAGGTGCTGTATGATGACAATTACATTTGATTCCTATCTAATTTTGATCCATCGCAAAGCGCTCCAGCGCTTGAATACGGCCGGGGGATCCGCTCTATACAATGCAGACCCACGGCTCTCGTATTATAATGAGCCCGCGAGGCGTGTTATTATTAGAGTTAATAATATTGTATATTGTTTACACTGCCTTTTTATTCTGTACTATAATTATGTGACCTGTACCTCTATGTCTTCTACAACTACCTGTACCTCCCCTCCCCCCGGCCCTCCCCATGCTGCTGAATTTATCTTATCTTATGAATACAACGTTTAACGTTCGCTAACGTAGAGAATTAAACGTCAGACGTAATTCGAGATACGTCAGACGTACTTCGAGATACTTCCGTACTTTCCGCCAATCAGCGCATTGTCCTGTCACGGGAGAAATAATCTTGTGGCTGGGCGGAAGTTGCCCAATCTGGACCAATCTCCGAGGCTGCAGCTGGAGGCTACTTGGCGCTGTATAGGTTGACTAGAAATGATTTAGCGGGCCGGATTACAACATATTTTGATATCACGTTGCGGGCCAGACGGAAGGGTGGGGCGGGCCGCAAATAGTCAAATGGGCCAGGAGTTTGAGACCCCTGCTCTAAAAGGTCTTAAAAACTCTTAAATTGAACTTGTTGAAACCTGCAGATACCCTCAGTTTATTTCTTGCTACCAAAAACTGATTGCAACAACATCAGTTTTTATTAGTGTGTCAGTGGAGGCTGCTGACCAAATTTTTAGGTGAAGCACAAATTATTATATTATATTATATATTAAATTATATTTTTTAAACATCCCCAACGCTGCAACACCCCCATTCCTCCCAGGTGTCAGGCTCCTCATTCGCTTCCATTCATTTTGGGGACCATGTTTAAATATCATACTTCTGAAGTATAAACAAACTATATTGCTGTGACGATTTCAATAACACAGACCATTCTTAGAGTCAATGGTATGCAAAACTGTACATTGGAATATCTAACATGTATTTACCACCTTCCTCTGCACAAGGCCACAGATTGGTTTTATGTAACACAATGAATGAATGAATGAATGAATGAATGAATGAATGAATGAATGAATGAATGAATGAATTAATGAATGAATGAATGAATGAATGAATGATGAATGAAAACTTTATTTAACAGATTGCAGAATGGGTACAATACAGTACGGCTCAATACACACAATTGTTAAGGGGATGCAGACCAGAGAAAGACTTTCGTCTTGTTTACATCAATTCAGTGCCACATACACACAGTCCTCATATCCCTCCTAGTTACACACAGTCATCATTATCCCTCCCATACAATACGCACAACACAACAGACTAACTCGTCTTGCTCAATACTTGTTTATGAGTTTTAAGAGACAGCACTGTAATCTCTCTCAACCAAAGCTCTACTAGTTAACAAAGATCTCCACCTTGCTATCTGAAACACTGACACCATTATCAACCTAATAATATCAACCTGATAATATTGAAACATTATCAATATAACGTTAGCTACCAACTTTAGCAGGGCTCCTAATAACACAAGATACATTTCACTATGAATTGAAAATGGGGGACCCTGATGTAAACAAGACGAAAGTCTTTATCTGGTCTGCATCTCCTTAATAATTATTTGAGCCGTACTGTATATTGTACCCATTCTGCAATCTGTTAAATAAAGTTTTCATTCATTCATGCCTTTTGAAAAGTGACATGGTCGATGTAGGAGTTATGATGCGGTTTCAATTCGGTTACAGTAACGTTACACAAACTGACATTCTAAAGCCAAGAAGACACGACTTACCCATATCGTTGAATAGTGCAGCTTCTCCATGTGACGAGTCCGACTCGAGCCGCTTGCATTAATCCCATGGAAAATGTAAACAATAGTGCATCGCGAGCCAGCTTGTTGCATCAAATTGATGTTTGGCTTTTGTCTCCCGAGTGACGTTACATTTACATTTACATTTAGTCATTTAGCTGACGCTTTTATCCAAAGCGACTTACAAGTTCTGTGCGACAAGACAGCAAGAAGGGTATAACTCTATCAGCTGAGTAACAATGTTCATCAAAGTGTTGCGTGTTACAGTGTAGGTTAGTTTATTAGGACAAGTGCATGACATTAAGGTTAGTCGGGGTTAGAACTACTACACTTCGGCTGCGTCCAGGCTAAGCACTGCAGGCTTTCGTTTTACAACGACTGAGATAAAAAAATATATATATCATCAAACGATGCACAATGGAGAGGCATTGTTGTTATTGATATCATCTTCATCAATGTCATCAGCCCTGTTTAGACATTCACAAGACTTGCGTAACGACAAGTTATCTTCCTGAGATAAAACATTATTTTGAAAACAAGCTCGCTGCAGAGCCACAGTACGGCACAAGAGAAACCATTATCTGATTGGGCCACAAGGCTGTCAATCATGGTAGCTGCAGAGCCACAGAACAGCCAAAGAGAAACCATTAGCTGATTGGTGGATTGAATGATTGACAGCCTTGTTATCCATTCAATGGCAAGAGTTTAACTGCACAGACCGTGCTTAGATGAAGTTAATAGCCTATTTTGATTCGCTGTTATTTATTATTTATTAACAATGGGTCACACCTGTGAAGTTTTCTTCACGAATAATTACTGCAGGCAATACTGCAGTGCAGGCCTGCTCAGAGCTGGCAATTTTGGCAATTTTTGAAGAAGAAAAAAATTCACTGGCATTTTTTTTACAGAGGAAAACATTTATAATAAAGAAATAATAATAATAATAATAATAATAATAATAATAATAATAATAATAATAATAATAATAATAATAATAATAATAATAATAATAATAATAATAATAATAATAATAATAATAATAATAATAATAATAATAATAATAATAATAATAATAATAATAATAATAATAATAATAATAATAATAATAATAATAATAATAATAATAATAATAAAAAAAAATATATATATATATAGGTATATGTAAATTTATAATAATTATGAATTATGAGTGAATTTGTATTTCACGTGTTGTCATAGAGAAACCTCCACTGTAGTGTGTGTAGGCTAATCTTTAGTACCATTGTACCATGTACCAGGTATTTTATTCAGCCTACTTTACATTGCAGGCACTTAGGAAGGATTTAGAAAAATCTGTTTATATCTTATGCCGATATATTTAGATTTAAATGTATCCTGAATAATCAGGGGACCAATTTAAATCCTCCCATGGCCCAACCTTGGGTGCCAAGCCATTTAAGAACACTGTTCTAAATACTACTGTATTGTTATGCTATCTGAACCTGAATGTTCTCTCATTCGTGGGGTGCTGCACATGGAAATCTATATAGTCTACTCATAATGTATAAATCCAAAGAATGAGGAGGGGAGAGAGGTTTGACGGTGACTAGTGTGTATAGCCTCTGACCTCTGACCTGTGACCTGTAGGAGGTGGGGCGCTGGTGCTGGGTCAGGACCAGGACCAGAGAGGCGAGGGGTTCAACCCCGTGGAGTCCTTCGTCGGCTCCATGAGCCAGCTGAACATCTGGGACCGCGTTCTCAGCCCACAGCAGGTACATACTGCACTACATCAATCCCCTGGTTTAAACCTAAACGTTACAGACATAGAGCCCACTGAACTACACATATTAACCCAGTGGTAAGGAGCTTCACCTCTGCTGTGATTGCTATTTATTTAAACCAGGAGTCATTCACGTTTTATCAGCTCTCTCAATCTCTCATATAATCTGGTTTTATTGGCACGGATTAAACATTATTTTAGGTTAATATTTAGCGCTGAGTGGGAAATCCCTATTGAGATCTTGTATAAATATCTGGCAAGGCCTAAGCCATGTCAAACTCAGCAGCTGAATATGATTATTAATATGAAGATGAACAAGAATTAGAGTGGGAAATTAGTATCGGCAGGAAAATAAATGGCAATAGGAATAGCAATCGCAATATCAATAGGAATAGGGATAGCAATCGCAATAGCAATAGGAATAGGGATAGAAATCGCAATAGGAATAGCAATAGCAATAGGAATAGCAATCGCAATAGGAATAGGGATAGCAATAGGAATAGGGATAGCAATAGCACTAGCAATAGCAATAGGAATAGTAGTAGGACTGTATTTGCAAATCTGATATGTCATAAATGTATAGATGTAGCAGTACTGTCTATCTGTATGTCATGTATGTCATATATGTTATGATGAATTGAAAATGGGGGACCCTGATGTAAACAAGACGAAAGTCTTTCTCTGGTCTGCATCCCCTTAACAATTGTATGTATTGAGCTGTACTGTACTGTACCCATTCTGCAATCTGTTAATAAACTTTTCAATCAATCAATCAATAGGAATAGGAATAGCAATAGGAATAGGGATAGGAATATGAATATGAATAGGAATAGCAATAGCAATATGAATAGGAATAGCAATATGGATAGCAATAGGAATAGCAATAGTAATAGGAATAGGAATAGCAATAGGAATAGCAATATGGATAGCAATAGCAATAGGAATAGCAATATGAATATGGATAGGACTAGGAATATGGATGGAGATGGGAAAAGCATTAGGAATGAATGTACAGTAAGTATGTTGTTACACAGTATGACTGAGGCGTACCTCATCGGTCCATAGATCAAGGTCCTGGCCAGTAGCTGTCCCGGCTCCCATGTGACCCACAGAGGGAACGTCCTGGCCTGGCCAGACTTCCTCAGCGGGGTGGTGGGAAGAGTCAAGACCAACCTCAACAGCATCTTCTGCGCCGGTGAGGCCTGCTGCCAGACCACAGTGTGCTTTGATGCTGTCCGCTGTTCACTTTGAACCGTCTCTGTCTGGAACGTTTCCTCTCCGGTATACGGTTTTGCAGGGGTGTAAAGTACTTGAGTAATTGTACTTTGTTACAATACTTTTACTGTTTTTGGGGATTTGTACTTTACTCGAGTATTATTAGGTTTGTATACTTGTACTTTTACTCAATTACATTTTAGATAAATAAAGAAATTTTTTTTGCAGACCTACAAAGTACAAATCTCGCAGGTCCAACCATTTTAATTAGTATATTTGTTTCTCTGGCCGAACTTACGTTAACGTTATTAATCCTGCGGCCGCACTTTATTTAAAAACAGCCAAATCCCCATCAATGGAAAATTAACCCGCCCATACCCATGCTGATTGATCCTTGTGCAAGACTAGCGGGGATCTTTGATTAAACACCTGCTATCAGAAGAATAGACAGTCAGAGTGACAAGCTACAGAAGATGGCCACAAATGATAGTACGAGTGATGAAGAGGACGAAACGGAACATTTCATTTCCCCCGGATTCCCGTAATAAAAAAAAGTTATTACTTTTACATTTAAAAGTAGAAACATGGACTTTTATTCAAGTGTGTTTTTAGCCAGATACTCTGACTTTTACTTGAGTACGATTTTAAGACGGTACCCATACTTTCACTTAAGTATAATTTCTGGGTACTTTTTACACCCCATGCGGTTTTCTAATCCTACAGTACAAAAATAGTTCTATAGCATCGTTGCCAAGGAATGACGTATAGTCTATAAGATACAGTATGGGTTACCATAAAATAAGATCTTCTCGCCAGGTGCAACCGGAGGCTGTTTATTCACAATTATATGAAGAACATCTGCACACTGCTGCTGAACACTGCTTTAGGCTTGTTTAAAATGCAGTAGTGCCAAGATTTCCTTCACCATTTAAGTCGGTGAGGAACAAACAGACCCAACCAATCCATCTACTCTCAGTGCGCACACATCCACATGCATACACTCACTTTAAACACACACTCACCTTAACACTCACTTTAGACACTTTAAACACTTTAACACTACATCATATTTATCTATTCATTAAAGAGATTTGCACTACATCCATATCTCATTTTGCATTTAGAATCTTACCTTTTTTTTGTACCCCATTGTCTGCATTTTGTACCTCATTGTCTGCGTTTTACTTCATTGTACTTAGGTTGTACTTTAGTTTGTATATTGTATGTATATTGTATAGTGTTGGGACTTATTCCTCTTTTACTTACTTTTCTCACTGTATGAAGAACATTCTCAGGAGGCTCATACATACAGAACCAAGCATTTCACTGTAATGTACAGTACATGTACTTTATGCGTGACAAATAAAAGCAAACTTGAGACATACGTGTTTATAGTGTACATATAGTGTGGATATAATCAGTGGTGCAGTCCTAATATGGGAACTGGTAACACGCCACGCCACGTGCACGCGCACGTGCGGGTACGTGCATGCGCACATAACTGATTTATACACACACACACGCACGCACACACACACGCACACACACACACAAGCGCATATACGCAAGTGCAATCTTTCTATCATACAAGCTCTTCTTGCTCTCTATTTGTGTGAATGTGCGCGTGGAAAGCTGGCGCGCAGCACAGACGCTTGATTCAATATCATAAGCAGGTAGACCCCCATCACGAATTCCGAGCCACATTAGTATTCACCTCCACTGCCTGTGTCACACAGAATGAAGGGGGAGATGCATTCAGATAGCCAACACCCAGACACTTAGGCCATGGTTAGACTAGTGTATTCCTGGCGTTTTTTATACGTTTTTGACGACGTTTCATGTCCCTATTACACAGAAATGCGTTTTTTGGCGTTTTTTTGTGGATACGGCTGAAACGCAAAATTGTGTTTGCGTTTGGAGATACGCAAAAAAAACTCGTCGACAACAGCGTGTAGTCAGCACGGAGCCGTTGTTGCGAAAACGCCCATGCGCAGTAGATACCATCTGCGTGCCCTTCCGGTGACAACAGTGTGTGTGTGTTTGGGACATAGCTCCGTGTCCCAAATAGCTTCAGCTACCATGTGTTGTCAAGTTATTGTTATAAGGACCCCAGTCCAAGCTACAACAGTCTGCATTCCCTTAACAATTGTTTGTATTGAGCCGTATTGTATTGTACCCATATGCAATATGTTAAATAAAGTTTACATCCATTCATTCTGCTAGCATTACCGATTGCATGAGCAGCTGGCTAACGTGAGCTATCAGGATTCAGACCCTGTTAGCTCAGAGCTCCTCTTTCAACTTAACAAGCATTAAACAAAATGGCCCAGTCATCTATTCACCTTTGTTTAATACACACAGCGTTGTCTCTAATGTTATCTAACTACTGATAGCTCGCGATATCATCAGTTTGGTGCTGGCTAAGTAGCGTGAGCTAACGTTAGCTTCTAGCCACAATGCTATATTGTTATAATGGCATACTCCATTGACGTTAGCATGCAGCTAACAATGCTACCGATCTTTTTTTAGACTAAACTATCCGCTCTTGGTGGTCACTTGTGTTGATGTTAGTTGTTTCATCAACAAATGACAGGCAGAACACACAGTGAATGTATCCGTTTTGTTTATTGCACTTTTATTAGGCTTTGCTGAAAAAGAATTGCTGCATTGGGTAACTAGGCAAAAGATGGTGGCCGCCTTGTTGACATTTGCTTTGCAGGCACATTCAAGTTCTGATTGGTTGAAATTGCCTTCATGTTTGCCACCTACTGCTTTGGCAGTGTACTACATCAGTGTGCTCGGGTGACAAAAATGAAAAAAAAACGAAAGTGTGACTCGAGGCGCACGACGTCGCGGCGAAACGCATATGAAAACAATACGAAGATGATACGAAAGGTGTAACCGCCGCCTTAGTCTACCTGCGCTTTTTGTTATGTAAAACGGTGGCCGGGTACTAGTCACAACGAATGGATACAGCGCATTTTTGTGTGCGCGTACACGCGAGTACACATCCGTGCGCGATCGCGCGTACTTCTGCCTCAGTGATCTGGTAACACGGTGTGTAACCGGGTGTGACCGCGACTGCACCACTGGATATAATGTATGCACAGCCAAATATATTCTGCTTTGTTTTCCCCCTCCAGACTGCCCCCAGCTGGAGAGCGCCGTGTCCAACCTGCGCGCCTCCTCCGTGGAGGTGAGCCCTGGCGCCCAGGTGCAGCTGTCCTGCGATCCCGGCTTCTACCTGGTGGGGGAGCCGGTGCTGCAGTGTCAGAACAAAGGAGAGTGGAGCCACCCGATGCCAAGCTGTGAACGTAAGGGTCGCCGCTGGATCGTGCTTGTGTTTCGGCCCCTACGCCCCCCCCACCACAGATATACAAACCCACACGCCCCCCCCACCACAGATAGACAAACCCACACGCCCCCCCCCACCACAGATAGACAAACTCACACGCCCCCCCCCACCACAGATAGACAAACCCACACGCTCCCCCCCACCACAGATAGACAAACCCACACGCCGCCCCCCACCACAGATAGACAAACCCACACGCTCCCCCCCACCACAGATAGACAAACCCACACGCTCCCCCCCACCACAGATAGACAAACCCACACGCCGCCCCCCACCACAGATAGACAAACTCACATGCCCCCCCCCACCACAGATAGACAAACTCACATGCCCCCCCCCACCACAGATAGACAAACCCACACGCCCCCCGCCACCACAGATAGACAAACTCACACGCCGCCCCCCACCACAGATAGACAAACCCACACGCCCCCCCCCCAATACATAAAACGTGTTAAAAGAATCAGAATCAGAATCAGAATCAGAAAGGGCTTTACTGCCAAGTAGTTTACACATACAAGGAATTTGATTTGGTCGTTTGGTGCGACATTAACGGACAGACAATTAAGGTAGAATAAAATAAAAGGTATAATAAAATAAAATGGAATATAAATTAATTAAAATAGAAGTACAATAGAATAGAATAGAATCTTATACAATTTTAATAAATTATAAAATGGTCGAGTATATACACTAATTTGAATAATGATTACACACGCCAACGATCGAAACACAAACCACCGCCAGGTCCAGTGAAAAGCCGTCCCGAGTGTTTTCCATCTGAACCATTTGACAGTCTCCAAACCCTCCCTCTCTGGCCTCCACCACAGGGGTGTCGTGCGGGCCTCCCCAGCCCCTGGACCATGGCTCGTACCAGGGCTCAGAGTTCCACGCAGGCAGCTCTGTGGTGTACCAGTGTAAACCCGGCTTCTACCTGCTGGGCGACGCCAAGGTGCACTGTGCCAACAGTGGCAAGTGGGTAGGAAACCCTCCGGCCTGCCTGGGTAAGATAGAATGTTACGAGATATGTCTGAATATGAGAATACCTTTATTTATCTGTACCTTTTGATAGCTTGTGGTTTGTAAATACCCGTGCTTCTTAATACCCCGGTAGATTTGAATAGCTGTCACTTTTAATACCTGCACTTTGTATTCTTTACTTGTATATTTTTTATATCTGTACCTTTTAAATACTTGTACTCTTTAAAGGGAACATATTATGTACAATGGGTTTTGCTTAGTCTTTGTATGGATTTGGTCTGAAATGTTATTTAGGTGCTTTTTTTTATTTACACTTACTGTATGTACTTCTTATTCCATTTGGTCGGGGTTCAACATCTTCCGATTAACAAGGCCTGAACAATCTGTTCAGGATTATTGCCCTTGGTGATGTCACAAGGGGTACACAAGCAAGGAACGCACAGCCACCAAGAACAGCACGTTCAAAACAGAAGTACCAAAACAGCACCAAAAACAGCACGTTCCAAACGGCAGCACCAAAACAGCACCAAAAACAGCATGTTCCAAACAGAAGCACCAAAAATAGCACCAAAAACAGCACATTCCAAACAACAGCACCAAAACAGCAACAAAAACAGCACGGTCAATACAAGGGATGAAAGAGGTGCTGGAATATAAATATTTCTTATTCTATTCGGTCTAATTTCTTTGCAAAGAAATCAACAAACATGTTCCTCAGATTCAAGGAAGTCCTATAAAACTGTTTAAAAGATACATAATATGTCCCATTTAATACCTGTACTTTTAAATACCTGTACTTGTTTATTACCTGTACATTTTGACACCTGTAGTTTTAAATACCTGTACTTTTTATGACCTGTATATTTTTATACCTCTCCTTTTTTGTTTTGGTACTCTTTATAACGTGTACATTTTAATACCTGTACTTTCTATTCCCTGAAATCCCCTTTATTACCTGAAAATTTTGTATCACCTGTACATTTGTAATACCTGTATATTTTTTACTACAATTGTACATAATGTGCGTAATATATGTGAAATGCACATCATGAGACACGTGCTCTCTGTGCATCATGTGACACATGCTCTCTGTGCATCATGTGACACGTGCTCTCTGTGCATTATGTGAAAAGGTGCTCTGATATGATTTACAGTATACTGTATGTTGATCAATAAATTGTCTGAACGAATAAACTTGGAGGAAAGCACTCATGGTGTGTTTGTGTGTGCACGTGTGTGTATGTGTGTGTATTTGTGTGTGTGTGTGTGCGCTTTCGTGCGTGCGTGTGTGCTTACATGCGTGTGTGTGTGTGTGTGTGTGTGTGTGTGTGTGTGTGTGTGTGTGTGTGTGTGTGTGTGTGTGTGTGTGTGTGTGTGTGTGTGTGTGTGTGTGTGTGTGTGTGTGTGTGTGTGTGTGTGTGTGTGTGTGCGCGTGTGTGTGTCCAGATGTGGATGAGTGTGCTCTGGGTTCTGACTGTGATGAGCACGCCAGCTGTCACAACACAGACGGCTCCTACACCTGCACCTGTGCCCCCCCCTACAGCGGAGATGGCAAGAACTGCACAGGTAACACATACCTGTAGACACACACACACGCACACACACACACACACACACACACACACACACACACACACACCGTATCGGCATTTCCTTGTATTTTGCGATAGATTTGTAATCCTAGTATTGAAATGGATTCTAAATAAATGGTGATGGGTGTATCAGGGGTGAAAATACAAAAATAGTGTTCTCATTTGCTCATTTCATGAGTCATACATTTTCCCTACTTGAACCCATTCATTCTGTGTGTGTGTGTGTGTGTGTGTGTGTGTGTGTGTGTGTGTGTGTGTGTGTGTGTGTGTGTGTGTGTGTGTGTGTGTGTGTGTGTGTGTGTGTGTGTGTGTGTGTGTGTGTGTGTGTGTGTGTGTGTGTGTGTGTGTGTGTGTGTGTGTGCACTGCACGTGTGTGTGTGTGTGTGTGTGTTCGCTGCACGTGTGTGTGAAGGGAATCTTCAGTTTGTTGTGTGTACTTCCTGCACCGTGACCCCCCCGCATTTCCATATCGGAGGCTGATAACGGTTACCCCGACCTTTGACCCTTTCACCTTGGCCCGCGCATATGTTCCGTTTAGAACCGGTCAAGTGTGAGAACCCGGGGCACCCGGACTTCGGCCACAGGGATGGCGTTAACTTCCTGATGGGCAGCGTGGTGGTCTTCTCCTGCCAGGATGGCTACGAGCTGACAGGCTCATCCCGCGTCAAGTGCCTGGAGACAGGAAGCTGGGCCAGTCCTCTCCCGTACTGCAAAGGTGAGGGGTCAGCGAGGGGTCAGCAAGCGGTCAGCGAGGGGTCGGTGTGGGATAATAATAATAATCAAATAAAAAAAGAAGCACATCAGGGTAACACAAAAGGATCTACTAAAAAGGTGGGTTTTTAAGCCATGTTTAAAAGCATCCACAGTTGGCGGTGTCCTCAGATGGTCGGTGGAGAGCGCTCCCCAGTCTGGGAGCGACCGAGCAGAAGACCCAATCTCCCACGGTACGGAGCTCGGTCCTGAGCGGTTTGAGAAAGTTGGCAGTTCCAGAGCAGAGGTTACGTGTGGCAGTTTGTGGAGTGAGAAGTTCCTTGAGGTAGGGAGGAGCGTTACCATGGATACTCTGGTAGGCGAGGAGGCAGACCTTGTACTCAAGCCGGGAAGACACGGGAAGCCAGTGGAGTGATTTGAGGATGGGGGGGTGATGTGGCCTCATCAGGATCCTAGCAGCGCAGGTTTGGATGTAAGCTTCTGGATGGATAGCAAGGGCTCCAATGGTTCATTGATCATTATTCACATGGTGGCAATTTGGCTCTTATGTCATGCTCAGGTTGGGATTCATTTTCACCATTGGGTGGGAACAGGGTGGAAAGGAATCCCAACCCAAGCATGATATAAGAGCAAAAATGGCTGCCGTTTGATTATGGTCAATGCCAGACATTCCCATGAGGACAGAGATGATGAAAGACACGAAATTACTTCTGAAAGTTTCATTCTCTCAACTTACAATAATACAAAGTAAAAAAATAATAATTTAAAACACTGCTCAACACGTCATCAAGGTTGGTATGTGAAGGCTGTGAGACTTGCGTTTAACTTTTTTCCCCAATAATAAGTCTATAGAATGAAGGTGTTAGATATCTCCTTGTGACAAAAAGGCCCATTTCTATCCAAAATGTATCGACGCCACCATGTTTAACACTAAGTACCGTGTCAACCTCCCACCTACCGGTCTCAGTCATACTTTCCCTTTCACCACAAGAGGGAGCCATAGCCATTTACCTTCTTTTGGAAAGTGAAAGGAAACGTGAGGGAATACATTATACTGTAGAATACAATAGAATAGATGAATAAGAAGCAATGATGACACTTAGTACCTAGTCTATTTGTCTCATCTGATTCAAATGAGTCAATATCAACCCGAAGGCAAGTAAACATGATCAAATCAAATCAAATGTATTTGTAAAGCCCGAAATCACAAGGTAGAAGCAACATCACAATAAATCAAGAACAAAAACCACCATAAAATCCAAATAGCCCACTCCCAGACATTCCCCAAATGAAGATAAGGAACAACTCCTAGCAATAGGAATAAAACAAAATTAAAAGCACCACAGGTGATGTGGAGGATAGAAACTTCAGATGAGCTGTTCAAAGGGGATCCCCCAACAACAGTGATAATAGTGTTGCTGGGTGATAGATGGGTGGAGAATAAAACAGGCGAATAGTTGGTATGTATGTACATATATAATAAAACACATATGTACATGAAATAGCAACTAAGGTACATATATATATATATTATAGCTGTTTTTCTTCCTCTTATGAACATGCAGCATTTGCAGTGTTTGTTTCTTCAGCAGCTGCTATAGAGCACAGCAGTGGTTTTCAACCAGTGTGCTGCAGAGAAAAATCATGTGCCGTGGAATTTTAGACACTACTTCATAAAATATGATTTCTAAATTAGATACATTTCCATTCAAGATACATATTTATGTCAGCGCTCACTTATTCATAACTAGTGGGGAATATTTTCACACACCTCCATATATGAATGAACATGAACTACTAGTTTAATCCAGACAAGAGATAAATACAAATACTGTGCAATATCTACACACAGTAAATTTCACAGAGTAAATTTTACTCAAACTGAGTACATTTTACTCAAACTGAGTACATTTTACTCAAACTGAGTCAGTTTGAGTAAAATTTACTCTATGAAATTTACTGTGCACTTGTTAATCAGATATCTATTACTTCCACGTAGAAGTGTTTCTTGTGCTGTTCTTGACGGCGACTCTGTTCTCTCATCTGTGTTTCTGAAGCCTCTGACTGCACATCAATTAAGCATTACATCACGCAACGGAGTGTGTTATACAAATTAGATCACGCCTATGGGTGGTTGACTTCAAGTGATGTAATGCGTTTATACAATGACCGAATTCACCCAACCTTATTGCTATACAATAAACACACAGTAATTGAAGCATAATCAGGGGTGCAGTCGTGCACACACGCGGTTACACAGAGTGTTATTAGTAGTCACTCAGGGCAGAAGTGCGCGCAATGATAAGTACCCGGCCGTTGTAGAAAGCTACCCGGCCGGCGGCCGGCACTTCTCACCTAGACTTTGCATAATAATAGGATACCTACGAGAAGGTGGGGGGCTGCTTGATCTCCATTGTTATGCATAATAATCATCTGTTTTGTGCGCAACTGAGGGAACATGTATGCGTGTGCGCGGGAGCGCGCGTGCACGTGGCGTGTAACCAGTTCCCATATTACGACTGCACTACTGAGCATAATGGAGATTTATTCACAAAACCATCCACAGAGAAAGTAGATCCAATAGTAGATCCACTAGTAGACACCAGAGGGAGCTCCACAAACCATGTTAAACCCAGATTCGGCTCAAACAAGGGACTAAACGCCCTACCCACAGCTGTAAAGGAATGTGAATCAATTTCACTACCCACTTTCAAAACCAAACGAGAGCACCTACGGGAGACTGCAATTCGAAACTGGCCCCTGTAAATGTCCTAACCCAACCCCCTCCAATGTACAGTAAATGTCCTAATCCAATAATACACAAGACCCTTTTCTTGGGACCAAGTAAGGTTTCGTCGATAATCCAATGTACAGTTACAATCTCAAATCAAGAGGCTCAGGAGGTAGAGCAGCCGTCTGGGTTACCCTATAGTCCAGAGGTTCCCGGTTCGAGTCCTGCCTGGGCAGCGTGTCGAAGTGTCCTTAAGCAACTTAACCCCTAATACACTTTATTTGTATAGCACCTTTCATACAAGAATTGCAGCACAGCAGTGATGTAGACACAAAATAGACACACTGTAGGCATAACATGAGCATACAATTGGCATAATTATAGACAGGCATAAAATGAGCAGAACATTTATCATTTATGTAACATTTATGTTATCTATTTCTGTCATTAAAATCTATAAAAAAAAATATATATATATTTAAATATATTGTAATAGATTTCTATGAAAAATCTTTCTATTAAAATCTCTAAGAAGATTGACAGATTTATGTCATTAACATCTATAAAAAAAAAGATAGTAATAGATTTATTATTAATTATGATAATAATAAAAGCAGTGCAAAAAGTAAAAAAATAAATGTTTATAAAATAAATGTACATAGCATAGAGACGATAGAGTAAAATATTGCAATAGTGCATTTAACAATTATTTTGGTGTACGTTAGATTGTCCTGCGCTAACTTGCCACTTAAATCTTAACCGTTGTCTTCAAATGGCTTCCTTCCTCTTCCACTTCTGTTGTTAATGGACCATATTCACACATACCTGTAGGAATCATGTTCAGGTTGGGAACTCTTTCCACCCTGTTCTCACCTTAGCAAGAAATCCCAACCTGAGCCTGGCTGCTGTATGAATATGGTCCATGTAGGCCTTTTTGGAAGCACAGTACAAAGTTCCTTTACTTAAGTAAAAGTAGAAATACCCAGATAAAATGACACTCTTAAAATTTAAATACTCAAGTTATGTACAAGTACCTCAAAATTATTCTTAAAGGAACACACCAACCTTTTGGGAAATTAGCTTATTTGCCATCTACCCTGGAGTTAGACAAGCAGATACATACACTTTTCTTCTCTGTGCATGCATTAGGCTTAGGGAACAGCCGTTAGCCTAGCTTAGCGTCATTCACTGGAAGTAGGTGTGCCACTGTAGCCTAGTTCCCAACAGTCACAAAATACACTCGAAATACAACTCCAAAACGTTCCTGTAAACCAGTGGCGGCTCCTGAATTCTTCTCCAGAGGGGGCGCTATACCAAACATTTTGCAAACATGTACCACGCATTGGCCAAATAAAGTACAGTCTAATTCACAACTTGAAACACAATATATAAATAGAAAAGTTAGAAACAAACTCGCTCCGTCTCCAAACACACGCATAGGCACAGAGAGAGAGAGAGAGAGAGAGAGAGAGAGAGAGAGAGAGAGAGAGAGAGAGAGAGAGAGAGAGAGAGAGAGAGAGAGAGAGAGCGTTAGTTAAGCATTAGCTGAGTGGCTAACAGCAGCTAACGTTAGCTGAGTTGGCTAAGAGAGAGAGCGAGAGAGAGAGAGAGAGAGAGAGAGAGAGAGAGAGAGAGAGAGAGAGAGAGAGAGAGAGAGAATTAACTCACTTTGTTTAATTGAAACGTGGTCCAGCCGGAGGGCTTAATAAAGTGTATGTCCACTGACTGTCCCCCAGACTGTTGTCGATGTATATCCACTCACTGCCCACTGTCCAGACTCCAGACTGAATCACAACACACAGCCTCGAACATGTTGCAAACTGCGGCTACGGAAAGAACTGGCATCGCCGCGTCGGCCAATCAGAGAGCTTCTCCGCGAAATGCGGCTATGCTATGGAAATTATAGACGCTCGGCTGCTTGCAGACCGCTTCAAAACGCACCCGAGTTCCATCATAATACATCATATTCAACGCACATCGCGTTGCGCACTGATTGGCTGCGACGGATACAGCGATGAAACAGTGACGCGCACTCAGAGCGCTATTGCGTCTAGCCCGAGAGAAATACGGCAGGAGAAATGCGGCTACGGTAATGGAACGTTCTTTATCAGACAGAATCATCACTTCCTGTTCAGGAAAACGATTATTAATATTTGATATTTTAACGTTATATTGTGCATTGGAAACACAAACATACTTAAAATTAGTAAATATTATTCATTTGAAACATGTTTATTTTATTTTTAGGGGTCTAAAATAAAAATAAAAATAAAACATTTTCTTCTTCTCCTGCTCTCTTTACCAGGGGGGGCGGCGCCCTAGCGCCCCCAGTGGCGAGCAGCCACTGCTGTAAACATATTGTGACCTGTGTATTTACCACGTGGAGAAATAAAATAATAATGTAGCAGGGTGGATTATCCCTGCTTTATGAGAGTAGATATACCCTGTCACCAGGTAGTGGGAATGCAGCAGATCTGAGTCCGGCTGAATCCCCGACTGTAGTGCAGTAGTATTAGAGTGGAGCTTTAGCAGAGGGAGTGGATGGGGCCTAGGATTTACTAACCTAGGGGTGGTGCGCTGGTCCTTCTTGCCCTCCAGGGCGACTCGCAGTAATTCCCCACACACCCACACTTCTCCTAATACTACCCGCACCCTCCCACACCCGGTGGCAGTAGTGATAGATGATATACTTTCTCCCCAAAGCAGTACCTTTCCTTGCTGATGAGCAGAGACCTGTCCCAATGATGCCTAGGCAGGGGGTGGGGAAAGGGTTAAACAATCAAATGCATTACCCGGGCAGAAAGGACTTAAGACAACAGACACAGTAACAGACACACACACAGTGCTCCCATTCAGTGTTTTTTACTGAAGAAATTACCCTAATATTAACACAAGGCACCAAAGCTCTTCCTGCATACACAAGGCACAATGACCAAAGCTCTTCCCGCTTACACGAGGCACAATGACCAAAGCTCTTCCCGCTTACACGAGGCACAATGATTAAAGCCCTTCCCGCTTATGCAACACAATGATTAAAGCTCTTCCCGCTTACGCAACCCAATGAATAAAGCGCTTCCCGCTCCCCTGTTAGCCTCTTTAGCTCCCCTGTTAGCTCCCCTGTTAGCTCCCCTGTTAGCCTCTTTAGCTGCTGCTGTTAGCTCTCCTGTTAGCCTCTTTAGCTGCTGCTGTTAGCTCCCCTGTTAGCTCCCCTGTTAGCCTCTTTAGCTACCCTGTTAGCTCCCCTGTTAGCTCCCCTGTTAGCCTCTTTAGCTGCTGCTGTTAGCTCCCCTGTTAGCCTCTTTAGCTGCTGCTGTTAGCTCCCCTGTTAGCCTCTTTAGCTGCTGCTGTTAGCTCCCCTGTTACCCAACACAATGATTAAATCTCTTTCCACACCGGTCAATACACAGTAATGGAACCCGTCCCTTTAAGGGTTGAAATGCTGGGCTATCACACAACACATTTCAATACAGCTCTTCCCACACTGGTCAATACACAGTAATGGAACCCGTCCCTTTAAAGGGGAGATGAAGCATAGCGATAAACACATAGTCATAGCATCAAATTAGTATTTAGATAAACCACAGAAAAAATCACGTTATAAAAATAAGGCGTTTATAAGAAAAAACTATTTGTAATGTCCATTTATGTAGCATTTATGAACATGTCCGCCGCCATTTTGTTGCTGACGTCACAGTGTTGGTTTGGTGTATACACTGCTGATTAGCTGCATTGTAAACATGGACTGTCGGGTCAGTCAAATGTTGCCTACCAAACAACGGGACCGCAGTGGTTCTTTTTGTATTGCTCCTGGCTGTTCAAACTAATTTTACCGTGTGAAAGAGAGAGGAAAGTTGGTTAATTTCCACAAACTACCAGTGAAAAAAACAGTGTTTTTGGCACGTTGGCTCAGGCTGGCTGCACTCAGGCGGCGCGATCAGCCTGTTGGACAGGGAAGGAGGATCTGCAGCGAACACTTCATTGCCTCGGATTATGTTGTTGTGGGTGGGAGGTTTGTCCAGAATACCACTAATCAGCTGAAGCCTGATGCGGTTCCCTCGGTCTTCGACAGACAGACTTGCGCACCGGGCGCAGGCAGTTCAGCGTCGGGAGCATTTAGCCTGCTGGCTACCTAGCTCCAGTTCAACCAGCCGAGCGACGGGACCATTTAGCCTGCTGGCTACCTAGCTCCAGTTCAACCAGCCGAGCGACGGGACCATTTAGCCTGCTGGCTACCTAGCTCCAGTTCAACCAGCCGAGTGACGGGACCATTTAGCCTGCTGGCTACCTAGCTCCAGTTCAACCAGCCGAGCGACGGGACCATTTAGCCTGTTGCTACCTAGCTCCAGGTACCAGCGTTAGCTCCCGGAGCGATGGCTAGCACCAGCCGGGTACCAGCGTTAGACGCTGGTACCTGGCTTAGCTAGCCATCGCTCCCGGAGCTAACGCTGGTACCCGGCTGGTGCTGCTAACTAACTAGCCATCGCTCCGGGAGCTGATGCTGGTACCTGGCTTAGCTAGCCATCGCTCCGAGAGCTGACGCTGGTACCTGGCTTAGCTAGCCATCGCTCCGGGAGCTAACGCTGGTCCCGTCGCTCGGCTGGTTGAACTGGAGCAGCACCAGCCGGGTACCAGCGTTAGCTCCCGGAGTGATGGCTAGCTAAGCCAGGTACCAGCGTCAGCTCCCGGAGCGATGGCTAGTTAGTTAGCAGCACCAGCCGGGTACCAGCGTTAGCTCCGGGAGCGATGGCTACCTAAGCCAGGTACCAGCGTCAGCTCCCGGAGCGATGGCTAGTTAGTTAGCAACACCAGCCGGGTACCAGCGTTAGCTCCGGGAGCGATGGCTAGCTAAGCCAGGTACCAGCGTCAGCTCCCGGAGCTAACGCTGGTACCCGGCTGGTGCTGCTAACTAACTAGCCATCGCTCCGGGAGCTGACGCTGGTACCTGGCTTAGCTAGCCATCGCTCCGGGAGCTAACGCTGGTACCTGGAGCTAGGTAGCCAGCAGGCTAAATGGTCCCGTCGCTCGGCTGGTTGAACTGGAGCTAGGTAGCCAGCAGGCTAAATGGTCCCGTCGCTCGGCTGGTTGAACTGGAGCTAGGTAGCCAGCAGGCTAAATGCTCCCGACGCTGAACTGCCTGCGCCCGGTGCGCAAGTCTGTCTGTCGAAGACCGAGGGAACCGCATCAGGCTTCGGCTGTGGTATTCAGGACAAAACTCCCACCCACAACAACATAATCCGAGGCAATGACGTGTTCGCTGGAGATCTTCATTCCCTGTCCAACAGGCTGATCGCGCCGCCTGAGTGCAGCCAGCCTGAGCCAATGTGCCAACAACACTGTTTTTTTCACTGGTAGTTTGTGGAAATTAACCAACTTTCCTCTCTCTTTCACACGGTAAAATTTGTTTGAACAGCCAGGAGCAATACAAAAAGAACCATGCGGTCCCGTTGTTTGGTAGGCAACATTTGACTGACCCGACAGTCCATGTTTACTATGCAGCTAATCAGCAGTGTATACACCAAACCAACACCGTGACGTCATCAACAAATTGCGCCGCCCATGGCGAAAACAGGGAAATTATATTTGATTTTTCAGACAAATAAGCAGGATTTCACATTTTATTATAGGACCCTGTCTTACACTTATTATATATATATATTATTATTATTCTGCTTGTCTACCTCCAGGGTAGATGGCAAATAAGCTAATTTCCCAAAGAGTTGGCGCGTTCCTTTAAGTACAGTACTTAGCAGCAAATATACTTAGTTAGGTTCCACCACTGGGTATTGGTTCTCCTCGTTTTCCATAGTTGGTGTTCTCCGTTGTTCTCCACAGCTCTCTCCTGCCCCAGGCCCTCTGTCCCAGAAAACTCTGTCATGACGGGAACCAACTTCACGTTTGGAAGCAAGGTGACTTTCAGGTATCACTTCCACCCATGGCTCGCTGATAACAAACTATCATTACACATGGGCAAAACAGAGTCCATTCTCTTCGGTTCAAATAACAAACTCAGCAAGACCGACGGCTTCTCAGTTACAGTGGGTGACAATATTGTCACAAGGAAAGATGAAATTACCTACCTGGGTTCCATCCTAGAGGCAAATCTTTCCTGTGACAAAATGGCATCCAATGTAATAAAAAAAGTCAACCAACGAACACGATTCTTGTACCGGATCTCCTCACTGGTAAACAAGAATACCCTGAAGACTCTGGCAGGAGCACTCATTCAAGGGTACTACGACTATGCTTGCACCTCATGGTACCAAAGCACCTCAAAGGCACTAAAAACAAAATTACAAACATATCAAAACAAACTGGTCAGACTACTTCTTGACCTTACTCCTAGAACCCACCTCACCCCTGCCCACTTTGACAACCTAGGATGGCTTAGAGTCGACGACAGAGTACAGCAACTTGCAATGGGCCTGGTCTACAAGATACACTACACGACCAAGGTACCCATGTACATGTCAAAATACTTCCCAAAGGTCAGTGAATACCACGATCACAACACCAGAGGGAGCTCCACAAATCATGTTAAACCCAGATTCGGCTCAAACAAGGGACTAAACACGTTTCGCAATTATGCCACATCAATGTGGAACGCCCTACCCAAAGCTGTAAAGGAATGTGAATCACTACCCACTTTCAAAAACACTCTCAAAAAACACCTACGGGAGACTGCAATTCGAAACTGGCCACTGTAAATGTCCTAACCCAACCCCCTCCAATGTACAGTAAATGACCAAGTATGGTCTTGTCAATATTCCAATGTACAATTTTGCTTGTTCAGTTGTACAATGTCCCCCACCCACCCCTCCTACCCAACCTCCCGTCCCGTCCCCCACCCACCCAACCACCTCCAATGTACAGTCCCCCCCACCCCCCCCCACCCCACCCCCCCACCTACCCAACCTCCTCCAATGTACAGTTTCCACGTCAAATGTATATACTCTCTTTTCTGGACTCTTTTCGTATCACAAACAGTACTGTATTTGCAAATCTGGTATGTCATAAATGTATAGATGTAGCAGTACTGTCTATCTGTATGTCATGTATGTCATATATGTTATGATGAATTGAAAATGGGGGACCATGATGTAAACAAGACGAAAGTCTTTCTCTGGTCTGCATCCCCTTAACAATTGTATGTATTGAGCTGTACTGTACTGTACCCATTCTGCAATCTGTTAATAAAGTTTTCAATCAATCAATCAAACCCACTTAAAACAGCACGGCACACCACTGTGTGGATCAAATATCTCCATGTCGGACTGAATCGTCTGCAAAAACGGGTCTGCGTCGAATAACTGCCGGCGGTCGTTCGGGAACCACCAAATGAACGGCGTTTTGGAATGGCCTGTGCTTTCTAACGCTACAGACTGTTTTAACTCGACAACGTAAATCCCAAGTTTACTTCCTGTTTGCAAATATCAATAACTGACAGGAAATAAACATGGGTCCAAGCTGTTCCCTAGCAACACAATTCCAGTGAAACCATCCGTTTGATTGATTGATTGAAAACTTTATTAACAGATTGCAGAATGGGTACAATACAGTACAGCTCAATACACACAATTGTTAAGGGGATGCAGACCAGAGAAAGACTTTCGTCTTGTTTACATCAGGGTCCCCCATTTTCAATTCATCAGGACATATATGACATACATGACATACAGATAGTCAGTACTGCTACATCTATGCATTTATGACATACCAGATTTGCAAATACAGTACTGTTTGTGATACAGAAGGAGTCAGGAAAAGGGAGTATATACATTTGACGTAGAAACTGTACATTGGAGGAGGTTGGGTGGGGGGGGTTGGGTACACTGGGATATTGACAACCATACTGGGTAATCTACATTGGAGGTGGTTGGGGGGGGGGGGGGCACACTGTATAAACAAGCAAAACTGTACATTGAGGGGGGGGGGGGGGGGGGGAGACACTGTACA
>NC_140168.1:180113238-180198040 GCF_963971535.1 Notolepis coatsorum | reverse complement strand
CCTTGAGAGAGGTTTTGAAAGTGGGTAGTGATCCACATTCCTTTACAGCTTTGGGTAGGGCGTTCCACATTGATGTGGCATAATTGCGAAACGTGTTTAGTCCCTTATTTGAGCCGAATCTGGGTTTAACATGATTTGTGGAGCTCCCTCTGGTGTTGTGATCGTGGTATTCACTGACCTTTGGGAAGTATTTTGACATGTACATGGGTACCTTGGTCGTGTAGTGTATCTTGTAGACCAGGCCCATTGCAAGTTGCTGTACTCTGTCGTCTACTCTAAGCCATCCTAGGTTGATCCAGTGATACCTAATGTGATGAATTGGACACAATCATTTTATTTCAAATGTTGTGTTTTTTAATATGGAGAGTTGGCAGTTCTTCATCGTTTACCCAATTATTGGTCTCATAAAATGTTGTTGGAGAATTTAAAGTGGCACAGTCATGCTATCACAGAACACCTACATGTCGCTATATCAAACACATTTTCAATAGCCGAGTTCTCAGTTTGTAAATATTGTTCTACTGTGAACTTCTCTCCCTCTCTCTCTCTCTCTCTCTCTCTCTCTCTCTCTCTCTCTCTCTCTCTCTCTCTCTCTCTCTCTCTCTCTCTCTCTCTCTCTCTCTCTCTCTCTCTCTCTCTCTCTCTCTCTCCCTCTCTCAGTTGTATGAAGGGCCACATGCCTCAGGTCCCCTATGAGTACCAGTGTCTGTCCAGTAGGAGGTGGAGTGGAACGCCCCCCAACTGTCACCCGGTCACCTGTGGAGACCCTCCATCTATAAACAACGCTGGCTACGTCCACAATGGAGACACATTCATGTCCACTGTAAGATACAGCTGTACCGAGGGATACAGGTAAAGAGACATGAGATAATAACATACCGTTATTATTATTATTATTATTATTATTATTATTATTATTCAAGTTCAAGTTCAAGTTTCTTTATTAGTTGTCATACAGAAATACAGAATACTTTTGCATGAAATACTTCTTTCTGTTTTGCTCCTGAGAGTGTGCTAGATAAAATACAAATATAGTATAAAATAAGTATAATATAAGTATAAAATAGAAAGTATTTTTGTTTATTATTGTTGTTATTGTTATTATTATTGTTGATATTAGTTGGACAGACAGACAGACAGACAGACAGACAGACAGACAGACAGACAGACAGACAGACAGACAGACAGACAGACAGACAGACAGACAGACAGACAGACAGACAGACAGACAGACAGACAGACAGATATACGTTTACTTACTGATTGATGACTTGCTAAATTACATGTTTACTACTGATTGATGACTTGCTAAATTACATGTTCACTTAGTTATTGTTGATGACTTGCTAAATTACATGTTTACTACTGATTGATGACTTGCTAAATGACTGTGGGTAGCTGTCTTACTGTAAGTCTTTCTACGAGGCGCTGTGTGAACCCTACGTGACCTCTTATCTTGTCATGAGTTCTGAACCCCGTTCATCATCGAGCACAATTCACACAGACGGTATAGCTACGAGGCGGTCGAGCCCGGTAGAATCTTGAGTGTGTAGAGTAAGTGGCGTGTGTGTGTGAAGGCCGCAGGGATCCATGGAGGTGGTGTGCGAGGCGACGGGGGAGTGGAGCCACCCCGCCCCGCGCTGTGCCAGCATCCTGTGTGGTCCCCCGCCCGCCCTGAGGGACGCTGAGGCCCAGGGACATGACTTCTCCCTGGGGAACCTGGTGCACTACCTCTGCAAAGAAGGGTAAATACCATCCAAGTCCCCTCAGCTGCTGCATTGGTTTGGTTACATGAAAACGCACAGCTTCATAATATCACAAAATAAGCCCATATTTGATATCATGAAGCCATATTTGATGTATGGGAAAAGTGCAATGAAAACATGATTTGCTGTGTTAATCAGAATCAGAAAGGTCTTTATTGTCAAGTAGTTTTTCAGACTGGAATTCTATTTGGTCGTTTGGTGCGACATTAACGGACAGTAATAGCACTGCTGCTGTTTGTTGTGTTTCAGCATCATGTCTTATTATTTCCTGTGCTCATTTTTCATTGGTGCCCTTCCCTTACAGCTACACCCTGATTGGCCCAGAGACCCGGGAGTGTCTTCCGATTGGCCAGTGGAGCAACAGCTCCGCCCAGTGCGTGCCGCGTTCCTGCGGCCCCCCGCCCGCCATCGACCACGCCGAGCCCTACGACAGCCACCAGCTGTACGGAGACACGGCCAACTACTACTGCACCGACGGCTACACCGCCGGCAACAACTCCAAGATGGTGTGCAACGCCCGGGGCGCGTGGGCGCCCCCCGACGGGCTGGAGGTCCCTCGCTGCATCGCAAACTTCTGCCAGCGGCCGCCCAACCTTCCCCACGCCATCCTGGACTCGGTCAACAAGCCCAAGTACACCAGCAACACGGAGGTCAGCTACAAATGCGAGGAGGGGTTCACGCTCAACACCACGGCAACGCTGAGGTGCATGATGGGAGGAGAGTGGGAGCCCTCGCCCTACGATGTCGGCTGTGTGCCGGTGAGGTGCTCCAGGCCAGGCGGCATCGAGCGGGGCTACGTGAGCGGTACCAACTATAGTTTTGGAGCTATGGTGGCGTACAGCTGTGACAAAGGCTACGTGATCCGAGGGGAGAAGAGGAGGACGTGTAAGGCCAACGGGGAGTGGGGGGGACCTCTGCCCGCCTGCATGCCGGTGGCCTGCACCATCCCCCCCCCGCTTCGGAACGGATTCATCCAGGTGCGTCTCGTGAAATTACACAAGAAATTATTAATATATAGTAATGTAACAGAAAGGTTTATAATATCTCTAATAATTCTCCTGAGTATTCTCCTACGTGTGCTTCTCCTTCCGCAGAGCAAAGGGCAGAGGCCCATCTTCAACAGCAGGGTGACGTACGCCTGCGACGCCGGCTACAGGCTGACGGGCCGCCCGGAGCGCGTGTGCCAGGCCAACCGGCAGTGGTCCAGCAACGACCCTCCCTCCTGCGTCCTCCAGACCTGCGAGCCGCCTCCCGACGTCGTCCGCGGACACTACCGCGGCTCCGTCTTCGAGGTGGGCCGGAGGGTGGAGTACGCGTGCGACGAGGGCTACGAGCTGACCGGGGACCCCGTCTGGACCTGCCTGAAGTACGGCAAGTGGGACAAGACGAGGCGCCCGCGCTGCTCGCCGGTCCGGTGCCCGGAGCCGCCGCTGGAGGAGAACCACCTGGTCCTGAGGGGCCTGGACTCGGACTCGGGCACCGTGGAGCTGTCCTGCGAGGAGGGCTACGTCCTCCGTGGCGCGCGGATCCTCCGTTGCACCCCGTCCCGGGAATGGAACGACACCTTCCCGGTGTGCAAGCGGGTGCTCTGCGGGCCGCCGCCCGAGGTGGCGTTCGGGGACCCCTCCTCGTCCCTGTCCTACTTCGGCTCGCTGGTGACCTACTCGTGCATGGACGGCTTCACGCTGAGGAGGGAGGCGTCCGTTTCCTGTCTGGCCGACGGGCAGTGGAGCAGCCCGCACCCGGAGTGCGTCCCGGTGGAGTGTCCTCAGCCTGTGGAGATTGCCAGTGGCATTGTGGACGTCCAGGGTCTGATGTACCTCAGCACCGCCGTGTACGGCTGTAAGCCTGGATATACCTTGGTGGGAAACACCACGGTCCTCTGCGGTGAGAACGGACTCTGGATCGGAGGGGTGCCTTCCTGTCGACCCATCGAATGCTCTGTTCCTAGAGAGATAGCCAATGGGAAGAAGACGTACACGAAACTCCAGTTCAACCACGGCGTCAACTACTCGTGTCTCCGCGGTTACCGTCTCCAAGGCCCAGAGACTCTGAAATGCCTGGCCAATGGGGAGTGGGACTTGGCGCCGCCCGCATGCGTACAGATATCCTGCACCCCACCCAAGCCCATCGACAATGGCTTTGTAGAGGGGCAGGATCATAGATTTGGTGTCACCATTTTCTACAGTTGTTTTCCCGGGTTCCAGCTGGTGGGTCAGAACCATTTGACCTGCGAGGAGTTTGACTGGTCCAGCCCCGATCCCGTGTGTGTCCCTTCAGACTGTGGCCTGCCGCCACACATTGACTTTGGGGAGTATGTCAGAGTGACGGACCCCAGTATGGAGCTGTCGGCGAGAGGGGGCGTCCCGGTGTTAGCCTCGCCCATGGACATGAGCTTCCTGCACGGGACGCTGATAACGTATCGCTGTCAGAAGGGCTACGACCTCACCACCCCTACTACCCTCGTGTGTCAGGAGGACGGGGGCTGGAACGCCTCGGCCCCCGCGTGCGTCCCGGCGGAGTGCGACACGCCTCCAACTCCGGAACACGGCTGGGTGAACGTGACCGATACTTCCCTGGGAAGTCTGGTGGAGTACGGCTGCGAGGAGGGGTACGCTCTGGAGGGGGACGCCGTCCGGCAGTGTGTGTCGGGTCGACTGTGGACCGACCACGCCCCGGTCTGCCGGCCCGTCTCCTGCGGTGACCCGGGGGCCATCGCTAACGGTACGGCTCACGGAAGTTCCTTTGTTTATTCCGGGGTCCTAAGTTACGAGTGCGGTTCCGGCTTTGTCCTCAAAGGAGCGAATACCGTCACCTGCCAGGCGGATGGCACGTGGGACGGCGAGAAGCCCTGGTGTGAACCGGTCTCCTGCGGTCCGCCTAAAGTACCCAGTGACATCACTGTTAAGGGGGCGGAGTATACCTACAACAACCAATTACAGCTTAGCTGCCGGCCTGGCTTCCTGTTAAGCGGGGAGTCTGTCAGTACCTGCCGAGCCGACGGCACCTGGAGCAATAAGCTTCCTGCTTGCGTACCGGCCCGCTGTGGAAAACCGTCACCGATCGCCAACGGCCGCGTGTCGGGCTCGGACTTTGGCTTCAACGGCGAGGTGAGGTATGCGTGCGACGCGGGGTACGCCCTCAGCGGTGACCCCGCGCGCGTCTGCCGGGGGGACGGACTGTGGGACAAGCCGGCGCCTCGCTGCGACGTCGTCACCTGCGACCCGCCGGAGGACATCAGCCACGGCTTCCTGAACGGCTCCGGCTTCGACTACGACGACGTGGTGGAGTACGTCTGCTTCGACGGCTACGAGGTATTCGGGGACCCGGTGCTGCGGTGCTCCGCCCAGGGGCTGTGGGTGGGCGCCGTCCCCCAGTGCCGCCCCTGCGTCTGCGCCCCGCCGGCGGTGCGGCACGGGGCGGCACTCGGCCGCGGCAACGCCTGTGGAGACCGGGCGCACTTCCGCTGTGACGACGGCTACAGGGTCCTGGGACCCGCGTCGGCGGTGTGCGAGAAGGGAGGGATGTGGAGCCCCGGGGTGCCGGTGTGCAGCCGGGGAAGGTGCACCGTCGCCCCGCCTGTGGTGCCCAACGCCGTCCTGCAGGGCGGCAGCACCACGTTCTCCGACATGGTCATATACAGGTGCCGGCCAGGGTATCGGGCGAGGGGGTTCCCGCACCTCTCCTGTGGCTTTGACGGCCGGTGGGGGGAGCCCAGGATCAGCTGTGAGCCCGTCGGCTGTGGGACGCCTCCGTCTGTGCCCCACGCTCGGGTGTCTGGAGACAACTTCACCTTCCCCGGCCAGATCACATACAGGTACTAATAATAATACACTTTATTTGTATAAAAAAATTGCAGCTCAAAGTGCTTCACAACAGAAAAAAGACGGGCACAAAATAAGCACATAAAGTGCAGACATATAAAATCAGATCTAACATCCCAATAGGTCACCTTATAGGCTTATAATAACAAAGACATATTATAATGAATTAGAAAAGGTTGAGCTGGTAAACGTATATAATAGTCTGAATGCATACATACTGCATACAGTAACACCTTTCTATGCAAAGGTTCAAAGAAAAGGAGGTACGTACATCATCGTGATAGGGATGTTCAGCCGAAGAGATTCCCGGCCAACTAGTGTAAAATGTAATCTATCTTTATTTCCCAGGTGAATAGTATTTTGATGCCAGATGATGAAGATGGTTAACCTCTTTATATGTTTTGTTTGTCTGAGCCCTGTATTGCTTTTTAGCCCTGATTTATGTGATCGGATGTAATTGACCTATCTCAAACCCGCCCTCTTTCCTTTTTCTCTCCAATCGCAACTGTCGCTTTCCTCAGACAAACAGAGTTCTGTAAATCCCCCCCCCCCCCCCCCCCCCCCGGGGCTGTGTGTCTGTCCTCAGGTGTGAGGAGGGCTATGAGCTCGCCACCCAGACCACCTCGCTGTCCTGCCAGAGTGACGGCTCGTGGTCCAAACACAGCGTGCGCTGTCGTCCCGCCGCGTGCCGCCTACCCGCCCGCCTCCCCGTCCCCCACCTCGCCGTCACCGGGAAGGACTTCACACCCGTCGGGGGCACCCTCACTCTCTCCTGCCCGCCCGGCTTCTACCTGAAGGGGTCGGCGCAAGCTGAGTGCCAGGTATATAAGCCCGTGTTTGGGATCATTCCCCCAGTCACCAAAACAACTTGAAACACGAAGAACACGCTAGTTGAAGTCATGCAGTGATTTTACAATTTACGATACTACGGAACTTACGGCGGTGAGAACTGCTAGTATTGTATCAATGTGAAATGGTCGGCAAATCTCTTGGAATGGTTATAGACATGAAGCTTGTATAAATAGTTAGTTTCCAAATGAGAAAACTAACTGAGCTAAAATAATTTCCTTTTTAAAGGATAAATTAAATAAAACCATGAGCGGGCAAATACTGCGGCATGGTCATGCTAGACCTACAAAAGGCCTTCGACACTGTCAATCACACCATTCTGATTGACAAGCTAAAAGCAATTGGTTTTGATAGTTTATCAGTGAGCTGGATACAATCCTACCTGGAGGGGAGAGAACAGATGGTGGAGGTAAACGGTACCCTATCCCCCCCCCTCACAGAGAACTGTGGTGTTCCACAAGGAAGCATACTAGGACCGCTACTGTTCCTAATTTATGCAAATGACATGTCGTCAGCTTGTGACTGCAACTTGTTCCTGTTTGCGGACGACTCAGCCCTGCTGGTCTCTGACAAGAACAAGTTACAGGTTGAAAAAACCCTCAGCTCGGAACTAGGCAAAATCTGCATATGGCTCGCTGATAACAAACGATCGTTACACATGGGCAAAACAGAGTCCATTCTCTTCGGTTCAAATAACAAACTCAGCAAGACCGACGGCTTCTCAGTTACAGTGGGTGACAATATTGTCACAAGGAAAGATGAAATTACCTACCTGGGTTCCATCCTAGAGGCTAATCTTTCCTGTGACAAAATGGCATCCAATGTAATAAAAAAGGTCAACCAACGAACTCGATTCTTGTAGCACTCATTCAAGGGTACTACGACTATGCTTGCACCTCATGGTACCAAAGCACCTCAAAGGCACTAAAAACCAAATTACAAACATCTCAAAACAAACTAGTCAGACTACTGCTTGACCTGACTCCTAGAACCCACCTCACCCCTGCCCACTTTGCCAACCTAGGATGGCTTAGAGTAGACAACAGAGTACAGCAACTTGCAATGGGCCTGGTCTACAAGATACACTATACGACTAAGGTACCCATGTACATGTCAAAATACTTCCCAAAGGTCAGTGAATACCACGATCACAACACCAGAGGGAGCTCCACAAATCATGTAAAACCCAGATTCGGCTCAAACAAGGGACTAAACACGTTTCGCAATTATGCCACATCAATGTGGAACGCCCTACCCAAAGCTGTAAAGGAATGTGAATCACTACCCACCTTCAAAAACACTCTCAAAGAACACCTACGGGAGACTGCAATTCGAAACTGGCCCCTACAAATGTCCTAACCCAGTTGTACAGTAAAGACCAAGTATGGCCTTGTCAGTATTCCAATGTACAGTGCCCCCCCCCTACCCAACCCCCCCCCCCCCCACCTCCAATGTACAGCCCCACCCAACCCCACCTACCCAACCTCCTCCAATGTACAGTTTCTATGTCAAATGTATGTCAGTATTCCAATGTACAGTGTACAGTGCCCCCCCCCCCCCCCCCACCTCCAATGTACAGCCCCACCCAACCCCACCCCACCTACCTAACCTCCTCCAATGTACAGCTTCTATGTCAAATGTATATACACTCTTTCTGGATTTTTTTAGTATCACAAACAGTACTGTATTTGCAAATCTGGTATGTCATAAATATATAGATGTAGCAGTACTGTCTATCTGTATGTCGTGTGTGTCATATGATGAATTGAAAATGGGGGACCCTGATGTAAACAAGACGAAAGTCTTTCTCTGGTCTGCATCCCCTTAACAATTGTATGTTTTGAGCTGTACTGTAGTGTACCCATTCTGCAATCTGTTAATAAACTTTTCAATCAATCAATCAAACTTCCCAGAAGCCTATTGTCTGAACGCATCACTCTCCACTGGCTCTTAGTGAAGCATTTGCTAAGAAACGGTGTCTAATTTCCTCTCCTTTCTTGTGTACCGTGCCGTTATCAGCTGGGTGGCATCTGGTCTCCCAGTCCCTCCTCTGTTTCCTGTGCGCTGGTGGAGTGCGAGAAGCCCCTCCCTCTCCCCCGCGGCATCACCGAGGGCGACGGCTATGCCTATGGTGACATCATCATGTACTCCTGTCTGCCCGGCTTCGAGACGAAGGTACCGCGCCTCTCAGCCCACATTCCATCACGCTGCATACCGATCAAGTTGTCTGATCTGGGCCGCACGAAATGCCATACTATGTACTTACGAGTTTGCTCCTATTTGCTCAAACTCGCAAACGGGCAAATCTACTTGATTAGATAAGAAAACTCACAACTTTGTAAAAGTCCATTTTATAGCTCTCTACTACTACTCTGTTGCAGCTAGGCCCAATACTGTATGGCCAACCTACAGTACTGTTTTGCCTACCTATCCACACTCATACGCAGAGAGTTGGATGAGTGTTCCACTGTCAAACATCTCTGCCCAAACAGGAAGTAAACTGGTGCTACCTATTCTCATATTATTGACCCTTAACATATTGAATAAATAATATTATATTACTATTACTATTATTAACCCCCCATATTGTTTAGTCTCTTTTATACAAAGGGGACAAAAATTTGTTGAACATCAAATTGATAAAACATTTTAATTACAATATTGATTTTCAGTTTTCAGTGGGGACATCGCCTCCTATTCATTTTCGCTGCTGATATCCCTCTTCCCAGGGCCGGATTAACGACCGGGCCGTTTGGGCCGCGGCCCGTGGGCCTCTAGTAATTTTTATTTTTTTTGCCCCTCGTCACGAGAGGCCCCACATTTTATTTTTTTTTAGTTTTAATTTTTTTTGGAGGCCCCTCGTCACTAGAGGCGTTTTGGAGGCCCCTTGTCACTAGAGGCCCCAAATTATTATTATTATTTTTTTAACTTTTATTTTTTATTTCTTTGGAGGCCCCTCGTCACTAGAGGCCCCAAATAATTTTTATTTATTTTTTAACTTAAATTTTTTTTTGGATGCCCCTCGTCACTAGAGGCCCCGCATTTTTTTTTTTTTTTTTTTTTTTGAGATCGATGTCATACTGTGACACTGAAATGAAAAAATATTTCATCAACTAAAATATTTAGTCAACAAAAATATTTCATCAACTAAAATATACAGTACGCCACACCCTGCCGTCTGCAAGTGGCTAATCTTGAGTATTTTTTCTCCTCTTCATAAGAGTTTGAGGTTTTCCGTTTGAGGTAAAAACAGCAATAAAAAGTCAAAACTTGCATCTCCACATCCCAGCCCCGACGCTTGAATACTTTTACCAATGGATTTCCAGTTCCGCGTTCGTGTTCTGCGCTCTGATTGGCCACTGACGTTTCTGGTAGCGCCAATCGTGTGACGCCTCTTTCTTTCACCGGTTAAGCTTAGGCACTCTTTCGAAGTTGGTTAAGGTTAGAGTTTGTCTTAGAGCAGGGTGATAGAACACCAGCCCTGATTCCATACTCTAACCTTAACCAACTTCGAAAGAGTCGCCTAAGAAACGTCAGTGGCCAATCAGATCGCACCAGAAACGTCAGTGGCCAATCAGATCGCAGAACACGAACGCAGAACTGGAAATCCGTTGGTAAAAGAATAGACGCAGCCCCGACACGAATGAGGCAGATTGGGATCATTATTCATGACAGACAGCAGAGACCCGCCGGTGCTGATAGCGGATATCATCGAGCTCCCCCTAGTGACTAGGGGCCTCCACTACACACTAGTAAAAAAAATAAAAGAAATACGAAAAAAGAATATATATAATCAGATCCTCATCCAGCGTTTACTTTCACAGCATCTATAGTGACTACTAGTATCATCTCATCTCTTCTCTATCTATTTTTATAAAAAAAATTGTATTGCAAATACAAATATGATTGATTGTTTGATAATGAGGGGTGAGAGACATTGGGTCTGATTCCCGAAAATGTTTCAAAGATATATTCTGGAAGATTTATCTTGGAACCACTGAGACATAATCTATGACAAGTACACTCTGAGTCCTGAACGTGCTGGAGATATGTCTTAAGTGGCTGAAACGGTCACAGAAATTATATGATCTCATCTGATATCTGCTTGGAGAATGGCATTCTGTCGTAAACTCCAAAGCGCGTTCCCGTTCAGCTCATTTGCATACAAAACACCGCCTCCATAGCTCCTTATAAGGCAACTGGTGACGCAGCTGTGTGAAATGGAATGGCGGAAGTGCTTTGCGAGCCGCGTGATTACGAAACCTAGCGTCAGTCAGTGCCAATCAGAGAGCGTCTCCGAGAAATGCGGCTAGGTTTCGTAATCACGCTTGCGCCCATCAAAACTAGATTAGATTAATGTATTGGCATCATATACAGCTCGCGGTACACACCTGCCGCAGCGCGCGCGCACACACAGACACACACACACGCGCGCGTGCAGTACTGTATATGAATGAATGAATGACATATAATATATATAGCCTACGGCGGGCGTAATGAATGAACGCAGTATGGCTTATTATTCCATAATTAAGCCTATAGGCTACTGTTCATTCGTAGGCGCACACAAGACTTGTTATGGAATATTAATGCAGTCTATTTCCACCGATTAGCTTTAGTTCTTATTTATTTATCCACTGTCATTTCAGTGTTGGTGTATAGGCTATATAGTGTATTTCAATATAAGTTTAATTGATTAATGATATATTCGAAGGAATGCAGGTTTATAGCTATATCAACCCCCTCCAATGTACAGTAAATGACCAAGTATGGTTTTGTCAATATTCCAATGTACAGTTTTGCTTGTACAGTGTAAGTCTATCCCCCACCCACCCCTACCCAACCTCCTCCAACAGTTTCTACGTCAAATGTACTCTCTTTTCTGGACTCTTTTTGTATCACAAACAGTACTGTATTTGCAAATCTGGTATGTCATAAATGTATAGATGTAGCAGTACTGTCTATCTGTGTCATGTGTGTCATACTGTATATGTTATGATGAATTGAAAATGGGGGACCCTGATGTAAACAAGACGAAATTCTTTCTCTGGTCTGCATCCCCTTATGTAATTGAGCTGTACTGTACCCATTCTGCAATCTGTTAATGAAGTTTTCAATCAATCAATCAAACAAAGGTCTGTCCCATTGTATACCAATCAATGGGATACATTGCATGTTGACCTGCATTCTTTCAAATGTATATAATTAATCATTAAAACAGATGTGTAACAAATAAGAAATACAAATTCCACAGAAGGCATTCAATTATTATTATTTTCAATCATTTCACAATAATTGCATAATTGTGTTTGAATATCTGAGTAATTATTTGTCCAAAATAGCTGGTTCAGATATGGTTAATCCAGCTGCCCTGTGATCAGATGAATCCATATTATTTATTTTTCCGACATCAAATTCGTAATTTCTTATCGTACAAATATTGTCATATTTATTTTAATTATGATTAAGTAATTAATTCCAAGGAGGCCTGTAGCGTTGACGTGAAGGAATCACTATGAGAACACAGTCTGTCAAGTTATAATAACATTTTAAATTAGTCAATCAATCATGAGATTTGATCGTGGGCTGAGAGCATATTTAAGTGTGCTCCTCAGCACTCTTAGATCTGCTCTCAAATAAGATCTCAGGAAAATTTGAGGACTCCCACTCCCAGCCCTAATATGTCTTAAATAGGCCGAAATCTGGCGAAATATTTAGAAACAGTAGCCTATAGGCTTAATTATGGAATAATAAACCATACTGCGTTCATTCATTACGCCCGCCGGCCCGTAGGCTATATATATTATATGTCATTCATTCATTCATATACAGTACTGCGCGCGCGCGTGTGTGTGCGCGCGCGCTGCGGCAGGTGTGTACCGCGAGCTGTATATGATGCCAATACATTAATCTAATCTAGTTTTGATGGGCGCAAGCGTGATTATGAAACCTAGCCGTATTTCTCGGAGACGCTCTCTGATTGGCACTGACTGACGCTAGGTTTCGTAATCACGCGGCTCTCAAAGCACTTCCGCCATTCCATTTCACACAGCTGCGTCACCAGTTGCTTTATAAGGACTGTCGGGGGCGTGGTTTGTATGCAAATGACCTGAACGGGAACACGCTTTGGAGTTTACGACAGAATGCCATTCTCCAAGCAGATATCAGATCATATCATTTCTGCAACCGTTTCAGCCACTTAAGACATATCTCCAGCACGTTCAGGACTCTGAGTGTACTTGTCATAGATTATGTCTCAGTGGTTCCAAGATAAGTCTTCCAGAATATATCTTTGAAAGATTTTCGGGAATGAGACCCATTGAGTCTACGTGACACTGACGTCCAGGTCCAGGGGTCACTGTCAGGTCAGGTCAGGTGACCACTGACCGTGAGAATTGCACTTGCAAGTTGATCAAGTAGGCTAAGACTCGAGTAGTACTGTATGATCATATGAGACTCAAAAAACATGGATAAAAAAGTTACGGTGGGAAAGCGGAGCTGCTAAGTTAAAATCTAAACAGGAAAGGGACAGAAAGAGCGCGTTACTTCGGCAAAGCATACCTGTTACGAAGGATCAGATTAAACCGAATATATATATATTTATTGATTGATATATAAGAAGTAGTCTCCGGAGAGCTCCAGGATAAAGAAAGCCCTCCAGGGATGGAACCCGACCCACCACAAGAAGGGACGCGCACCCCGGAGATGGATCTCCTCGATACGCCACAGGAGAACGGATCTCCAACGAGTACTACCAGGAGCAGATCACCTCAACCAGCGTCTTCCCCCAGCGAGGCGGACAAGATGCTGGCGCAGGCCTTCATCGCCAGCCTGGCAGCCTCAACCGAGCGCGATCGACTCCAAGCACAGACACTTAGCGAGCGCGAACATTCTTCCAGGGAAAGAGAACGCCTTCAAGCGCAGCAACGGAGTGACGAAGACCGCATACGCCTAGAGATTAGACGCCTCCAGACGGAAGAGAATATGGGAAGAGGCCGCGCCGAAGCCCAGCGCGCCGCCGCCGGTGCCCAACGAGAAGCAGAGCGCGACCTCGCTCTCACCAAGCGCGAAGCCGAGCGCGACCGATTACAAGCGCAGATAATGGAGCAGCTGATTACCAGGGCAACCCCCCCTCCCTCCGCACGGGGCTCCAGGGCCTCGTCAAGACAAGGGTCAAGGGCACCCTCCCCTACCCGATCAAGCGACCCTGAGCCCGACCACCAGAGAGAGCCTATACCCCGCTCCGAACCCCTTCCCCGACCGGTCCAAGCGAGACCCAGCTACAGGGAAGAACCGGTCTATACCGCGGAGAGGCTAAATAGACGACTACAGGATCTAGATGACCTGCCAGAGGAAGAAGAAGAGGGAGAGGAGGAGAGTCAAGCCCAACAGCATCACAGTACTCCACAGGACCAGGAGGTCCAGTACAGCCCAGACTTTACCCCCGCGGCTCTGCGCTACAGACCCCCGACTCTATTCACGGGTGAGCTTGACGCACGACCAGCCCCGAGGAACAGCACCTGGGTACGCGGGCCTTGGTACCCAGCAGGTACCAGCCCACCACGACACGTAAGAGGAGACTCGCCTAGAAGGCCTCTCCTCCAACGCTCACCGATGTGCCAGCCATCCATGGCATCGTACCTTGGCACACCGACGTTCCCGGACTTCACACACGAGAACAGAGCACAGTACACAGAGCTACGAATGTGCTTAGAGACAATGATGTCCGATGTAGCTGATGAACCGTACAAATATGCTATCCTACTCAAGCACCTCAAGGTGCCCCGAGCGCACAATATAGCGCTGGCATATTCCACCTCTACTACCCCATACACCGCGGCTCTAGCAGCACTCGACCAAAGATATAGACGCATATGGGACTACGTAATACAAGAGATAAGGAATATTGACCGTCTACCCCCAGCCACAGACAATCGTTCACTAGATGACCTGTCTATCAAGGTACAATCCCTGGTAGGGATGCTGGGGGCGCAAAAGGAAAAGGGTATGTACGAACTGCACGCAAACTCTAATGTCGAGAGGATTTTAGAGAAGCTTCTGCCCGCCCGACAAGAGCGCTTCAGGCGGCAAAGAGACCACCGTGATCCTAACGGTCCCGAGCCATCCCTCCTAGACCTAGCCGACTTCCTGGCGAGAGAAGTCAACAGCCTACGGTTGGATACGTTCGTGCGGAGCACACCAAGCTCCAGAGAGGGACCTAGGAGAGCAAACGATGGCCGCAGACTGGTGACCGTCATGCACCAAGCAGAATCAGTACCGAGCAACAAGACCCACAGTACCCCCTCGATGAAAGAGAAGTGGAAGATTGTGTGCCCGTACTACGAAAAGGAACACGGGCTGTCACACTGTGACACGTTCAAGAAGATGACCGCCGACGAGGTGAGTCAATGGATAAAGTCCAACCGACGCTGTTACCGATGTGCGCGCAGTCACATGGATTGCCGCTTAAAGAAGAGGTGTAGTCGGTGCGACGGAGCCCACTTGGACGTCCTACATGACAGTAACAGAAGAAAGCCTGCACCCTCAAGCAGCACAAAGGCAAGTGTTATGTACATTGACCCCGCCAGCAGCGGGGGCGCCCGGGTGCTCTTGAAGGTGGTCCGCGTAACATTGAGTTACCAAGACAAGGTCATGGACACCTACGCCGTCCTTGACGACGGGTCAGAGAAGACCCTTCTCCTCGCGTCCGCTGCGGCCCAGCTGGGGCTGCGGGGGAGCGAAGAAACGATGACGATTCGGACAATAAGAAGAGACCTAAAGACGATAAAGGGCGAGAATGTCTCCTTCACTATCGCAGCAAGCGGGCAGCCAGAGAGACGGTATAGGATCACTAACGCTTTCACCAGCCAAGACATAGGCCTGTCGCAGTACACCTACCCCATCGCCAAGCTGATGGATAAATATGTGCACCTGCGTCAACTACCTATACCGCTCATAGACGGTGCCACCCCGACCCTGCTGATAGGATCCGACCATGCACACCTCATCGTCCCGATGGACCGGGTCCACACTGGGCCCAGAGGCTGTCCTGCAGCAGTCGAGACCCGCCTAGGATGGACACTACAAGGCCCCCTCGCTAGGTCTCCTAACCGAACAGCAGCCACTAGCTGCCTCCACTCCAGAGTGACAGAAGAAGACACCACCCTCCTACAGCATGTCGAGAGGCTATGGACACTAGAGACAATGCCCTTTAAGAACGAAAAGAAAGACATTCGTTCCAAGGAAGATATTTATGCTATAGCCCTCCTCGAGCGGGGGACAAAGAGAGTCAAAGTCAACGGAGTGATGAGATACGCAACTCCACTCCTGAGGCGAGAGGGTATGCCTACCTTCCACGCCCCAAAAGAAGCGACGGAGCGGTATCTATTGAACACAGAGCGGCGCCTAGCCAGAGACCCCGCTCAAGAGACTGTGTACCGCGCTGAGATTGACAAGCTAATCACAGCGGGACACATAAAGAAAATTGACATTAAAGAGGCCGATCAGACGAACGAACCATGGTACGTGCCGCACCACAAAGTCCACCACAACGGCAAGGATCGTATTGTTTTCAACTGCAGCTACCAGATCGGATCACAAAATCTGAATAAAGAGCTCTTGCCCGGCCCAACACTCGGCCCCTCTCTACTAGGCGTGTTACTACGTTTCCGCCAAGACAAGGTGGCCATCAGCGGCGACATCAAAGGGATGTTCCTGCAGGTGCGACTAGTGGAGGAGGACAAGCCCCTGCTGCGGTTCTTATGGAAAGAGAGGATCGGGGACGAACAACCATCCATCTATCAATGGGAAGTCCTCCCTTTCGGAACCACATGCAGCCCATGCTGTGCTACGTTTGCACTGCAAAAACACGTCGCAGAGGACCCAGCAGCTGATGAAGAGGTCCGACAAAGTGTAGGAAATAGTTTCTACGTGGACAACTGTCTGCAAAGTGTCTCGACACCAGAAGAAGCAGAGGCCCTCCTACTCAAGCTCTGCGCCTCCCTGATCAAAGGCGGCTTTGATCTCCGGCAGTGGGCCAGCAGCGACCCTCAAGTATTGCGCAGCCTCTCCCCCGAGGACAAGGCAGCAAGCAGCGAGACCTGGATGGCGACCATCCCAGGAGAAGCCCAAGAAATGACATTAGGACTAGTCTGGCGCTTCACTGTCGAGCTAGACTGTCTACAGGGATCAAAGCCAGTCCCGTCAGACAGCAGATTGCTCCACTTAGCCCCTGAGAGCGACGCCCATAATCTCATCAGAGTGGGTGGTCGTCTGAGGAGAGCCCCAGACTTACCGGATGACGTCAAGTACCCGATAGTCTTAAACAGCCGACACAAGGTCACAGAGCTTATCATAAAGAAATACGACGAGGACGTGCACCACGCCGGGGCAGAGAGAGTCTTTGCGGAGATCAGACGTCGTTATTGGATACTGCAAGGGAGAGAAGCAGTACGACGCTTCCAGCGGACTTGTCTAGACTGTCGTAAATGGCGAGCACAGCCCAGTATACCCCGGATGGCTGACCTACCCCCCTGTCGCCTCCGACTCGGCGACAAGCCTTTTCACTCCACCGGTATGGACTGTTTCGGCCCGCTGTATGTAAAGAAAGGAAGAGGGACCGAGAAGCGGTGGGGTATTGTATTCAAATGCATGACCACCCGAGCGATACACATAGAACTCCTTCCAACCATGAGCACAGACTCATTCCTTATGGCCTTCCGAAGATTCACATCGCGGAAAGGGAAACCGTCTATATTATTGTCTGATCACGGGACAAACTTCAAAGGCGGAGAAAGAGAGCTGAGAGAGAGCTTCCAAGCTATGGGCCCAGAACTTAAGACCCACCTCGCTCCATACCAGATTGATTTCCAGTTTAATCCCCCGAATGCACCTCACTTCGGTGGAACTTGGGAACGAGAAGTACGTTCAATAAAGACAGCCCTGTACGCCGTGCTTGGGGCCCAGACCGTGGCGGAGGAAGTCCTAACGACAGTCCTCACGGAGATCGAGGGAGTATTGAACTCAAAACCCCTCGGTTACGTCTCAAGTGATGTAGCAGATGTCGACCCAGTCACCCCCAACACTCTCTTGATGGGGCGGCTGGACCCCGCGCTACCACAGACAGTGTACAGGCCTGAAGAAGCGAACGGCCGAAGAATGTGGAGGTACAGTCAAGTACTGGCTGACAAGTTTTGGAACAGTTTCCTACTCCACTATCTACCGTCTCTACAGACCCGCCAGAAATGGGTGAAAGAAAGAGACAATTTGACAGAAGGAACAGTCGTCATGATTATCGACCAGTCACTACCCTGAGCTATGTGGCCGGCCGGCCGCGTAAGCAAAGTGATCACTGGTGCCGACGGAAAGGTCAGAGCGGCAGAAGTGCTCGTCCAAGGGCGGATATACACCCGGCCCGTGGCGAGGCTAATAGAGTTGCCAAGGCTCCCCGACACTATTGATGACGACCATGACCCCCTGACTTTGTGAACTGCCCTACCCTCACAACAGACATTGAGTAGTGGACAGTGCGGTTAATCTGTCTCTGCTTATCTAATTAGGTGGGACTAATTAGGAGGCGGCTGTTACGAAGGATCAGATTAAACCGAATATATATATTTATTGATTGATATATATTGCATAATATTTGTATATCGTTTGATATCCCTTGTGTATTCCTTGTACATATACACGGAATATCCCTTTAGCCTAGTACAGACCATAATATTTCGTTCTCCTATTGGACAGCGGTCCCTTGGGCGCCATTGCCATACCTCCAAGGTCTGGTTCAAAGTCACCGCCAGAGACTTGCCTGGACATGAACGGTTCTGCGCAAGGATATGAGACAGGAATAAAGCTGGTACTAGTTTGTTCACCTAACGTATAAATACGGCGCAGGTGAATACAGAAGCACTTAGTCTAAGAGTTACCCAATAAGTTGAAGCCTCACCCACGATACAACGTGCAGTGAAGTATGGCCTGTTTGGCCCCAAATAGAGCATTGAGACCGCGTGCGAATTAATAACTGAAGTATCAGAGTTTAACGCTGTACCGTCGAGTTCGACCTATTCTATTAATTCAGTAATAGTCTATTTATGTATAGTGTATCGTGCGGCTACCGTTCTACAGTGACCAGCATCACCAACGTTTCCTCGTACCAGCTAGTGTGCTTATCCAGGCTGGGCTGCTTACCCTGGCGCTTTCACCCGAGGAGCCCTAGACGAGGACCGTGTGGATCATGTACACTGGATAACCTACCGACGACTGCATAGCCCTTTTCGGCTGGATTATATTTGCTTTTGGTCCTGTAATTGATGGAGCGGAGAATCGCCTACACCCACAATTGTGTGGGATTTACCCTGTGAGGAGCCACGTCGAGCCCGCCTCTCAGAAGCCTGAGGCCGGCTAGCTTTCTTCCATGCGGAGCTGCATGCTATGGAGAACAGCTGTATTCGTCTGCGGATCAAGATATTATTGCACCGTCTCCTGTACTTGGAGTCTCTTTATCATCGTTGACCCAGACTCTACTACCGACAAATCCTCTCCCCTTGCTGGCTTACGACCGGAGGGACCCTACCAGTATCTCCCGCTATCTTACCAGAGTACCATAGATATAATTCCTAAGATTCAGGTTGTATTATTATCTCCTGCGTAATATGAGAATGGACATACGTTATTGATTTGCCTACGCACATTCCTTTGCCTTATAAGCGCATCCAAAGTAAAGTATATTATGTACTATCATTGCTGCTAATAAATACTTAAACCCAGTTTTGTGTGGAACCGAGTCATTGTGGGTAAGATGCCTGATCATAAGATACCTGTGTACTGTATGGCCAGTAGTAATGTACATAAGACAGTAGTGGTTTAATGATACCATACTTATTAATACAGTCAGGGAATTGTACCCCTCAGTTACAATACCGACTACTTTTTTCACCCCGTCAGGTAAGGAGGAGGATAGCCCCCTGGCTAGCACTAGTAGTAGCAGCAACGTTAAAGAGGCTGAGCCAGGCGCCGCGGGCAGAGAGGATGAGAATGCTAACGTTATTATTATTGATGCTAGCGACAGAGAAGAGGCAGCGGCAGCCTCTAGTTCAGCCGGCCCACCACCACCAGTGGCTGCCACCTGTTTGTATACGCCCGCCGCATCTCCACAGCCCAGCCCCAACACCAACACGAATGACTCTGAGGCAGACCGCGATGATGACAGCCCGCCGCCGGCGGTGCTTGAACATGAAAACCAGGAGGATTGGTTGGACAATGTTACGGATCCAGCCTCTTTTTTTTAGTGACATAAAAATGCCACTGTATGTGTGTGGGTGTGGGGGGGGGCCTCCACAAGAATCTGGCCCAGGGGCCTCTGAATTCTTAATCTGGCCTTGCCTCTTCCTATGCAGTATATTACTCTTTGCTTGTATTGTCCTGTTATAATCATCACAAAAACCAGTAATATCTTTCAAGCTGAACTGCAGAAAAGGCCCAATGCACATATTTAACATTTTCTGTAAATACAATGCAAAACGCACAAAAAGGCAATTTTCACAATAGAGCCTTTCAAATGAAAGAATTTAATTTCACGGCATCTGTGCAGCCCTGTTTATTCACTGTGTCCATGGACACAACGATGAACTCAGCCAAAAAGGTTTCCTTAGGCAAAAAATATAGTCTGTTTACTTTTCTGATAACTCATAAATGTTCAGACAAGCGTACTTTTTGGTTATGTGTGCTACTCTGTATACACCGTATTCAAAGTTATAGTTGCATGGTCTTTCAACCCAATTTGGTTGTGGATGTGGTGATGATAAAACCTTTTCTTCAAATTAAGAATTATTTAATTTCGCCAACTTTCCCTCATTTCTTCCTCTCCCGCTCTTTTTTTCTATCTCTCTCTATTCAAATAAGTGTGTCATGATATTCAATATCGTATCCTCTCTTACGGTATTAATATCCTGCAAATCCCCTCCTCCTAGTTCTCATTATAGCATTTCAGGCTTCTGATGACACATACGCACGCACACACACACACACACACACACACACACACAAACACACGCACACGCATATGAGGGGCCGTTTAGGTCATATACCGTCACTGTCACATATTGAAATGTGTCTCGTATGCTACTGAAAAGCATTTGCGTACTACTGAGATCGGCCCTCATACACGCACACACGCACACACACACACACACACACACACACACACACACTCACACTCACACTCACACTCACACTCACACTCACACACACACACACACACACTTTAATACAACATAAGTGGTATGAAATACAATACAGCATAGACAGAGAGGGTTCTGTCGCCTATGGAAATTCCAAGTCAGTCAGAAGATCCTTAAGAACTTCTACTCATGCACAATAGAGAGCATCCTGACTGGCAATATCACCTCCTGTTTGGGAATAGCACCGCACAAGACCGCAGCAGACTACAGAGAGTGGCCCGTTCAGCCGAATGCACAATTGGAGGGGGGCTTCCCACTCTCCAGAACATTTACAACAAGCGGTGCATGGGTAAGGCTAAGAGAATTATCAAAGACTCCAGCCACCCAAACAACTGCCTCTTTGAACTGCTGCGGTCAGGCAAGCGATACCGGAGTCTCATGGTAAGCACAGAAAGACTCAGAAGAAGCTTCTATCCCCAGGCCATCAGGTTGCTCAATGAACAATAACACTATGCAACAACCATCAAAAGCACTCACAGCACACACATCCACACGCACACACTCACTTAAACAAACAACTCACTGCAGCACCCACTCTACACACTTTAGAACACCTAAACACACTTTATATTTATTGGCAAAGAATTTGCACTACAACCCATACCTCAGTACACCTTACTGTAAATTGTACCTAAATTGTACCTCATCCCATTTCTGCTTTGCACTATATAGTATATTGTAATTAGTATATTGTATAGTATATTGTATGGTAACTCAGTTACTTCTACTCTGCATTGAACATTGTACATATGTACATACTGAACACTTGTGTCTACGACCAGGGGCGTTTTTAGGGTTAGAAAACATTGGGGGCTTTTTTTTTTAAACACAGTAATACGCAATTTTAGAGTAATTAGAGATGAATACTGAAGAACTAGAATCATTAGAGGTTCTCAAAGTGAGGTCCATGTCCATGAGAGGGATCTGGGCAGTCCCCATAGAAAATTCAAAGTTAACAGGACCAAATCATCAGTTTCTTATTTATTTATTTAACCTTTATTTAGCCAGATAAAACATTGATCTGGTCCAAGAGGCCCCAACAGGAGTACAAATATACATATATACACATATATATATATACATATACTGTACATACATACACACATATACACCAATAACAAAATAAAAACAGTTAAGAATCATACACATAAGCAAATAAACAAACAAACAAACATATGCACAGCCTATGTACAAAAGAAATAAACAGTTAATCTCTAGTCTTTACAGTTTTCTTCAATTGCATAAACACTCAAATCAAAAGTATTACACAATTATCAAAACATTACACTCAAGGAGCAAAACATAGGCCCAGATTTGCACCTCTATAAGCACAATGTCAGCCTCACACTTTTTGCAAAACAATACACAGAGCAAAAAAGTATCTTGCCAGATCCAGCTAGGCAAAGAGATAATGTCTAGTATTTTCTGTACTCTATTTAAATTTTTTCAAAATTGTTTTTGTTTTACTGTAATTTTAACCTGTAGGCCTACTGGATACAGTATTTTATGTTTGTCTGATATTTGCTGAGCTTACAGTGTTATGCACATAGTAGCATGAAAACTGGGACATGTTTTGTTGTGATTCTCCATGTTGAAATGTTGACTGATTTGGTTATATGGCGAGAAAATTTATATTTTCATCAGTCTGCATCATTGATTTGGGTATATGGAGAGAAAATGTTTTTTTTTCCAGCAGTCTGCATCATTGATTTGGGTATATGTAGATAAATAAATAATATTTTCATCAGTCTACAGCATTGGTCTTGTGTAGTGTTTGGTGAATTTATTGTATATTTGCACATTCTCTGCGTACTTCACTTACAGTACTCTAATCACTGAGAAGTAGAATAGCTAAATGTGTTTTAGGTTAAGCACAGCAGTGTGAGTAACTGGTTCAAACAGAATTAAGTCATATAAAACGTGTGTTTCATATAGTAACAAAATGTAGTTTTTTTAAATTAGTGTATGGTTTTGACAAGTGTTTAATTTAGCAAAGGATCTGAGGTGTTCTGATAATTGTCTGTGTGGTTGTGCTAATTGTGTGTTTTGAAACACCGGGCCCCGTTTTAAAAATCATGCTTAAGCAATCGAAAAAAAAAGTCTCATAAAAAAGATATTAGATTTTTGGGTATTTTCCTGCCTTTGGTCCGCTTTGCATTCACATCTCAAATGCAGGGTTCACTTGCAAGAGTGAATGAGCTTTCACACCACCCCAAACCAACCGGACTATCCGAGGAAATTAACCAGGGTTCGATTAAAGCTTATTATAGTTTATCACAGTATCATGAGCATGTCTTTGTCAGTGGACACTGGACATGGGTATGGAGGCTCCAGTGCTGCTGCGTTAAAGTGCACATCTTCAATACCTATCTGTACTATTTAAAAGCACAGTGCAGGACACACTCAAAGGTTATCGCACCTCAGAGATGGCAGTGGACATGTATGACAGGACAAAGGCCATATGTAATGGCATCTTGTGGCACAAGCTCAGACCTCAGCTCAGGAGATCAGCTGAGACAGAGACTGTTCTATCCAGAGCTTGAGAGCAGGTTCTCATGAGTTGGATAACAACTTATGAGAGGCATACAGGCATGTACAGCCTCAGACCAGCCTCAGACCAGTTTCTCTCAGTGGAATTGCTGCAACCCCTCGCCACACATTACAATATCCAACTATTGCCAGAGAAGATCACAGTTGCAAAGTGTTTCCTGGTCAGGACAGGCAGAGATGCAGTCCCTACTATCCAAAGTGTCTTTTCCCTCCTGGATGATGATGATAATAATAATAATAATAATAATAATAATAATAATAATAATAATAATAATAATAATAATAATAATAATAATAATAATAATAATAATAATAATAATAATAATAATAATAATAATGCATTTGATTTATAAGGCGCCTTTCAGGACACTAAAGAAAAAGTCCACAAATCGGTGAATGAAAAATTATAGGATCAAATGAAAACTACTTACTAAAAATGTTTAAAAGTACTAAAAACCAACAAAAAATACCAAACACTAACAAACATTCAGCAAAGACAATGGGGATGCTGACATAAAAAAAAAAAAAAAAAAAAAAATGTAAACAATTTTTTTTTTTTTTTTTTTTAGATCCGGGGCTAGGAGAAAAACATCCGGGGCTAAAGCCCCGGAAGCCCAGGGCTAAAGCCCCGGAAGCCCAGGGCTAACGACGCCACTGTCTACGACGTACGTGACTTCTATTTTATACTTGCTATACTTATTTTATTTTATACTTATCCCTTTGTCTAGCACAGTCTCTGGAGCGTAACAGAAAGAAGCATTTTGTATAAAAGTATTCTGTACTTCTGTATGACAACTAATAAAGAAACTTTAACTTCTCTGGAAGCTGGCTAAGACAGGAATGCAAGAGAAGTCCAGAACTGTAGCGTATTCTGTATTATCTACACGTCAAGCCAAGAATCTGTCCAACCGCTAGCTTACGTGGTGTTGCTTCACGTCCGACTGGTAGACAGATGTTTAAGTGTGAATGGCCAAACTATATTTCTGTTGACAGTAACTTTGCTGTAGTTCTTCTTCCAGTGTGAAGTCACCAGGAACTTGCTAAACTATGCTTTCAGAGTTGCTTCCTCAGCTGTGGTTTGTTTTGTGTTGGTTTCAGTCTTACTCACGTCTTCATACTAAAGTCGGAATATTATTCTTGCTCCCAGAATAAAAATATAAATTTGTATTTGTTCAGATTTCATTTCCTCAGCTGGTTAAGTCATCAAAGACCCTTTTTTTATCTTAAAAAACAGATAAATATAGATCTCTAAGAAGGTTTCCTGATTGATTTAATATCACCATTATGGGAGCATAATTTAACGTATTCAATCAATACCAGTCCGTCGTCTTCGAGAGTCATACAGCATATTCATTATTATTCTCCTGTGTGATAACAGGTGGTCGGACAGACTCTCCTTTCAGAGACACAAAACATGTTTATTGGGCTGTAATAAAAAATCCTGCCATTTCAATCTTCGCAACCTTCTTGCGGTCTTTCTTTTCCCACGTCCGACAAGCCTTTCCCCCTCTATTGATGTGCTGCGAGGTGCCCTGTCACCGTGGCAGCTGGCAGTGCGGCTGCAGGGCTGGGTGCTCGGATTTACACAAGGTCACATGGTTGGTCCAGAGCTCTGTGCGGGAGGGAGTGGGTCGCAATGCTGACAGAAAGAGCTGAGTCACTCGCTAGAGGCTTAATGTGCTGCTACTGTATATCTACACACACACAGATGCACACGCACGCACACAGACAGACAGACAGACAGACAGACAGACAGACAGACAGACAGACAGACAGACAGACAGACAGACAGACAGACAGACAGACAGACAGACAGACAGACAGACAGACAGACAGACAGACAGACAGACAGACAGACAGACAGACAGACAGACAGACAGACAGACAGACAGACAGACACACACACACACACACACACACACACACACACACACACACACACACACACACACACACACACACACACACACACACACACACACACACACACACACACACAGACACAGGCACATGCACATCCTCCTTGACATAATGATTTCCTCTGTTGCAGGGAGACTCTATTCAGACATGTCAAGGAGACAGGACATGGAGTGGAACGCAGCCTGAGTGTGTTGGTAGGTGTGTGTGTGTGTGTGTGTGTGTGTGTGTGTGTGTGTGTGTGTGTGTGTGTGTGTGTGTGTGTGTGTGTGTGTGTGTGTGTGTGTGTGTGTGTGTGTGTGTGTGTGTGTGTGTGTGTGTGTGTGTGTGTGTGTGTGTGTGTGTATGTGTGTGTGTGTGTGTGCGTGTGTGTGTGTGTGTATGTGTGTGTGTGTGTGTGTGTGTATGGGTGTGTGTGTGTATGTGAGTGTGTGTGTGTGTGTGTGTGTGTGTGTGTGCACGTGCATGTGTGTGTGTGAATTTATGAGTGAGTAAACACCACACCCATCTCCCAGAGCCGCTGAATACTGCTCTCTCTACTCCCTCGCAGCACTGTCCTGTGGGCCTGTTCCCTTGGTAAAGAATGCACTGGTCCAGACCACAGGAGACGCCTACCTGAGCAACGCCAGCTATGTGTGCAGCCCCGGCCTGCGGCTGCTTGGCCCACACGCCCTCACCTGTCTGGCCGACGGCACGTGGAGTCTGCCCGCGCCCACGTGTGAAGGTACGGACGGAGGCCAACACGAGGTAGCAGCGGCGAGAGCGGCGCTTGACCTGTCTCAAACCCCGCCCTCCTTCCTCCATCCCACTAATCTGCAGCCGTTGCCTTCCTCCTTCCTCGTCCGAGGAAAGCAAAGGTTGTTATTGGAGGATCAAGAAAAGGCGGCGGGCGGAGTTTGAGATAGGTCACTCGCGCTGTACTCGGACTGAGACGAGGGTGCAACTAAAAGTATTTGGTAGCGTATTCTGTATTATCTACACACGTCAAGCCATGAAGTCATCTGTCGATTGTCGGTGTCACACCCGCTAGCTTACGTGGTGTTGGTTCACGTCCGACTGGTAGACAGATGTTTAAGTGTGAATGGGCAATAGAGGCCTTGCAAGGAATGTTTGTGTAGTTCTCTTTCTTCCAGCATGGCTGCCTGTAACATACATTGTTTTGTACATGGCAGTAGAAGAGACAACGGTTGCTATGTGCAAAACAGCAGTTGCCATGTGTTGATATATGAGGGATTTATCGACAAAAACACAACAATGTGGTGTCTTATGTTGCAAGCAAGTCTCAGTGGAACAGTAAGATCATGTTTTTCCAGTTTACCTACCCTACCACTGCACAGAAATTAAGCATTTTCTTTTGAAAGGGGTTACCAACGGTTACAGGCAGCCATACTGGAAGAAAGAGTGTTTTTTTTTTCCGTCACACATTTAGTATTGTATTTTGTTCTAATTATGTATTAGATTGAATATGTAGATACGATCAGATGGTTTGAACTACTTCTTCCAAGTAATGTTAATTAGCCAAACTATATTTCTGTTGACAGTAGTTCTTCTTCCAGTGTGAAGTCACCAGGAACTTGCTAAACTATGCTTTCAGAGTTGCTTCCTCAGCTGTGGTTTGTTTTTGTGTTGGTTTCAGTCTTACTCACGTCTTCATACTAAAGTCGGAATATTATTCCTGCTCCCAGAATAAAAATATAAATTTGTATTTGTTCAGATTTAATTTCATCAGCTGGTTAAGTCATCAAAGACCTTTAAAGGGGAACTATTTTACTATTTCTTTCACTATTTGGGCACTTTTACACAATTCGTGTGAGTCTATGGAACACCTCTGTAATATATATATTTTTTTTATTAATTGTTTTGTATTTCTAATCAAGTCCTCAAAAACTGCATTTTTCGAGCCGTTTTGAGCCTGGGCTCCTAAACCACTGCGCCGGGTCCCGCCGCCTGAACATTAACATGCAGCGGTGTCTCTCTGACATCACACATCGCGCACATTTTCAAATGACTCAGTTCAGTGAGGGTGAATATTGTGAGAGGAGAATTGGAAGAATGCGCCAATATGAGCATTTTGAGACATAGATCATATTAATATAAGTTCACATAGCTAGGAAACAATGCTAAACACTGAAAAAGGCCATTTATAAGATAGTTCCCCTTTAAGAATGAACACTGGAGGGCTTAAAAGCCCAATCAGTGATCCAAACCTAAACAAAGAAATAGCCCCACCACCTAAATGAATCCTCTAGTTGATTGACAGAGCTCTCGATACAGGGACTAAGACTAGACAACAGGTAAACATGGGTTTTCAATCGCAGATCAAGTACGACAGAAGTTCAAAAAAAAGTAAAAAAAAAAAAAAAGTGTGAATCGATGAACTTTCACCCCCCGCTAGCTTCCTGTTTACGGATGACACATTTCTAGCTCTGCCACATAGTGTTCCTGGAACCCGCGTCCAGTAGCCCCTCCTGAGCTGCTCCAGCATGCAGTTCCCGAGAACATCATGGTTTGACAGTTTGATAGTGAGTGGTTTGGCAGCTGGCCACCACAGGTTCCTTCCGTGGAAAAGGGAGGTTGCGACGCGCTGTCTTTCCAGTAAACCATGTCCTGAATGATGAGGTGTGAGGAGAAAACCACAGAGCTTCCCTTCAAACTGAAGCGGAACTCTTAAATGTTGAATGTTTGCTCTCCCCCACCCACTCATCCATCACTCACTCATCCTTTTACACTTCTTTCTTTCTACTCTCTATCTCTCTCTCTTGCCTTTCTCTGTTTAAATAGGTGTTCTCCCTCCCTGCCTCTGTCTCTCTCTTTGTTTCCTCTCTCTCTCTCTCTCTCTCTCTCTCTTGCGTCTGGAACAGTCAGAAATGTCACATGATGAAAACATCAGTATACCTGATAAGAAAAGTGATCCAAAGTGCAAATGATTAATCGCTATCTCTGCATAAATGGCTTATGGCTACACTTAGTTTGAACTGATCGGAACTTCACGGTTAACAAGTGTCATAGGCGGCCTTAGCTATGTTTCACCCGTTCCAACTGAAACGGGCCCCACTCGCTAGCAGGGCCGCGGACTGACAGTCCCCGTCGAGTCTCAAGTCCCCAGTGTTCGAGTCCGAGTCACTAAAGAAGAGCCAGAGTCGAGTCCGAGTCGAGTCCCCATTACCCTAGTCCGAGTCCGAGTCCGAATCCAAGTCATCAAGGTTGAGTCCACTCAACAGATGTCTGTTGAAGTTTGAGGTTGTCCCGGTCTTCTCTTCAATAGTTTGTTTACATATCGAACATCTAGCAGTGCTCTTGTTGGAATTTGGTGTATTCGGGGCGTCTCGTTTGGCATCTTAAGTACTGATTACTGAACATGAGGGTATCAACATCCGCATGTAGGTGGAACACACGTGTCTGCCCTTGCACGAAATTAAATAATGTTACGGTATTAAAGCCATCAATATCTTATGCCAAATGATTAGGGCCTATTACACATTTTATTTTAAATAAATAACTGTATTTATCAATTAACAAGTCCGAGTCCTAGGGCCGCCCCAGTGGCGAACCACATAGCGCGCTCAACCGCGACACGGCCGACCCGGGTTCGATTCCCGAACCCGTCGTTATTTGCCGAATGTCTTCCCCCCACTCTGTCTCCCATTCCTCCTCTGTCTCTATCTACTGGACTGCCCAGTAGAAACAAAACGATAAAAACGCCAAAAAAAATTATAAAAAAAAAAAAACAAGAAAAAATAAAACAAGTCCGAGTCCTTGTCTGCACCTTCCGAGTCCGAAAGCAGTCAATGCTTGAGTCCAAGTCCGAGTCATCAGTGCTCAAGTCCAAGTCGAGTCACGAGTCCTGAAAATCAGTCCAGGACTCGAGTACTACAACACTGGCTTACACTGTGTGGATAGGTGATGCACTGTTCCAGTGTGGATAGGTGATGCACTGTTCCAGTGTGGATAGGTGATGCACTGTGGAACCTCTTGAGAGGGCACATCGCCAACACAGAAAGATGTTTGCTGACAAAGTCTTTCACCTAGAAGAAGAAACCTTGCTCCTGACATAAAAGTAATGTAAACTCCAGGGTCTAGTTGAGCTGCGTCGTGGTGAGTTTGGCACAGTGGCTACAGTAGCTTCCTGCCTTACAGTATGTGCAAATTTGCCTAACACATTATATTTTCATTGGTTGTTATAATATAAGATAAGGGCCCCATATTTGATCTCAAAACGGGCCCCCTGAGACTCAGGCAAGAGTGATACATCCAAGAGAAGATAGGAGAAAGAGTGACTCATTAATAGCATTTGTGATGTGATTGTGTGACTGTTTTGCTCCCCCCCCCTACTTCTCCTTAGTGGCTGAGGGTTGTGTGATCCCAGAGGAGGTTATCAATGGCAAGGTGTTGGAACACAGTCTGACCACTGGACGTGCTGTTGAGTTCCAGTGTGATAAAGGCTACAGCCTACTGGGACAATCTCTGGTGGTGTGTCTAGAAAATAACACTTGGAGCTCACCGCCCCCCACCTGCCAACGTAAGAGTCTCGGAACACACACACGCGCACACACACACACACACACACACACACACACACACACACACACACACACACACACACACACACAGACACACACACACACACGGACACGGACAATCACACTATAATCAACATCAATAGCACTTTAACATGCAATACAACACAGACAGGTTTTCCCTGGAAGAGTATTAAAGGTGCTATATAGATAACAGTCAGCCACTAGGTGTTGCAGGCTTTTATTTTGAAATGATCAATTCATGTATCAATAATTTCTCTGGGGGGGGAAGCAATACTTCCTATCCTTCCTTATATCTATGCATTATTCTATATCTATGGGTTTAACTGTGAGGATTCGCCTGTCCCTGGACCTTTTTCCTGTGTTTTCCCTGTCTACTCTCCTCTACTCTTCACCAGCCCCCACCCTTGCGATGATTTACTCTCCTCTACTCTTCACCAGCCCCCACCCTTGGACATCCTTGATCCTCTACCTTCACGCACCTGTTGGGAGTTTGCAATCACCTCGGGAGAGTACATAGGTTGCAGACTCCCCTCCAGTCCTTGTCGGGTCGTTCTGTGTTCTGGACTCTGTGTTCGTTCTGTATCTGTATCTGTGTACACTCTGTGTTCATGGAGTTCTGTACGTTACCATCCTGTACGTTACCATCACCTGCCGCGTCTCCGGCGTGAGACGACGTGCCAGCCATCACCACCTGTCGCCGTTTGCCTGGAGTTGGACACCGTCTTCGCTCTCTAATTCTCTACGGGAGGTTTTCCAGTGTTCCCACTCCAGACGTCAAGGCGGCTCGCCATCGCTCCCGATTCCACGGGAGGAAGGCGTCTCTTCGTGATCCTCGTTCCTGGGGTGAGGCTCGTCGTCGCTCCCTAGTATTCCACGGGAGGACGGCGTGTTCCCATCCCGGTCCCCTGGGACCCCCTTTGTTCTGCGCTGCCCGTCTGCAGCATCCGAGGACGGGAGGAGGATCTCCGTGCCCGGCCCCCGCTGTCGGGCCCCTGTCCCCGTGCCAGGCCTCCGCCGTCGGGCCCCTGTCCCCGTGCCAGGCCCCCGCCGTCAGGCCCCTGTCCCTGTGCCAGGCCTCCGCCGTCGGGCCCCTGTTCCCGTGCCAGGCCTCCGCCGTCGGGCCCCTGTCCCCGTGCCAGGCCTCCGCCGTCGGAACCCTGTCCTCATCCCTGTAAGCAGCTCTGGCCCTCGCCCTGTCCAAGCCTTAACCCTGTTCTCTGTCCCTGTCTCCAGCCCGCCTCTCCGGGCCTCTGTCCCTGTCCCCCTCCCCAGTGCCCCTGGTCCTGGCCCTGACACTTAGCCCTGGCCCTTAGCCTTAGTCCCTTAGCCTGTTCGCCTCTTAAAGGCACAGTGCCGCATTTTCCATATTTCCTTGACTCTAGTGTTTTTGTGTTCTCCCTTAAAGGGACTGTGCCGCTTTTTGTTCTATAATAAATATTTGCCCTGTTTTGGCTTACTCTCATACCTGTCTTGTGTTGTGCGATTGGGGTCGGTTCAAACCATAACAATAACTGTGTGTGCATACAGCCCCCCACCAATGAAAACCAAAGAGTAATTTCTCACTCTAAGGTTGGAATGACTGACCTCTTGATACAAGGACTGATGGTATACAACAGCTGGACCTGAAAAATTGCATTTTATTACCATTAAAGCTATATTTACAATGTAAACTGTTAGGTCATCTAAACGTTGGTTAAATAGACCTGTATTTTGAGTTGCTATGGGACAAATCTGAAAAGGGTATTTCCCCATTTATACAAGTCAACCCAACCCTGGAGCAGCTCACAGCGGAGCAGTCCTCTGGACGACTTTACTTTTGTTTTCATAGGGGTTGATTTTGCGGGGATAGCGACAGCTGTGATTGGAGGAGAGAGGGGGCGGGGTTTGAGACGGGTCAATCGGCTGTTGTCTTATTGTTCAGCCGCGGCTTAAAAGCTTACTTTACAGTGTTCTCATCTTTCACAGCTTGACATTCAACATACACTGACGTGTGTGTGTGCGTGTGTGTGTGTGTGTGTGTGTGTGTGTGTGTGTGTGTGTGTGTGTGTGTGTGTGTGTGTGTGTGTGTGTGTGTGTGTGTGTGTGTGTGTATATAAGGGTGAGGGGTGGGTAAAATAAACAATGCCAATCAGTACATTATACAGTTTTGGTAAAGCAATGAACACTTAGTGCATCAAAATGTCCTAATAAAAGTTGTGAAATCACTGAACTGGATTCTTTACAGATGAATTTCTACATGTTTATGCATATTTATTTAGGGAAAATCCATCGGAATATGTTTCAGTTCTGTTTAGAAACAGCATGTACAAACGTCACACAGAAAATAATTAGCTCTAATGTGAAATATGGTTTCATTCAACACCGGGGAGGTATAGAAAATAGCATAATTTCAAAATTTCAGAGCTAATTTGAAGTACCACTTTTTATACTCCAAGAAAGAGCCATAAGGATAGTTCACATTGCAGGTTATCGTGATCACACAAACTTATTATTTTTAAAGTCAAAAACATTCAAGTTAAATGATCTTGTGGAATTTAAAACAGCACAATTAATGTATAAAGCAAAAGGTAATGTACTTACAGGAAACATTCAAGAACTGTTCTTTGATAGAGAGGGGGGTTATAATCTGAGGGGAGAATCAATTTAAAAGTTCTTAGTGTACGCACTACCAGGAGAAGACACTGCATTTCAATATGTGGAGTGAAACTGTGGAACAGTCTGAATGTGGTGCTAAAGCAATGTCCAAACATGAGACAATTCAAACTGAATTATAAAGAAATAATTTTCACGAGGTACAGGGATGAGGAAGGGATTTGACATTCACGGGTGTTTACATTTTTATTTGATTTCTTTCATGTTCATGCTATAGATCAATGATTTGTTTTTATTTTATATTGTTTGTATTTACATGTTCGAAATAAAGATATCAAATCAAATACAAATCTGAATCACCGGTAAAAAAAACTCCTATAAAACGATAATAAAAGCTATAATCCGCCACTAATCTCCCTCTCCCTCAGCCAAGTCCTGCACAGCTCCTCCAGGCTGGAGGCCGGGCAGCGGTGGGAACGGCCCCCAGCAGCAGGTGTTCCACGTGGGCCAGTCCGTCCCGGTGACCTGCCCCAAGGGCCAGCAGACCAGAGGCGCCGGGACTGTCACCTGTCGGCCGGACCTCACCTGGAGCCCCATCGGTGCTGTGTGTGAGAGTGAGTACAGACCATCGTTAGCTACTAGTGGAGCATTTAACCCTTTCACTGCCACACTACCAAACGGTTAACCCTTTCACTGTGACAATACACAGAAGGTTAACCCTTTCACTGCCACACAACAGCAGGTTAACCCTTTCACTGCCAACTACAGAAGGTTAACCCTTTACTATCACCGCTACCGTCGGTAGTGTGATAGTAAAGGGTTAACCTTCTGTAGGGTGGCAGTGCAAGGGTTAAAGGGGGAACTACGCTTCGTTTTTACGGATTTGTACGTTTTATTCCTATGGTCTGAGATAATGTGAAAATATATTTGTGACTACAAACAACTCTCTCTCCTGAAGTGCTGAAGGTGAAATCTGTGATGTCATCAATCATCATATATATATAAAGTCTAATGCTGCTCCATAGACAATGAATGGGGAAATATGTCATACTGTAGAGAGGACACTGAGAGCACCCAGGTGAGTGTTCTATAAAACAAACATTCTGTGGGTCCAGAGGATCAGCTCCAGACTTTATACATGATGACATCACAAGATTGATTATCACTTCTCTGGTTTCTGGCTTTAGAGCAGCGGTTCTCAAACTACGGGTCGCGACCCAAAGTGGGGTAGTGTGTGACAATGCGCATTGGCAAGTAAAAAAATAACAAAATCATTTTATAATTTTTTTGGCAACATATTTTGCCTAAATATGCCTCGTTTTAAAAAACATAGTGCTGTAATACAATTGTCTAATAAATATGCACGATCAAGTGCAACAACATTTTATTTTGATATTCCTTAATTCCACGTTGAAATGACGCAATACATTCGCTTTCACATATAGTTTGGTGGACTCTGTGCGATTCGGGGGGGTGAAGTTGCAACATTGTTGCATTCTTCATTTGGTTCGGTTTGCTTCCACACTGCAATTTGTCAAGTGCACCAAACTTTCTGAACAATGTCACGCGATCGAAAAGGGCGCCTTTTCTATTGGATATATCCCAAAAACAGGCTTCGGGGACAGCTCTACAGCACACACACATACACACACACCACATTATTCTGCGAAGCAGCCCAGCGCACACACATACACACACACACCACATTATTCTGCGAAGCAGCCCAGCGCACACACATACACACACACCACATTATTCTGCGAAGCAGCCCAGCGCACACACATACACACACACACCACATTATTCTGCGAAGCAGCCCAGCGCACACACATACACACACACACCACATTATTCTGCGAAGCAGCCCAGCGCACACACATACACACACACACACCACATTATTCCCTGGAGCAGCCCAGCGCACACACATTATTCTCATATATTGCTGAAATGCTGACGCAGTTTTTTTTGTCCACGAGACATGTTCCACGCATGCTTGTTTTGCAGTGCGCGCCGAGGTGTTTGTTTTTTTCCCCTTCTACTCAAGATGCACAGTTTATCGGGTCACTTCCTATATTTGGTCTTGCGTTTGGTCCGCACCAGAGTTTGAATGAGCTTTCACACCACCCCAAACCAAGCGGACTATCCGAGGAAACAAACTCTGGTGCGTTTAAAGCGGACCAAACAACTCTGGTGTGAATGCAACCTAAAAGTGTGGGGTAGCCAAAAAAAATCCTACATCAAGGCGGCTACGTGGCGTAGTGGGCAAGGCGCTCGCCACGAATGCAGAGACGCTGGGCTCGCCTGTTCGAGCCCAGCGCTCCACATTGCTTTCAGTTTAGCTGGTCGTTCATACTAATACACATTGGCCGTATTAGGGGGTGGGAAACTGATGGGTGGGGATCGGGCGTTGTGGACAGCGACTCCTACAGGTCGGTTGGTGCGCCTGCGCAGTAGAATCAGGAAGTGTCGGGGGCAGCGTGAGCCTCCCACGCGTTACTCCTCGCCACTGAGAGATCGAGCTGCGCAGGTGAAAAGATGCGACTGCTGTTACCTCAAGTACCGGAGGGGACTTGTGCTATGTATGACTTAGTCCACATTGCAGCCGGCTTGTGGGAGGCAAGAAACAGCGTTCGTGACAGGGGAGGGTTGAATTGGATGATACGAAATTGGGATGGGAGAAAAATATAGAAAAAATTGGAGAAAAAGTGGATACAAAAAAAATCCTACATCAAATGGTATAAAAAAGTTTGAGAACCCCTGCTTTAGAGAGTAAATGGACTGCATTCATATAGCATTCATGCATTCATGTGCCGTATATATATATATATTTAATATGGCTAGGGTTAAGGTAACAACTGCCCCGGGGGCAAATGAGTCCCGATCTGCCCACGTGTCTGCTGCTCTGTCATCCAGTGTCCTCTGGGTCTCTACCCCCACCCCACCTTCTACTGATGGTCACTGAACAGCTCCACTGGAGTGCCTTGCTCAAGGGCATTCCAACAGTGGGTGTTGATGGAGGGAAGAGTTTGCAAGAGCTTCCTGACCTCACTGATTAAAGGCTCGCTGATTCATGCAAACGTATGCTAACATCAACGAGTTTATCATCACAACCCACATACACACATGTGCACGCACACACACACACACACACACAGAACACACACACACACACACGCACGCACACACACACATGTATAGTATTGTGGTCAGTGATCACAAGACCTGCTGCAACACATGTTTTATTGCCTCATCTCCTGAGCAGAATATTTACATTAGATCAACTGAGCTCAGTCTCCAGATAAGGTTCCTCCTGTACCTTCTGACAAACAGGAAGCTGTCACAAAGTCATCTCTCTCTCTCTCTCTCTCTCTCTCTCTCTCTCTCTCTCTCTCTCTCTCTCTCTCTCTCTCTCTCTCTCTCTCTCTCTCTCTCTCTCTCTCTTCTCTGTTTCATTACTTCATTAGAATAGAAAATAGTATAACGCCAACGTCCTTAATAGACATGCTTGTTTAATTATCTAGAAGAGATAAGAGCGTAGTGTCTCTGGGGTTGGAGTCCAAGACACCCACTCAGTTATCTCAAAAGACACACGTTATATCACTTTGATTTTTACAACAACAAAAAATACTCAGAGCCTTGACTCAGGCTCAGGCCTGCTGATAGTGTCAGTTTCCGAAGTCTTTCTTCGGTCGTTCTGTAGCAGAGGTGGACATTTGCACAAGCCTGTGGCTACTACTTCACAGGCCATTCCAGGTCACAGTGGTCTCCACTTGCCTAGAATCTGAAGGCGATCTCGCCGATCTAATGGAAATGGCATCAGATAAGCCTGCTGGACCCCGTGTTGCAGGTTCTTCTTCTTGTTCGTTTTGGTCGATTTCGGGTCTTATTATAACGTTCAGTTAATCAGTGGATTGAGCATTCGTTGCTTTCATTACTAGACAACATTTTATTATTGAGTCATGATTAGGGTTGCAAAGTTTCATAAGCACTAAGCGGACATAATTGCAAACCCTTGTAATAGAAATTAAAATAAATAAATCAACAATCAGTTGAACTTTAATCAATCAAATGACTCTTTACATTGTATTATATAGTATTTTTGTCCCTCTCACTTTTTACAGTCCGAAAACTAACATTATATAATGTTAATTATAGGTCAGTTTATCTCGTTAATTCGATTAATTAATTACACAGCAAATTATCGCATTATGAAAATTAACTCTAAATATATATATATATATTTTTTTATATATATATTTTTTTTATCTCATTCATTACATAAGAACGTATAATAAACATTTACAAACTTTTTTTTTAAATGGTCCATTTGCATGTTCTTGGTTTCTGATTCTAGGGACATCTATGGATCTCAGGGAATGTATTCCCAGTGTCAGAAATACTGTGTCTATTACTAGGCTTGAGTAAATTGTAATGAACCAAATGAGAATATCAATTAAATTCTCTTTTTTATTCTGTGAATGACACCAGGCTAAAATTGACCAGACCTGAAAAATCTAAGCAAATGAATAAATGGAAGATGATTAAACAGAAGGTTTTGTAGATACAGTACTGAATTCTGCCATCCGGACACATGCAATTTGAAATATGATTATAGAATATAAAATATCAGGCCTAAAATGGCTATGCGATTAAAATGCGACAAATCCTGTAATTAATTAGATACATTAAACGCCTGACAGCACTAGTTAATTAACATGCAAGACTGTTTCTGTGATGTGTGCGTTTGTGCAGCGACATGTCGAGAGGAGTATGGCTAATGAAGAAAAGGATGGTTAAATGGAAATCGCTGTGGGTATGATTTGAGCTTCACGCGTGCACGTTCTTCACATGCACAGAAAAATCTATCGCGCGTACATATTTCCCATCCCATCCAGTGGCGGCTCGCCACTAGGGGCGCAAGGGCGCCGACCCACCTGCTGGCCAGCTGCTGTTAAATCAGAGAAGAAGACAATAAAACTTTTTCGTTTTTGTGTTTTATAGCCCTATAAATAATATAAACATGTTTAAAATGAATAATATTTACTCATTTTAAGTATGTTTGTATTTCCAATGCACAATATAACGTTATTATCTAAATTAAAAAAACATCGTTTTCATGAGCAGGAAGTGACGTTTTTTTAAATTTTTTCGTATTTCTCGCCCGGGCTAGAAGCGATAGCGCTCTGAGTGCGCGTCACAGTTTGATCGCTGTCTCCGTCACAGCCAATCAGTGCATACGGCGTTGTGCGTTGAAATATGACTATTATGTTGGAATCCGAGCGCGATTTGAAGCGGTCTAGGCAGCAGCGTGAACTTCCGTGAAGAATTTCCATAGCCGCATTTCGCGGAGACGCTCTCTGATTGGCCGACGCCAGTATTTTTTTCCATGGCAGAATTTCACAGAGACGATCTCTGATTGGCCGAATCCAATTTCTAATGTTCCAATTCTAGCTTCTAGCTTGGTTCCTAGGTTGGTCTAGGTTGTTTGTCTTAGAGCGTGTCGTGACTGCAAGTTCTTTAGACTGTTAAGCTTAGGCACTCTTTCAAAGTTGGTTAAGGTTAGAGTTTGTCTTAGAGCATGGCGATAGAACGCCAGGTAGTTTGCAGTCTGTTCGAGCGGAAATGGACAAAGGAATGTACTTGTTGAGTGTTGTGCTAACGAGCTCAGCTAACACTTGGCTAACAAGCTATATGGCGGATTATACACGTTTATCAAGCTCTCCTGCCCTGGACGTTTCAACTAAACAGTGAGTCTCTCTCTCTCTCTCTCTCTCTCTCTCTCTCTCTCTCTCTCTCTCTCTCTCTCTCTCTCTCTCTCTCTCTCTCTCTCTCTCTGTGCTTAACGTTAACGTTTGTAAATAGTTTTTTTAGGAGCAGTACTACTGCTGGCCATTCATGAAGCGAGACATTGCTGATTGTTTATTTATTTTATAACACAAGACTATGACTACCAACTGCCTAGCCAGCCGTGTATCAATCTTGGATGCAATAATAACGTTACTTACCACACTGACTATGTCGATGGCTCATTGATTTAACTACTGCAGCTCTCTCGGATTGAAAATACGTGGATTATGGCTTGTTCAATATCGTCTATGTTTGAATGAATGAATGAATGAGAACTTTATTAACAGATTGCAGAATGGGTACAATACAGTACGGCTCAATACACACAATTGTTAAGGGGATGCAGACCAGAGAAAGACGTTTGTCTTGTTTACATCAGGGTCCCAGATTTTCGATTCATATCGATAGTTTAATAGCTAGCCTTGGCTCGTTTAACAATATGCAAAATATGTGTACAGCCCTGTACTCATACTGAAGTTATTCTTGGTATATAATAGGTCTGATTGTGTAACGAATCGATTCCACGTCGCGCTGTGTGTGAGAGAGAGAAGGAGAGAGGGAGAGATCTGCCTGTGTTTGGAGACGGGCGAGTTTTGTTTCTAACTTTTCTATTTATATTGTGTTTCAAGTTGTGAATTAGAGTCTAGACTATACTTTATTTGACTGGTTGTGTGTTGTTGTAGTAACAGCTGAGCGACTCGTTCATAAGAGCCGATTCATTGCCGTGAGCGTGAGTCGAATCGCTCACGTCTTGCCATGAGTCTTGCGTGGTACAGTACTGTACTGTACATGTTTGCAAAATATTTGGTATAGCGCCCCTAGCGGCGAAGTACCCACCGGCCGCCACTGATCCCATCACAACTGTGTCCCCCACTTCTCAAACTAAAGTTTCACCCTTGATGCCGAGGATAACAACACTAACAACACCAGAACTCTCTGAATGGGGACATATCGTTGTTTTTCTTTCATATTTGAAGTGACTGGTAAATTACTTACAGCACAGAATGTTAGGTCGACAGTTTCGTTGGTCAAAAAGGACAATTTTGTTATAGAAAAATGCCTTTTTCTCAACTTAGACCAGTTTCTACATACACCGTGTGGTGGAAGTTCTTCTGTTACTTTGAGTAAAGAAAAGATTTTCCACAAAGGTCAAGCGAACGGAAATGTTGAGGTTTATTTTAGTACCGGGACAATAACGTGAATGTTCACACAGAGCAGACAGCAATATTCTCAAAGTAGGCCTACAGTCATTATTGATACAGTTTATATGAGTAAGAAAGAGGTGTGTTCTTTCACAGAGTAAAAAAAGAACTACGTGGTTTGTGGTTTGACATTTTTTTATTTTTTTTTACTTACATTTTTATTATCAGTTTCTTGATTTACAAACAAACTTCCACGTACAACATTACAATTGGCGGTCAAAATTATAAGAGACAGTACAATACAATTCGACAGATAAGATAAGAAAGATATAGCTGATAGTAGAAAATAATATCAAAATCAAATTAAGAGTTGACCTAAAATGAATTAACTAAAGAAAAAAAAAAGAATAAAGTGACATGGGTTCTTTGGTACCTTCATAGTTCATTTTCATTTTGATTTCTATTTCTCTTCTTGTCTCCTTTTCACTCTCCTGTGATGTTGTTTATTTTCTTCCTATACTCTTCCCACTTCTCCCATTTTGACTCAAACTTCTCGTCTTGTAGCCTCAGCCTATGTGTGATTCTCTCCAATTCCTTTATCCCCCCTACTATCTTGTCCATTGTTCTTTCGTCGGTGCTTCTACTCTATACCACATTTTCGTCAATGCTTTCTTGGCTGCTACTAATAATATCTTAATCGAGTATTTGTCTTCCCCCTGAATTCCTTCCTGTGTTAAGTTCCCTAAATACAATACTTGGCCTGTCTGGGGTATTTCATATCCTACTATTTCATTTATTATCTCTCCTATCTCTTCCCAATAGTTCTTTATTATCTGACATCCCCAGAATATGTGTGTGTGGTTTGCTATTTCCTGTCCACATTTTCTCCAGCATGGTTTCTGTGTTGGTGTATAGTTGCCCTGTATTTCTGGTGTTATAAATAATCTAATTATGTTTTTCCACCCAAACTCCCTCCATATCCTTGACCCTGTGGTTGTGTGTTGTATCTTACATATGTTATACCATTCTTCTTCTGTTATCTCCGTTTCTAATTCCTTCTCCCATTGTTCCTTTATATATATGGTTGTGATGTCCTTGCTGTCCATTATTGCCTGATATAGTGCTTGTAACTGAGGGGTACAATTCCCTGACTGTATTGATAAGTATGGTATCATTAAACCACTACCGCTTTATGTACTTTAATTACTGGCCATACAGTACACAATATATGAATATGATGAACACTTCCCACAATGAAATCGGTTCCAGTCAAAGGTATTAATCAAGTATTTAATGGAGCAAAAGGTACATAGGATACTTTACATTATTCTTTGAATGCACTTGTAAGGCAAAGGAATATGCGTAGGCAAATCAATAACGAATGTCCATTCTCTGGTTACGCAGGAGGTAATTATACAACCTGAATCTTAGGGAATTATATCTATGGTGCACTAGTAATATAGCGGAAGATACTGGAAGGGGTTCCCACTGGTTGTAAGCCAGCAGGGGGGGTAGAAGATCTGTCGGTAGTAGGACGTCTGGTCAACGATGACTAGGGAGACTTCAGGTACAGAAGCCGGTGCAGTAGCCTCTTGATCCACAGACGAATACAGCTTGGTTCTCTTGTAGACTGTAGCTCCACAGGGAAGAAAGCTAGTCGGCCTCAGGCTCTCTGGGCCCGACTCGACTTGACTCCTCTCGGGGTAAATCCAACACGTGCAGGCGTCGGCGATTATCCGCTCCATAAATCATAGGACCAAAGCAAATATATTCCAGCCGCAAAGGGCTATGTAGTCGTCGGGTAGATTAATCCAGTGTACATGTCCATACGGCTCTCATCTAGGTCTCCTCGGGTGAAAGTGCCATGCGGTCGGCCCAGCCTGGATAAGAACTCTAGCTAATACGAGAAAGCGTTGGAGATGCTGGTCACTATAGAATTCTAACCGCACGATACACTATACACAAATAGACTATTAAAGACTTAATAGAAATATGTCGCACTCGACGGTATAGCGCCAAACTCTGACAATTCAGTTACTAATTCGCACGCGGTCTCGATGCTCTATTCTGAGGCCAAACAGGCCATACTTCACCGCACGTTGTATCGTGGGTGAGGCTTCAACTTATCGGTAACATGCTAAGGAAGGTAAGGGTACGAAGTAAGGGGCTTCTACATTCACCTGCGCCGTATTTATACGCACGGTGAACAAAACTAGTTCCACTCTCATTTCTGTCGCGTATCCCTGGGCAAGGGCGGGCATGTCCAGACACATCTTGACGGTGACTTTGAACCTGGCTCCGGAGGCCGGTCCCTGGCGCCGGTGGACCGCTGTCCAATAGGAGAATGAACTATTATGGTCTGGGCTAAAGGGATATTCCGTGTATATGTACAAGGAATATACAGGGGATATCAAACGATATACAAATACTATGCAATATATATCAATAAATAAATATATATATTCGGTTTAATCTGATCCTTTGTAACAGCCGCCCCCTAATTAGTCCCACCTAATTAGCTAAGCAGAGACAGATTAACCGCACTGTCCACTACTCAATGTCTGCTGTGAGGGGTCTGTCAGTTCACAAAGTCATGGGGTCATGGTCGTCATCGATGGTATCGGGGAGCCTTGGCAGTTCTATTAGCCTCGCCACGGGTCGGGTGTAGGTCCGCCCTTGGACGAGCACTTCGGCTGCTCGGACCTTTCCGTCGGCACCGGTGATCACTTTGCTTACGCGGCCAGCCGGCCACATAGCTCGGGGTAGTGACTGGTCGATAATCATGACGACTGTTCCTTCTGTCAAATTGTCTCTCTCTTTCACCCATTTCTGGCGGGTCTGTAGAGACGGTAGGTAGTGGAGTAGGAAGCTGTTCCAAAACTTGTCAGCCAGTACTTGACTGTACCTCCACATTCTTCGGCCGTTTGCTTCTTCAGGCCTGTACATTGTCTGTGGTAGCGCGGGGTCCAGCCGCCCCATCAAGAGTGTGTTGGGGGTGACTGGGTCGACATCTGCTACATCACTTGAGACGTAACCGAGGGGCTTTGAGTTCAATACTCCCTCGATCTCCGTGAGGACTGTCATTAGGACTTCTTCCGCCACGGTCTGGGCCCCAAGCACGGCGTACAGGGCTGTCTTTATTGAACGTACTTCTCGTTCCCAAGTTCCACCGAAGTGAGGTGCGTTCGGGGGATTAAACTGGAAGTCAATCTGGTATGGAGCGAGGTGGGTCTTAAGTTCTGGGCCCATAGCTTGGAAGCTCTCTCTCAGCTCTCTTTCTCCGCCTTTGAAGTTTGTCCCGTGATCAGACAACAATATAGACGGTTTACCTTTCCGCGATGTGAATCTTCGGAAGGCCATAAGGAATGAGTCTGTGCTCATGGTTGGAAGGAGTTCTATATGCATCGCTCGGGTGGTCATGCATTTGAATACAATACCCCACCGCTTCTCGGTGCCTCTTCCTTTCTTTATATACAGCGGGCCGAAACAGTCCATACCGGTTGAGTGAAAAGGCTTGTCGCCGAGTCGGAGGCGACAGGGAGGTAGGTCAGCCATCCGGGGTATACTGGGCTGCGCTCGCCACTTACGACAGTCTAGACAGATTCGCTGGAAGCGCCGCACTGCTTCTCTCCCTTGCAGTATCCAATAACGACGTCTGATCTCCGCGAAGACTCTCTCTGCCCCGGCGTGATGCACATCCTCGTCGTATTTCTTTATGATCAGCTCTGTGACCTTGTGTCGGCTGTTTAAGACTATCGGGTACTTGACGTCATCCGGTAAGTCTGGAGCTCTCCGCAGACGACCACCCACTCTGATGAGACCATGGGCGTCGCTCTCGGGGGCTAGGTGGAGCAGTCTGCTGTCTGATGGGACGGGCTTTGCTCCCTGTAGACAGTCTAGCTCATCGGGGAACGAGTCTCTCTGGGCTCGTTGTAGTAGAAGAAGTCCTGCTTCTTCGTAGTCAGCTGCTGTAATGTCAGTAGTGAGCTGAACCTCTGGGTGGTGCCACAGGAATGTCTTTAGCTGCGCACTCTCTAGGGTGAGGCAATCGTCTATGTCGGGGTCTGTGGAGACGAGTGTGTTCAATCCACAGAACATAGATTTCTTGTTTTCTGCCTCCTCTTTACTCGCTTCCCGTGGGGTGGGTGTAGGCCACTCTTCTTCCGGGAGCTTGAGGAACTCTGGCCCGTCACTGTATAGGTTGTGACGGGTGAGGTCATCCAGGGACATTCCCCGGGTGATGACGTCAGCTGGGTTGTGTTTTGTGTCCACATACCTCCAGCTTGCTACTTCTGTTAAATCTTGAATCTCTGTGACTCTGACTCCCACGAAGATCTTGTATCTGCACGAATCAGACCGGATCCATGTGAGTACTGTCGTGGAGTCTGACCACAAGATTGTTCTTTGCACCGGAATGGTGAGTTCACGTTGGATTAACGTGGCGAGTTGCTCTCCTGCTAGGGCTGCGCAGAGCTCTAGACGCGGGATAGATTGTTGCTTTCGTGGGGCTATTCTTGAGTGGGCCAGGATGAAGGCAGTATGTATTTCTCCTCCCTCCTCTCGGGCACGCAAGTAGGCCACCGAACCGTAGGCTACTTCGGAGGCGTCGCTGAAGACGTGCAGGTCCATCTGGCACGTCTCCGGCCTCACTGTGGGTGGGAAGTAGCTGCAGCGTATGTTAACACCTGGGAGTGAGCTGAGTTCCGTCTCCCACTCTCTCCATGTGGATGCAAGGTGTTCGGGTATGGGGTCGTCCCAGCCCTGGTCCTTGTCCCATAACGCTCTTACAATCATCTTTGCCCTGGTGGTGTAAGGTAGAATACATCCCAACGGGTCATATTGTCTGGCGAGTGTTCTGTATACACTCCGTCTGGTGGTCGGTAGTGCAGTCGACCTTCCCTGCTCCTTGGTCAGGGGTGTGTGTTTATAATGGAGCGAGTCTGTTTTGAAGCGCCAGACTAGTCCTAATGTCATTTCTTGGGCTTCTCCTGGGATGGTCGCCATCCAGGTCTCGCTGCTTGCTGCCTTGTCCTCGGGGGAGAGGCTGCGCAATACTTGCGGTCGCTGCTGGCCCACTGCCTGAGATCAAAGCCGCCTTTGATCAGGGAGGCGCGGAGCTTGAGTAGAAGGGCCTCGGCTTCTTCTGGCGTTGAGACGCTTTGCAGACAGTTGTCCACGTAGAAACTATTTTCTACACTTTTCCGGACCTCTTCATCAGCTGCTGGGTCCTCTGCGACGTGTTTTTGCAGTGCAAACGTAGCACAGCATGGGCTGCATGTGGTTCCGAAAGGGAGGACTTCCCATTGATAGATGGCTGGTTGCTCATCCCCGATCCTCTCTCTCCATAGGAACCGCAGCAGGGGCTTGTCCTCCTCCACTAGTCTCACCTGCAGGAACATCCCTTTGATGTCGCCGCTGATGGCCACCTTGTCCTGGCGGAAACGTAGTAACACACCTAGTAGGGAGGGGCCGAGTGTTGGGCCGGGCAAGAGCTCTTTATTCAGATTTTGTGATCCGATCTGGTAGCTGCAGTTGAACACAATACGATCCTTGCCGTTGTGGTGGACTTTGTGGTGCGGCACGTACCATGATTCGGTCGTCTGATTGGCCTCTTTAATGTCAATTTTCTTTATGTGTCCCGCTGTGATTAGCTTGTTAATCTCAGCGCGGTACACAGTCTCTTGAGCGGGGTCTCTGGCTAGGCGCCGCTCTGTGTTCAATAGATACCGCTCCGTCGCTTCTTTTGGGGCGTGGAAGGTGGGCATACCCTCTCGCCTCAAGAGTGGAGTTGCGTATCTCATCACTCCGTTGACTTTGACTCTCTTTGTCCCTTGCTCGAGGAGTGCTATGGCGTAAATGTCTTCCTTGGAGCGAATGTCTTTCTTTTCGTTCTTAAAGGGCATTGTCTCTAGTGTCCATAGCCTCTCGACATGCTGTAGGAGGGTGGTGTCTTCTTCTGTCACTCTGGAGTGGAGGCAGCTAGTGGCTGCTGTTCGGTTAAGAGACTTAGCGAGGGGGCCTTGTAATGTCCATCCTAGGCGGGTCTCGACTGCTGCAGGACAGCCTCTGGGCCCTGTGTGGACCCGGTCTATCGGGACTATGAGGTCTGCATGGTCGGAGCCTATCAGCAGGGTCGGGGTGGCACCGTCTATGAGCGGGATAGGTAGTTGACGCAGGTGCACATATTTATCCATCAGCTTGGCGATGGGGTAGGTATACTGCGACAGGCCTATTTCTTGGCTGGTGAAAGCATTAGTAATCCTATACCGTCTCTCTGGCTGCCCGCTTGCTGCGATAGTGAAGGAGACATTCTCGCCCTTTATCGTCTTTAGATCTCTTCTTATTGTCCGAATCGTCATCTGGTTTTCGCTCCCCCGCAGCCCCAGCTGGGCCGCAGCGGACGCGAGGAGAAGGGTCTTCTCTGACCCGTCGTCAAGGACGGCGTAAGTGTCCATGACCTTGTCTTGGTAACTCAGTGTTACGCGGACCACCTTTAAGAGCACTCGGGCGCCCCCGCTGCTGGCGGGGTCAATGTACATAACACTTGCCTTTGTGCTGCTTGAGGGTGCAGGCTTTCTTCTGTTACTGTCGTGTAGGACATCTAGGTGGGCTCCGTCACACCGACTACACCTCTTCTTTAAGCGGCAGTCGGCTGCCATGTGACTGCGCGCACATCGGTAACAGCGTCGGTTGGACTTTATCCATTGACCCACCTCGTCGGCGGTCATCTTCTTGAACGTGTCACATTGTGACAACCAGTGTTCTTTCTCGCAGTACGGGCACACCATCTTCCACTTCTCTTTCATCGAGGGGGTACTGTGGTTCTTGCTGCTCGGTACTGATTCTGATTGGTGCATGACGGTCACCAATCTTCGGCCATCGTTTGCTCTCCTAGGTCCCTCTCTGGAGCTTGGGGTGCTCCGCATGAACGTATCCAACCGTAGGCTGTTGACTTCTCTCGCCAGGAAGTCGGCTAGGTCTAGGAGGGATGGCTCGGGACCGTTAGGATCACGGTGGTCTCTTTGCCGCCTGAAGCGCTCTTGTCGGGCGGGCGGAAGCTTCTCTAAAATCCTCTCGACATTAGAGTTTGCGTACAGTTCGTGCATACCCTTTTCTCTTTGCGCCCCCAGCATCCCTACCAGGGATTGTACGTTGATAGACAGGTCATCTAGTGAGCGATTGTCTGTGGCTGGGGGTAGGCGGTCAATATGCCTTATCTCTTGTATTACGTAATCCCATATACGTCCATATCTTTGGTCGAGTGCTGCTAGAGCCGCTGTGTATGGGGTAGTAGAGGTGGCATAGGCCAGCGCTATATTGTGCGCTCGGGGCACCTTGAGGTGCTTCAGTAGGATAGCATACTTGTAATACTTCCAGCTTACACTGTTGAATGCTTTTTCTGCATCCAGGCTAATTAGTACTGCACTTCCTCCTTCTTTTTGTATCTCCTCTACTATCTGCACTGTCTTCCTTATGTTGTCCTGCGTTTTTCTTCCTTTAATGAATCCGGTCTGGTCTTCATCTATAATATCTGGCATAAATGTCTCAAATCTTTTGGATATTATCGATGTATACATCTTGTAATCTACATTAAGTATGGACACTGGTCTGAAACTACTACATAGTTCCTTATCCTTCCCTTCCTTTGGAATCGTAGTAATTATGGCTTCTTTCCATGAGGGTGGCATTGTTCCTTTTTTCATTGTGTGTCTAAATGCTGCCTCTAATATGGGCCTCAGTTCCTGTCTAAATGTTTTGTAAAATTCCGAAGGGAATCCATCGCTACCTGGTGACTTATTGTTCTTTGCTTTACTGATCGCATTTCCCACTTCCTGTTCTGTTATCTCTGCATTTAATATTTTGTTCTGTTCCTTTCCTATCTATGGTAAATCAAATTTGTCTAAGAATGTCTCTATCTCTTCTTCTCCTGCCGCTTTCGGTTGTGTGTATAGTGTCTTATAGTATTCTACAAATGTCTTCTCTATTTCATCTGGTTCTCTTAGTAACCTGTTTGTGTTTGTGTCTTTTATTGTGTGTATTGTATTTAGTTTCTGTTGTATTCTGATTCGTCTAGCTAAGAGTCTGGTCACTCTCGTTCCTCCTTCATAGTATGTCTGTTTCACGTATCTAGCCTTTTTCTCAATTTCTGTCAGTAATTCTTTGGTTATCTTTTCTCTAACGTCTTTTACTTCCCTAAGTGTCACTTGGTTCTTTGAGTTTTGGTGTTTTTTCTCTAATTCTTTCAGTTTCTTTACTAAGTTCTGGTATGTCTCTATTCTGGCCCTCTTGAGTAGTGCTGCCTTTGCTATAAATTTTCCTCGTATTACCACCTTCATTGCATCCCATAGAATGTTTGGATCTACCTCTCTGTTATCATTTTCCTCTCTGTATCTTATTATGTCTTCTTTTACTTCGTCTACTAAGCCTTTGTTATTCAATAGACCTACGTTCAGTCTCCAGACTGTGTTTCTCCGTCTACTTTTCAGATTCACTGTCAGATATGTTGCGCTGTGATCTGATATGTCTGTTACCCCTATTCTACAGTCTTCTACTCTGTATCTGTCCCCTGTTGTCATGAGGAAGTAATCTATCCTTGAATATGTTGTGTGTGGGTGTGAATAATGTGTGTATTCCCTGTCTAGTGTGTGTGTTTCTCTCCATATATCCGTGATTCCTAATTCTGTCATTTGTATATTCATATATTTGCTAATGTGTGTTCTCCATCTCTTTGTGCTTGTCGTGTCCATGTCATAGTTCAATACTCCATTGAAGTCTCCTGTACATATTAGAACCCCTTCCCCTTCCATTGCTATAATATCAAATATTGTTTCAAATAGATATTTCTCGCTGTCTGGGGGTGCATATACAGGTACATTCATTTATGTTACCATTTGACCTTCCATTTTCCCCTTGGCCATTAGATATCTCCCCTCTTTATCTCTCACTTCTTTAATAAATTCAAACTTCACTGCATTCTTAATCAATATAGCTACTCCTCTCCTAAGGTTCTGTTTAAAAGAACTATAAAACATATTCTCGTATCCGAATCTCTTCAGTTTTTCATGTTCTTGTGATATTAGATGGGTTTCTTGTAGAAAAATAACCTGTGCCTCTTCTTTCTTAAGTTTCGTCATCACCTTACTCCTTTTGATTGGATTATTCATACCATTAACATTCAACGACATCATCTTAATACCCTTAATTTGTGTCATCTTTCCATTCGAAATGATCTCCTGTTCTACCCATGTCACATAAAATAATATTTGTAGTTGTAGCCACTGCTAACTCTACTCGACTTACATTCAAATAACTATAATAAACATTTACAACATTCACAAAGTTTGACAATTCCATGGTGTCAGAGGTAATTATTTTCTTTCCTCTATCTCCTGCTGGGGGGTGGGGAGAAAAGGCTCTCCTAGTGAGAGGGCTCCCCCTAGTGGCTAAAAAAAAGTTCACCATGTAAGTCCAGCATTGTCTGTGTGCTGCCCTGCCCTTGAGCTCCCGGTCATGTCTCTTTTTTTTTTTTTTTTTTCAACATGTGTTTTTCTCTCTGTCAGTCATTTTCAGAGACAGAGAATCAGTCATTTTCATGTTCACATTCATTTGTACTGTGTATTATACAACGGCATGCAAATTTCTCGATTCTGATTGGCTGAAACAGTCCATTTACACGTATGTATAGGGCACAATCCACGCTCCTGGTCCCAGGACCCGCCCACAACCGAATCACATCACTCCGCCGTGCGGATTCTTCGGAGAAAACAAGATGGCGGACAATAATCTTTAACAAATGGATATGTTGATAGCGTCATAACAACTAAATATAAAGCGATTCTGTCACGGCGAATGTCTTAGTCCTTTAAACAATGTTGGATGATGTAATTGATGGGTCATGAGTCATTGTAGAACAAAAGAAAAATCGCGGATTGATTGATTGATTATTTGCAATTTTATTTTAAATTTCTTCTTCCTTCCCCCTGACTGCAGAGTTCACTCTCACACTGTCTGGCACACCCACACACACACACACACACACACACACACACACACACACACACACACACACACACACACACACACACACACACACACACACACACACACACACACACACACACACACACACACACACACACACACACACACACACACACACACACACACTCCTGTCTGCAACGGCGGAGGAGAGTCAGACTGAGAGAGAGCTGGGTGTTGCGATGTTTTAAGTGAGCATGGCCTGTTGAATTGATTGATTGGTTGATTGCTAATTTTATTACTGTACGCCTGGTTTCCAACTGGTTAAGTTTAGGCCCTCTAAAGTAGGTTTAAAAAAATAAATAAAAAAATAGGGCGAAGAAAACTTTTTTTTTCCTATAGGGCAAAGAAAACCTTTTAATTTGTTTTACCTACTTTCTATAGAAGCATCTAAGAATGAAGTTATATAGAAAGTAGGTCTGCATCCCCTTAACAATTGTGTGTATTGAGCCGTACTGTATTGTACCCATTCTGCATCTGGTAATAAAATGTTCAATCAATCATTCCAATAACACACAGTTGGATGTGTTAGTTTGTTGGATCCGTTGGATGCACTTCCGAGCTGCTTCCACATGGAGGCAACTTCTCTCAATCATTCCAATAACACACAGTTGGATGTGTTAGTTGGTTGGATGCACTTCCGAGCTGCTTCCACATGGAGGCAACTTCTCTCAATCATTCCAATAACACACAGTTGGATGTGTTAGTTGGTTGGATGCACTTCCGAGCTGCTTCCACATGGAGGCAACTTGTCTTTTTTGTTGTTGTGGGAACAACTTTTTCTGGCGGATGGTTTTTTCAATAAATCTTCGATTAATGTGTGTTTATTGTATAGCAATAAGGTTGGATGAATGTGGCAGTTGTATAAAAGCATTACACCACTTGCAGTCGTGATTTGTGAACAATAAACCATGCCTAGGGGGGTCTAACGACCACCCCTAGGCATGGTTTATTGTTCACAAACCACTCCTGTGCGTGATGTAATGCTTAATCACATGCCTTCTCTCTGTTTAAGTTTTTTTTTTTATATATATATATATATATATATATATATATATATATATATATATATATATATGTTTACAATTACTCATATTCTATGTCGTGTGTATTCCTATATATCTTTCACATTTAGTCATGGTCATAGTAAAAAAAATTTGTTTTGTTTTGTACTTATCTTTCCTTTTAAAGCATCGTGGTCCCTCGCGCTCTTCCTGTGCTTCTCTCCGATGTCCCTCTGTCACTCTCCTCAGCTGGTCTGTCCCGAATCATCTCCAATCCCCATCTCTCTTCCGTCCTCCTCTCTCGACTCTGTTCCACCTGCGCGTCTTCTCCAGTCTCTCCATCGGGGTGGGTGTACGTGTGGGTTTTTCCCCCTCTCTTCGTCCCGGCGTCCTCTCTCCATCCCGATTTATTTGTATTTTATTTTTTTATTATTTTTTAAACAAACACATAAACAAACATGACAACACACGATAAGATATACAAGCATTAATTGTCAGAGCACATCCAATGAGATCACATTTTAGTTAATTGTCTTATATAAGATATACCCCTAATACCTGTTATCTAAAAAACCTACACACATATGCTCCAGCTCGAACCCCCCCCTCCCGGACCCCACCTTGAGAAGTACCTCCACTATCCCTCGCACCTAACCAGACACTACCATTATAAGCTAGCTTTTATTCTCTCCACCACTTCTAACCACATTGACATTTTGGATTCATTGAGACCCAGAATTCTTGTTGTAGATATTTCTTGATAAATCACATCGAGATATGTAAGAAACCAAACTTTCCGGCACATTTTTTCCGATTGAAACCAGCGTGATGCGATCAGCTTTTTAGCTACTGTGATACCCGATAAAACCAATCTCTTTAGCTGTGGATTCACTGCAAACTCAAAAACATCATTCAATAGTAATACCGAGGGGTGTACAGGTATATTCCAAGATACGAGTTTTGATAATTGTTGGGTCACATCTTTCCAGAATGCCTTAACTGGTGGGCAGTCCCAGTACATGTGCATAAATGTCCCTTCGTCCCCATTTGTACATTGGGAGCATTTGGAGTCTTGTTTAAGCCCCATTCGGCACAGTCTTATAGGAGTCAAGTATGTCCTGTGAATATAGTTAAGATTGATTTGTTGATGATCCGGGTTCCTTGATGTAAATCGGACATTTGCCCAGGCTCCTTGCCAATCAAAGTCATTTTCCAGGTCTGGTATATCCCTCCTCCAGACAGAGTCTAGTTGGAGGGTTTCATACGAGGACGTTAGTAATTGATGATAAAATTCTGAAACAAAACCTCTCGATGTCTCTCTTTCGTAGAAGAATTTGTGGTATCTGTGGTGTTCAATTGGTCTGTCTAATGGAACACCGTGAGACTTCAAACATAGCTGTAACTGTTTGTAAAAAAGCCATGTGGACTTGGTGAGATAAAAAAATTTGCGTATTTCTTTATCACTTTATTCTTTATATCTCCATCCCGATTTATGTCCCTCGCTGCCTCTTGTGCGTTGCTGTAGGTTTTGATGCCTTTCTGCCAGTACACTTTCAGAGCGGTCATCGGTGATTGGAACCGAATTCCTATTTTTTAGGAATCGTAGTCGTGATCAAAAGAAATTCTCTGTCCTTCCACATCGATCCTCGTCTGCCAGGCTCTCTTAAGAATGTTCTCCTTGACTTCAAATTTCAGGAAGTTCTGTATCACACTAGCTCACGCTCAGCGTCTCATGCATATATCTCGCTTCAGCATATATACACTGAATAAATTAAAAAAATGTACCTTTAAATGCCAGCATTCATCTGGCCACACCCCCATCCGCTTACCTATATAAGCAGGGGTGGTGCCACACACTCATCTCCTTCTCAAATTTCATCACAAGCAACGTGTTGCTATATGCCCACTTGACGTGGAGAAAAATATTGGCTGGAAAAGCAATGTTTACGGGGAAAGGAAGAACAAGGAGATACGTTGACATCATATCTTTATTTTCTCTCTCACTATTTTCGAGAAAATATGGCGATATTGTCTTCGTACTGGAGTGTCTGGAAGATGATGATCATTCTAAAATCCTCCACCGGTTTTCGTATTGGGAGCACGCCGCTGCATGCCTCTCAACTGCAGTTCCTTGCTGTGTTGGTTGGGGTGAAACCTTTCAGGACACAGCTGAACTGTAGGACGCGCCGCTGTTGTGAGAAGCGGTGGGTTTCAGGTTGGGTGAGTACTGTTTGCTTGCGGCTCCACTTGTCTGTTAGTGCTATGGGGGCTAACTGACAATGTTTACGAACACCGGCCCCAGTTTAAGGTCTTTTGGTTCAGCCTCTTGGGCAGCAGCGGAAGACCTTGATCTGAAGCCCATTATAGTTTGACTAGTGGGCCACGACCATTAACACTGGTGATCCCTGTGTTTTCTGGACGAGTGGATATCTCTCTGTCACCGTGTTAATGCCCCATCTTTCATAGCCAAATGAGAGTATTCCCTCACGAGGAGATATGGGCATAGATGTTCTTTAGCGGAAGATCTGTGTTCAAAGTCAGCTACACAGGCCAGTTGGGTATTGTGCTGGCTCCGTCGGGTGTTGGTAAAATCACTGTTGTAAAACTGTGTTAACATCTTCTCTTAAAAAATGAGGAGGGTTTCAGAACGGCGGCCTGTCTGGGTGAGTGTTATATCATTGTGTACAAGTTCAGGTGATAGCTGCTTAGCTTACGGTTAGCCAGTCAGCTGTTAGCTGCGGCGTTAGCCTGCTGTGATCACTGCGTGGCCTACCTAGGTTGGGCCTACTGTTAGCCAGTCAGCTGTTAGCTGCGGCGCTAGCCTGCTGTGATCACTAGGAAACGTTAGCTTGCTGCTATCGGCCAAGGCCCAGCGCGGGGTGGTTCCGGCTCCTCGCGCGCCGCCGCGAGCTCCCCTCTGGTCGCGTGCGCCGTTCGCTCGGCGTCTCGCGGGCAGGGGCAGTAGCGACCGACGGTTGGAGCAGCCGTTAGCTTAATGCTACTCTGTTGAACGTGCTTTGATTATAACATGTTTTAAACACTCTTGACTACGACGTCATCTTTGACAGAGGATGTTCGTCGAACCTGCCCTGGGCCAGGACGGCAAAGCCTGCGTCAACAAAGGGGACCGTAGCGACGGGTTGGAGCGGCGACGCTGCCCAGATCGAACAACACAGGACGGCTGTGTTTTCTACGGTGTCTTGAGACTGCACTTCGTTGATCTACGCTCCGGGTAGGCCAGGTCTGACCAGACCTTGTACACTTCTTCTGGCTTTCCCTTCTAAATGTTTTGTAAATAACGATGTTTTCCAAAACGAGTGTTACAAGTCAAGTCAAGTCAAGTCAAGACTGACTTGCACTACATTTAGGATACGACGCGAGTTGTGTGTGAATTGTCTTGTCACTAGGTATTTAGCTTCTCCGTGCAAATCGGGTTGTTGTTTCAGATGTGAAAATGATCTGGTTTGTTGTGTTGAGAAACATCATGTGTGTTTATATGTACCGTGTACTCACAACTAAGGGGGTTAACTAACCTATAAAGCTATGCTTAGTGACAAATGAGTAAAGAATGTTCTTTTCTCAGCCTGTAATGACAATGAACAGTGTGTTCACATATTAACAGGTTTTCCTGTTTTAACTGGCCGTATTAAGGGTAAAGTAGGAGGATTGTGTTTCCCCCCGGTTCCCTGGGGACTTCTTCATCCTCCTATCAGACATGTTGTTGCACTACATTGTGTCTCTGTGTGGTAGGGATGCAATGTAACCCTTAGCTTGATTGCTGAGGTTGTGCTAAAACTGCTGGAGAAACTTTATTTTCCTAAAAGAAAAGATTGTTTGGTCGCTTTCGTGTGTGCTTAGCAAGGCCTGTGGCCGATACTAATCGAGAATTATGTATTCTCTCATTATGAAAAACGGTGTTCCTCTGTAGAGTGTTTTTGCCATTTTTTGTAGGTGATGGTGGGTTGTGTGTGTCATGTGACCTACAACTGGGTTGGACTGGCCACAGAAGCACATGTGTAAGTTTGGTACCGGGGCTCTTGAAGAGCCCTCTCTATTCTGTGTTTTTTTCCTTAGTAAAAATCAGATAGCAGGTTAGCTCATGCGCTGTGTGAAGCTGTCAGACGCTTCATAGAGCTGACTATGACTGTGTCATATTCTCTTTTTGTCATTACATCGTATCATGGGTGTGGGGTCGTAAAGGGGTGAACTGGTAACCTTTCCTTCCCTTTTTTTCTGTTGGTCAGGGGTAAACCCACCTGTCCTTCAAGGTTCCTGTCACGTTGCGGTTCGGCACGTTACAGGGTGAGGGGGGGGGGGGGGGGGGGGAGTTTCCTGGTCACACGGCCTGGAATATTGGGCGTGTGCACCGCAGAAATTCCCCCGCCATAGAGTACGTCACCGTGCGCGTCTCTGTTGGTAGGACTTCCGTGTGCTGTTCAGGTCCATGTGATGGATCTGTTTCGGGGGGTGGTCAGGACTCCTCCTCACCAAGCTCCTATTCGGGCCTTCTGTGAGTTGGGACTCCTCCTTCCATGTGAGGGAGCCTCCTTCAGAGTACAGAGCCTCCTCCTCAGATTGTCAAGGTGAGTGGACCCTCTAGAAGGAGTCCTACTCTATTGTGTATGTATTCGATTCAATTCGATTATTGAGTGTGTATGGGTTCAGTGCCTCCTCCCCGGAGAGCCCTAAAACCAATTTTTTACATGGCTCAAGGTGCAATATATTCTTTTCAATCTGTACAGCTCGCGTGGGAAGTCTCTCTGGGGATCCCCGTCTCCTTCCTATGGGAGGGTGGTGGGATGTAAAAATGTGAAAAAATTTTACCCCCGGCTGTGTAGACTGGGATACATACTGTTGGTGCTTCCTTCTTTTCTACTAAAAAGAGTTGGAGTTAGGAAGTGTCACACCCCCCTTGTCGTTCCCCTGGGCGCCTTGGGGATTCAATGACAGGTCTAAATAGCCTGTTCATTGATGTGGGTGTGTCCCGACGCACGTATAGTGCTAGCTCGGGGTGTTCTGTAAACAGGCGACTGACTGGCACGCCTTGGTTGCTTGAGGTTAAAACAGCGTTTTTATAAAGCAACTGGGATGGAGGTTTTTCCTCTTCCGACGACCAAGTCCGACGACCTGGTTTGGTTATCGACGGATTCTCGTTCATATCTGGGGGATGATGACGGAATGGATCTGAACATATGTAGAGGGGTCTCACGCCCTGGGGGTGGGCCACCGGGCGCGGTTCGCCCGAACGTCTGGGTGACGCCTTCTTTTCATGTTTAAGATCAACACGCATATCTGCCCCTTCTCCTGGAGTAGGCATGTCGGCGTGGTTAGGGCACGGGACTGGTTCTGGTCACGCTGGTCCGGATCAGTTGAACCCGTTGTCCGCCGGAGATGCAGATCTGCTGTTCTGGTACCCTGAGGGACTTGGGCTTTTTTCAGGGGGAAAAATGCCAGGTCGGTCCGGGTGTCACAGGGTTAAGCACTATGTTTTTTACTCAGCACTGTCGTAATGGCTTACGGCCATGCCAACCTGTACACGCTCGATCTCGTCAGATCTCGGCCGCTACACAGGTTGGTCCTGGTATGGAAGCAAATGAGTGCCATAAGTATTTGAATTTAATCAGACACCGCATTTATAGCATTGAAAATAATTACTTTGAAAACATGTATAATAACTTTGAAAACATGTATCTGAATTTTTTCAGACACCGCATTTATAGTTCCAGACACCGCATTTATAGTTTCAGACACCGAATTTATAGCATTGCAAATAAATACTATGAAAATCATGTATCTGAATTTTTTTGCTCAGAGTTTACCAAAAATGCAGTGTTAATAAAAAAAAGTCGAATGCATAATAAAATTCAATGTAAAAATGCAGTGTTCATTAAAAAATTCGAATGCATAATAAAATTCAATGTAAAAATGCAGTGTTCATTAAAAAATTCGATGCATAATTGCGGTGTATATAATTCGATGTCAAAAATTGCGGGGTGTGGATTTCGACGTAAAAAACCCAACATCCGGGTTACCCAGACAGGATAAAGCAATCGAGCTGGATGTGATCGAACTGACTTCTGGCCTATCACTGCACGGCTTTGTCAGTCATGTGATCACAACAACCCAGGAAGCCTTTCCTCCCGACGACAAAGAGAAGAGAAGGTGGCTGAAGCCTGAAGTTGATACAGTAAGTTTGATCTCAATGATAAACAATAATTAACAGGTAGGCTAACGGCAGGCACCACTACGAATTGAAAATGGGGGACCCTGATGTAAACAAGACGAAAGTCTTTCTCTGGTCTGCATCCCCTTAACAATTGTGTGTATTGAGCCGTACTGTATTGTACCCATTCTGCAATCTGTTAAATAAAGTTTTCAATCATTCATTCAGGCTAGGCTAACATTAGGTACTACTACTAGTTAGGTAACGTTAGCTAGAATCCAAATCGAAAATCAAGAATCCAAATCAAAAGTCTTATATAAGGTTATGAGATGAACATGTATGTTATGTAGGTTATGAAATGAATATGTATGTAATATGTAATAAAAACGCAGCTCAACGCATACATTTGATCTAGAACCCCGTTTGTTGTCTCCTAACTGTTATACGAAGATGGCCGGCGGTCTCGTGACAACCAGAATACAAAACATTACCTGTTGTTATTGTTAAGTCGCTATCTTGTGATAGTAACATGGTCGTGGTGTGAATTACCTGGCTCTAAATTAAAGTATTTTTGGATGACACAACACAGTAATAAGAAGGATGGCAAGTGTATGATGGCATGCATGTACAATAATGCTGTGTATACCCTAATTATATTTATTCTTAATGTACTGTATATATCCACATGTGTTTGTACATATAACTGCATATAAACCTTTTACATATCTGTAGATACTACTATATCTATATCTGTACATATCCCTTACCTACTCTTACTAGTTACGCTGCTGGCCAGTATGACTACCATAGTGTCTTTATACCTGCTGCATCAATGTACATAATAATACTACAACTCTGTACATATATATGATCTGATTAGCATTATTACTCAGTAGTACTGATTTATATATTTTAAACAATATAATGAATTAAGGTTTTGTTTTATTTGTCACATAAGGTACATGTACATTACAGTGAAACACTTGGTTCTGTATGAGCCTCCTGAGATTGTGCTTCATAGAAGTTTTTCTAGAAGTTAGACATCTCTTTGATCCAATGACCTTGTAGTAGACAGAAATCTATTTGTTTGTTTCTTCATATCACAGTTTACCATTTATTTTCTTTTTGCAGGCATGACTTCACCCCAACATCCCCTGAGTGGAACATGGAAAGAGTGTTGACCTTGATGTTTATCGTTGTCTTTCAACCATATTGTTTGTTACTGTTTAATAAATTGTTTGTTACTGTTGATGTTTAATAAATGTTTATCGTCGTCTTTCAACACCCTGCCTCAGACTCCTATCCATGGTAACTCCCAGCTATTACTAAAGTTGATTTCAAGACGTGACTCGGGGGCGTTCCAAGGGTGCGTTCCAGCAGAGGTGTTCATTGACTCCAGTGTTTATTATGTATTTTCACAGCAGAAAAACACTCAAGTTATTCCTTTCTTCCGTTCAGAATCAGCCAGCCTGTTGTATATTGAACAGCCCAGTATATGTATTAGGGATGCACAGTATGGACGTTTTTTCAGCCGATAACGGATCACTACCTGCTGCTCATGGCGAATACTGATAACTTCATAACCTGTAGTTTATACACAACTGAGGGTCTACAGATCTAAAGGACAACAACCAATCAGAGAACTTGTCTGCCATAAAAACATAATACATCTGTAAAATAACAAGGGAACAAAGGTGAATTGTGCCACATTTATTTTAAACGTGTTTTACGTTTACTCTGGTGTTTAAATTTCTGTGAATATAGTTTGTATTATGTACTGTTTACATTTTGTACAATCGTCGTTTCTGTAAATGAGGGAAACCTCAGAGGCGTACGATTTTAAATAAAGGTTGAAATGAAAAAATTTGGTTACAGAAAAAGACCTAACCTCTCTTTCTCAGTCATCAGATAGAACATGCTCACAACATTGAACAGCAGCAATGTAGATGTCACAGACTGGGATGCAGCTCGTAGGTCAACAGCTTCTCTTAAAGCAGCCATTAGTCCATCAGTCAGTGGGCTCTCTGTGTTTGGGACAATGACACTAGAGTGGCCATCAGGAGCAAATCCACTGTTCTCCCACTCAATCTGAGGAATATCCACACCCTAAAAACAACAGAAATAGAAAGCCTTATTTGTGGTATTAATTATCTTGATAGACAGCAGCAGTAAGGTGGGCACTTATGGCTTTTGAAATCTGTATGCTCCTACTCATTTATCTTTCTGTTTTCACATACTGTAACTCATTTTCTAGGACTATAAGCCCTAAACCACTGCCCATGTTGTTTAGCAAATGTTCATGGCTCTTATTCTGACCTACACTTTTGTAATTCACTCAGCATATGAATTGTTCCCACATGTAAGAGAAATAAAATTTTCTCATCAGGAAACCTTTCTTATGCATTTGACACATCCCAACTTTTGCCATACAGTATAACTATGCTATAGTTCAAATATTTTCACCTATTTACCTTGCTGTCAGATAGCCCTTTCTGGTGGGGAACAGGCTTTATAGCCACCTACAGTATGCTCTCTTAAAAGGGTGCTCTGGGATGAAAATACAGGGGAAGTTCAATGGAGTCTGGTAGGTGTTTGCAAGAGCATGGATAGCGGTTTCAGTTTTTGAGTGGCTGAGGGATCAATACTATTGAAAGCATTGAAGTTGTAAAAATTGGACAAAGTTACCTCCATGTTATCAGAAACTGGAATTGGGTGATGGATTCGTCCCAGCTCCCACAGCTGATTTAGGGTCATATGGCCTTCTGTTCTTATAGGATGATTTGCCCAGCCACTGCGCAATGTGTCCAGGTCATCGTGAAGCCGTGGCAGGAACACATAATGGCAACAGAAGAGGTGTGTAGCATTGCCAATGTTGAGGAACCCCTCTTCTTCAAGGTAGTGTAGAGCATCATAGTAGATGACTGTAACAGCTGTCCACATGTCTCGCCATAGCCTCTCTATCCTGGAAAATTGCGAGTTTACCAGAACATTTTAAAGTTAAAGGACAGGGAATGGCAATATTTGCATTTGTGGCAGATTTGACATGGAATTATTATGTATGTATAATAAACAACTGATCATGTAAGATCTCAGCAGTTTCTTTTGTTGAGAAAAGGTTTCCAGCAACAACAAATGCACAGATGGATTTTATTTTAAATGCAATCCAATGATCTGATGTTCATTGTGTGTATTTCTTTATCTACCCTTTCATGAGTCATTATTGTCAGTCCAAAACAAGAGATTATGTTTTTGTAACATGTTTCTAAAACATTATCTCGTGTTATTTACATACTAAGACAATAGGTGTGACATACAAATGTAATTCGACACACACTGCCCAGCAAAAACTGTACATTTTTTTTTTGCAGCAAGGAAGAGATTGTTTAATTTGCATGATGAAGAGGTCACAGTTAAGTACCCTTTGACTGACATCAACTCCCACCGTAGAGAGGAATTTTACCTCACACTATTGCAAATAACAGTACTGCTTCTAGTAGGTATATGTGTAGCAAACAGTACAGTTCTGGCATGGCAGCAGTGAGATGGTGTCTTTCAACTAGCTTATATACAATATAATATATACAATAATACAATAAATTCACCAAACACTACACAATACCAATGCTGTAGACTGATGAAAATATAATTTATTTATCTGGCCTTCTTCCAAGAATCTGTCAAGAAGTTTGGTTTCCCTCTTAGGTAAATATTTCCTGAGGCAGTGGGGGGCCGTTGAAACCAACACTTAATGTGGTCTTCGTTGTAATTGTTGGTATATTTTAGGGTACAAGCTGATCAGGGGGTGGAAAATGTGGACGTTCCACGTCTCATGTTTACAGTCCGTGGCACTGGAAGGGGCAGCTTTATATCTGGCAAGAGTGTTCACAACCAACGGTAAGCCCAAAAGATCAGAGATTGCTAGTTGAAAGACACCATCTCACTGCTGCCATGCCAGAACTGTACTGTTTGCTACACATATACCTACTAGAAGCAGTACTGTTATTTGCAATAGTGTGAGGTAAAATTCCTCTCTACGGTGGGAGTTGATGTCAGTCAAAGGGTACTTAACTGTGACCTCTTCATCATGCAAATTAAACAATCTCTTCCTTGCTGCAAAAAAAAAATGTACAGTTTTTGCTGGGCAGTGTGTGTCGAATTACATTTGTATGTCACACCTATTGTCTTAGTATGTAAATAACACGAGATAATGTTTTAGAAACATGTTACAAAAACATAATCTCTTGTTTTGGACTGACAATAATGACTCATGAAAGGGTAGATAAAGAAATACACACAATGAACATCAGATCATTGGATTGCATTTAAAATAAAATCCATCTGTGCATTTGTTGTTGCTGGAAACCTTTTCTCAACAAAAGAAACTGCTGAGATCTTACATGATCAGTTGTTTATTATACATACATAATAATTCCATGTCAAATCTGCCACAAATGCAAATATTGCCATTCCCTGTCCTTTAACTTTAAAATGTTCTGGTAAACTCGCAATTTTCCAGGATAGAGAGGCTATGGCGAGACATGTGGACAGCTGTTACAGTCATCTACTATGATGCTCTACACTACCTTGAAGAAGAGGGGTTCCTCAACATTGGCAATGCTACACACCTCTTCTGTTGCCATTATGTGTTCCTGCCACGGCTTCACGATGACCTGGACACATTGCGCAGTGGCTGGGCAAATCATCCTATAAGAACAGAAGGCCATATGACCCTAAATCAGCTGTGGGAGCTGGGACGAATCCATCACCCAATTCCAGTTTCTGATAACATGGAGGTAACTTTGTCCAATTTTTACAACTTCAATGCTTTCAATAGTATTGATCCCTCAGCCACTCAAAAACTGAAACCGCTATCCATGCTCTTGCAAACACCTACCAGACTCCATTGAACTTCCCCTGTATTTTCATCCCAGAGCACCCTTTTAAGAGAGCATACTGTAGGTGGCTATAAAGCCTGTTCCCCACCAGAAAGGGCTATCTGACAGCAAGGTAAATAGGTGAAAATATTTGAACTATAGCATAGTTATACTGTATGGCAAAAGTTGGGATGTGTCAAATGCATAAGAAAGGTTTCCTGATGAGAAAATTTTATTTCTCTTACATGTGGGAACAATTCATATGCTGAGTGAATTACAAAAGTGTAGGTCAGAATAAGAGCCATGAACATTTGCTAAACAACATGGGCAGTGGTTTAGGGCTTATAGTCCTAGAAAATGAGTTACAGTATGTGAAAACAGAAAGATAAATGAGTAGGAGCATACAGATTTCAAAAGCCATAAGTGCCCACCTTACTGCTGCTGTCTATCAAGATAATTAATACCACAAATAAGGCTTTCTATTTCTGTTGTTTTTAGGGTGTGGATATTCCTCAGATTGAGTGGGAGAACAGTGGATTTGCTCCTGATGGCCACTCTAGTGTCATTGTCCCAAACACAGAGAGCCCACTGACTGATGGACTAATGGCTGCTTTAAGAGAAGCTGTTGACCTACGAGCTGCATCCCAGTCTGTGACATCTACATTGCTGCTGTTCAATGTTGTGAGCATGTTCTATCTGATGACTGAGAAAGAGAGGTTAGGTCTTTTTCTGTAACCAAATTTTTTCATTTCAACCTTTATTTAAAATCGTAAGCCTCTGAGGTTTCCCTCATTTACAGAAACGACGATTGTACAAAATGTTAACAGTACATAATACAAACTATATTCACAGAAATTTAAACACCAGAGTAAACATAAAACACGTTTAAAATAAATGTGGCACAATTCACCTTTGTTCCCTTGTTATTTTACAGATGTATTATGTTTTTATGGCAGACAAGTGCTCTGATTGGTTGTTGTCCTTTAGATCTGTAGACCCTCAGTTGTGTATAAACTACAGGTTATGAAGTTATCAGTATTCGCCATGAGCAGCAGGTAGTGATCCGTTATCGGCTGAAAAAACGTCCATACTGTGCATCCCTAATACATATACTGGGCTGTTCAATATACAACAGGCTGGCTGATTCTGAACGGAAGAAAGGAATAACTTGAGTGTTTTTCTGCTGTGAAAATACATAATAAACACTGGAGTCAATGAACACCTCTGCTGGAACGCACCCTTGGAACGCCCCCGAGTCACGTCTTGAAATCAACTTTAGTAATAGCTGGGAGTTACCATGGATAGGAGTCTGAGGCAGGGTGTTGAAAGACGACGATAAACATTTATTAAACATCAACAGTAACAAACAATTTATTAAACAGTAACAAACAATATGGTTGAAAGACAACGATAAACATCAAGGTCAACACTCTTTCCATGTTCCACTCAGGGGATGTTGGGGTGAAGTCATGCCTGCAAAAAGAAAATAAATTGTAAACTGTGATATGAAGAAACAAACAAATAGATTTCTGTCTACTACAAGGTCATTGGATCAAAGAGATGTCTAACTTCTAGAAAAACTTCTATGAAGCACAATCTCAGGAGGCTCATACAGAACCAAGTGTTTCACTGTAATGTACATGTACCTTATGTGACAAATAAAACAAAACCTTAATTCATTATATTGTTTAAAATATATAAATCAGTACTACTGAGTAATAATGCTAATCAGATCATATATATGTACAGAGTTGTAGTATTATTATGTACATTGATGCAGCAGGTATAAAGACACTATGGTAGTCATACTGGCCAGCAGCGTAACTAGTAAGAGTAGGTAAGGGATATGTACAGATATAGATATAGTAGTATCTACAGATATGTAAAAGGTTTATATGCAGTTATATGTACAAACACATGTGGATATATACAGTACATTAAGAATAAATATAATTAGGGTATACACAGCATTATTGTACATGCATGCCATCATACACTTGCCATCCTTCTTATTACTGTGTTGTGTCATCCAAAAATACTTTAATTTAGAGCCAGGTAATTCACACCACGACCATGTTACTATCACAAGATAGCGACTTAACAATAACAACAGGTAATGTTTTGTATTCTGGTTGTCACGAGACCGCCGGCCATCTTCGTATAACAGTTAGGGGACAACAAACGGGGTTCTAGATCAAATGTATGCGTTGAGCTGCGTTTTTATTACATATTACATACATATTCATTTCATAACCTACATAACATACATGTTCATCTCATAACCTTATATAAGACTTTTGATTTGGATTCTTGATTTTCGATTTGGATTCTAGCTAACGTTACCTAACTAGTAGTAGTACCTAATGTTAGCCTAGCCTGAATGAATGATTGAAAACTTTATTTAACAGATTGCAGAATGGGTACAATACAGTACGGCTCAATACACACAATTGTTAAGGGGATGCAGACCAGAGAAAGACTTTCGTCTTGTTTACATCAGGGTCCCCCATTTTCAATTCGTAGTGGTGCCTGCCGTTAGCCTACCTGTTAATTATTGTTTATCATTGAGATCAAACTTACTGTATCAACTTCAGGCTTCAGCCACCTTCTCTTCTCTTTGTCGTCGGGAGGAAAGGCTTCCTGGGTTGTTGTGATCACATGACTGACAAAGCCGTGCAGTGATAGGCCAGAAGTCAGTTCGATCACATCCAGCTCGATTGCTTTATCCTGTCTGGGTAACCCGGATGTTGGGTTTTTTACGTCGAAATCCACACCCCGCAATTTTTTACATCGAATTATATACACCGCAATTATGCATCGAATTTTTTTATGAACACTGCATTTTTACATTGAATTTTATTATGCATTCGAATTTTTTAATGAACACTGCATTTTTACATTGAATTTTATTATGCATTCGACTTTTTTTTATTAACACTGCATTTTTGGTAAACTCTGAGCAAAAAAATTCAGATACATGATTTTCATAGTATTTATTTGCAATGCTATAAATTCGGTGTCTGAAACTATAAATGCGGTGTCTGGAACTATAAATGCGGTGTCTGAAAAAATTCAGATACATGTTTTCAAAGTTATTATACATGTTTTCAAAGTAATTATTTTCAATGCTATAAATGCGGTGTCTGATTAAATTCAAATACTTATGGCACTCATTTGCTTCCATATCCTGGTTAGTACTTGGTTGGGAGACCGCCTGGGAATACCAAGTACAGTGTGCTTGGGGCTGGTTCTCCATTCTTTTTCGCTCCTCTCTCACGCATGGCGAAGAGGGGCCTGTTGGGGTGGTCTTTGACCTCCTCTGGTGACCCTGTGCTTCCCGTATCGCCGGGCCCGGTCCGAAGTAATGTTTCGTCGACCCGTAGGCCTGGGTTAACCCTTTTTTGAAAAACTGAAACACTTGTACTGCGGTATAGCCGGTGTATACCCGCAGGTGTGTTTTGGAGTTTTTTCTTGAGGGGTTATAGGAACAACCACCGCATTGGGTAACACCAAGGTGGTTGATTCCCTGGTGTGTTGGAGCAGTGTCAACTCCCGGGTTCACCGGTTGAGGGTGCCCCTGCACGTTCATGACGTCTGCCAATCGTGTCAGCCTTCTCTGCCTCAACCCCTCTGGGTGGGTTTTTTTTAAATGGAGGCTTGGTCATGCAACACCGCCAGCTTACGCCCCTTCCGCCGGGGCGGCTGTGTTCAGCTGTCCCCTCTGGCGCCTGTCTCGTCCGCAGTCTCCAGGCTAGGGTTAACAGCCTGTTGCCTGGTTTTTCCCCGGTGCGCTGCCTGCTTCCGTTGGTTAACCTTTTTTGTGTGCTTACGGCCATGCTGACTGCCTGTTCTGCAGGGTCAGTGTGCCAGGCGGTGTACTATTGGGGGGACAGGGCCCGCTCGGCTGAGGGGCCTTTGTCCGAATACGCTGGCGATGTGGGGGGCGGGGTCACTAAGTGCCCACCTGGTGGGGTCTTGATGCTGGCATCATGGACTTCTCCGGGCCCCGTTCCAGGGGGTCCAGTCCCTTTGGTGGGTCTGGGTCTTCCTTCGCGCTCCGCTGCTACGGCCTTGCCACGGGGTTGGGTTTGCCCTTGACCCCGTGATTCTGGGGGCAGTAACGAGGTTGTTCCCTCCGTTCGTTCCCGGGTGGCATGCGGGTTGTGCGTGTGTGTAGTCGTGGGGTCAAGCCACGGTCTGCTCGCCCTGTGCGTTGAGTTGCTTGAGTGCCTCTTCGCACGGTCGGGTCCGTCGCCCTCCCGTGAAGCCCCCAATAGGGGGGGTGCCCTCCATTAGGGGGGGTCGGGGGGGCTCGGTCCTCCCTGATCTGATGGTTGTGGGGGGCCTCAGCAGGGTACATTTGTCGAGCTTCTAGCTCCCGCTCAGCTCCTATTATGCATGAGACGCTGAGCGTGAGCTAGTGTGATACAGAACGTTAGGTTATGACTATAACCAAGTTCTGTTAACACTAGTGAACGCTCAGCGTCTAGACGCCGCTGCGGCCCTTGATTTTTCATTGTGGTGAAATTTGTTGGGAAGGAGATGAGTGTGTGGCACCACCCCTGCTTATATAGGTAAGCGGATGGGGGTGTGGCCAGATGAATGCTGGCATTTAAAGGTACATTTTTTAAATGTATTCAGTGTATATATGCTGAAGCGAGATATATGCATGAGACGCTGAGCGTTCACTAGTGTTAACAGAACTTGGTTATAGTCATAACCTAACGTTAATTATAACTGGTCTCTGTGGTCCATTCGTCTGAGGTATCGGTGTTTGTATCCTATGTGCCCTCTGTATTCCCATATCGGTGTGTTCTGACAGTGACATGTCCAGTTTTTCCTGGATTAGGCTTTCCATATATTTGGACATCGAGGCTCCTTCTAGCCCTTCTTTCAGACCCCACACTCTTATATTGTTTCTTCTTGATCTCCCCTCCAAGTCAGTTAACTTCTCTCTCATCTTCCTTTGTTCCTCGAGAGTCTCCATTCGAATTTTTTGTATTTCTGTACTCCATTCTTCAGTCTCGGCCATTCTCTCTTCTAACGCCACAGTGTCTTTCTCCTGTTTCAGTAACTTTTCGTCAATTGACTCGAGTCTCTTATTTATTTCTTCTTTGAGTTCGTCTTGTCCTTTCTTTACTTTGTCGGGTTCAGTTAATTTGACCTTGGAGAGACGGTAAGGAGAAGGTTTTAGGTTCAAAGATTTATTACAGAGTGAATAAAACAATATTACAGAGAATACACATCACAGCTGTGGAGTGGACACAAAATCAGTACTTAGCTCAAAGCTTCGCAGAGACGTGTGTCCAAATGCTTCCTCCCTTGTCAATTTATACTCCATGCAACACGTCTAAACAAGGAGACAGACTGTAAACCGAGAACATCACTATTTTAGCTTTGTCACAGGTGGTTCATTTGTGAAGGACATACTGTGGGTCGAATTAGTGCATTTCTATATGACCATGGCCTGCTTTAATACAGTAAACAGCACATTTTGTAATAGTATACATATTTGTAGATGGTTGTCTATACATTCTTACAATGGATAACTGGAACAGTAGATTGATTCTTATATCATATATTTATGCATACTGTAACTAGTTTATCTTAGTAGGCCAAATCCTGCCTTCTCTGTCTGTGCTTCCTACCAACAGCTGCATGGCCTGGTCAGAAATAGCTGTTGGTATTGCCACTGACTAGAGGAGATTACAACACATAAGAATGATAGAAGAATAATTGTATTAATGTTGACAATCCCTCCTTTCACACCAATTTTATGGTGTAAACAACTGAAAACCACAAACCTACCATAATAATTACCAAACCATAACAGAAGTTAATATGATATGCCAAATCCTCCAACCCTATTGTGTGAGAGCGAAAACCCCTGCGGGACAGTACGATTTGGTCAAGGGGAAACTCTACTCACCATCTCTCTGTCCAGACGAAGGTATTTTTTAATACACAATGGGTGAGACCGCATAGGCAGTAAAATATAAGGCATAAGCTTCTGACGTTGGCGTATGGTTGGCAATTATACATGGTGTAATAACTAATGAAAACATCCATATAACAACCGTATATTACATCTGCAGTATAAAGAAATAAATATGTGGTGTTCCACACAGAAAACACATCTGCAGCATGCCAACAATGCATTAGTCACATCTAGTAATACCACCAAAAACCGCGGAAAAATGTGAAGAAGGGATGTCATGCCTGGAAGGTCACACTCCATCCCTCCTTTGCGTAGGGCGCAAAAATATAGCAATAAACGTACGAAAAAATCTTCTTATCGCTGGACCCATCTTCTTCACGTGAGTGATCTCGGAATTATTCTGATAATAATTAGATTATTTGCATTTTATCATTATCACCTTCCATCCATTCCATGTCATTCACTCAACTCGTCTTTCATTTTACCAGTAGGGCAAGCTTGATTTGGAAACAATGGCCCCGATTTATTCACTTCCCATCTGGTGTTCTTTCATACTGGTGTTCTTTCATACTGTTTCAACAGGTTCTAGTCATGTTATTAATAATAATAATACATTTGATTTATAAAGCACTTTTCAAGAACCCAAAAACGCTGACCGCGAGTAAAAACAAATAAACAAAGAAACAGAGAATCACAGGGAATGAGCAACAGTATGAGGACAGAGGACCTTTAACCACGGGTAAACAAGTAACAGATGCAGAGTCCAGTAGGGGAACAGTCAGGGAAGTAAGGAAGCCGAGGGGAAGGGGCAGGTGAGGGAGAGGAAGTAGGGAAGGGGAAAGGGAGGTGGTAGGTTGGAGGAGGGTGGTTATGGGTAGGGAAGGTTCTATGCGAACCGGTAGGTTTTGAGTCTGGCTTTAAAGGTGGAGAGTGAGGGAGAGTCACGGACAGTCTGAGGGAGGGTGGTCCACAGTCTGGGTGCAGCTCATGAAAAAGACTGGTCACCAAAACCTTTAAGTTTGGATGATGGGAAAGAGTGGAAGAGGGCCGGAGGGAAACGGGTGGGGCGGTAGGGGAGAAGGAGATCACATTATCAGTCAGGTAGGGGGCCAGGCTATGGAGGGCTATGTTACGTGAACATGCTGATAAACAGGGGTCTTTCCTGGTGATACATGAATACTTTCCTGAATACGGAATGAACGGTGGAGGTTGCTGAGCCCTTTTGACAGGCGGAAATAACAAACTGAGTGAGGTATAATTGTTGGTCGTGTTTTGTTTGGGGAGGGGTGAGAATTGTGGATTGAGTTATGTCTAAGGTATCTACAGACTCAATATCGTCCGTTTGCGCCGTTTCTGTTAGTTCTTGATCAAGTAGCCAAATTGTCATTACTTTGATTGTTCCAGCGCAGCCAAATCGGTTCTAATCTCTCCGACTGTTCGAGAGGGTGCCTGTGCAGGTACACAATGTGTGAGGTGGTGCCAATGAGCTCCTGTTTTTCCTCTAACTTTCAGGGCGTGGGATGTGTGTTCAACCACTTCCCAAGGCCCTGTCCACCTGGGTTCAGTCCACTTTCTTTTGTGAACTTTAACCCGTACCCAATCTCCAGGCTTAACAGGAGTCTTATCTGCTTCCTCCTGATCCTCCTCGGATCTCTGAACCTGTGTAGACAAGACTTGAGTGATGTTAGTGAGGGCCTTTAGGTAATCTTCCACCTCTATCTCCCATATGTTCAAAGTGGGTTCACACACTCCCTCTCTAGGTGGGCCTGGCATTGGTCTCCCTGTCATTAACTCATGAGGGGAGAGATGAGTTTTCTCATTTTGAGAGGATCTCATAGACATCAATGCAAGAGGCAGGGCATCCACCCACTTCAGCTTTGTCCCATGACAAGCTTTTGCTATCTTCCTTTTCAAGGTCTGATTTGCTCGCTCGACCAAACCTTGCGAGGCAGGATGGTAAACGCTGCCATATTTGTGTTCTATTCCTAAGTATTTTTCCACCTCACCTAGCTTTTGGCTGGTGAAATGAGTCCCATTGTCGGACCTTATGAGCCGGGGGACACCGTGCCGTGGAATTAGTTCATTTTTTAGCCACTTAATGACCGATCCAGCATCCTCCTTTTTACAGGGGATTGCTTCAACCCACCTGGGCCCTGTTTCTTGTACCTGGATAACTGAGTTAGCCCGATAACTTTAGCTGGATAACTGGGTTAGCCCGACTTTCCGATTTCATGTACCTGGATTTTCCAAATCACCATGACAACATATCCAAAAGTTTGAGCCTGGTCGAAAGCAGAGTTCAAGTTCAAGTTAGCCTGAACTATCGCCACGCCCCCGCAAAGAAGTGACAGCCCGTTTCCTGAAACTATTCCCACAGTCTACGATCTGCATTATACCATTCTGAATTACGTTTTTGTGCTCCATTCTTCCAGAGGGGGCTTTTGAAATGTAAAATAGACCCAAAATGCTGATATTAAATTCACTTTGTCCTAAATAATGCACGTTATATATACCGTGGCGACGGTGGCGCTCGCTCATGCGATGTACACATGATGTGGTTATTTTAATTGTAACTGGGATTAAGATGTCTGATGAGATGCGCTGTTTGACGGATTTGAGAAATTGAATGAGCCGTTGACGTCACATTAATGAATGAGGATAAAGAGATAAACTTCATTCAAAACAAAGGATATTCTAAACACGGGTCTCTCGTTCATTAATGTATAAACAATGAATTTATCCCATCTGGCCCAGTGGCCCAGCGGTAGTGCTCAAGCCTCCCAATCCACCGACCGGGGTTCAAATCCCCGTGTTTCCAATATGATTTTTTTGAATATAATATTAATGATTATACGCCAAAGTAGCCTGGTTTTAAGTTAAAATATTATAAATCTACATGCATTGAGGATGTCATTCTTTATATAGCTCTCAACGTGCACCAAATTGAATTATTCCTATATTGCAAAAAGAAGGAAAAGACTAGGCGGGTCTTGAACCCCGGTCGTCCGTGTGAAAGTCAAAAGAAGAACCCGTTACACCACAGAGAAGATAAGTAAAAGATTGACTATACATCAATCAATGGGTAAGAGAGCCGTATCGTAATTCTGTATAACAGTTAACTAATAATTTTCGCTAGCAAGATCTCATTTGATTATTCAATCCAGCAGGCAAGTTTAAAGAAATATAATCTGATTGATTGAGGTAATGAGGGACTTAGAATTAGCCTATAGATAACGCATTTAACTTGTCGGCGAGGCGATTGAGCCTATTGCAATCTGTCAATAAAGTCTTAAATCAATTAATCAATCAATGCCGTTGAGAATCAGGGTCTCTGCCATCGATACGTGCTGGCTTTCCACCTAAAACGGGAGCGCGCATCTAGCCTGACTTGAGCCTGACTCTCAAGTCTGGCTTGAGTTAACGAGACTGAATCCTCCTTTGTGAAACAGGAAAATCCCGGCTTTGAACATCGGGTTAACTGAAGCTGGATAATGGACATGTTGATCGACTTAGTTGAACCACGTACATGAAACAGGGCCCTGGTGAATCTATCCACCATCACCAGTATGTATCTGTAGCCCCTTACAACGTTTTCAGCCCCCATGTCAGTGTAGTCAATACAAATTTCCTTAAATGGTGCATCAGGGACAGGGAACCTTCCCATGGGGAGCTTGTATGTTCTTTTGTTGTTGTATGCATTACAAGTGTCGCAATCTGTAATGTAGTTTTCTATCATGTCCTTCATGTAAGGGTGCCACCATTGTAGTTCTACTTCCTTGGTGGTTCTCCGTCTGCTGACGTGGGTGGGGCCATGGGCCTGTTTTATGAGTAGCTGGCATAGTTTTGCGGGAGCTACTAGGCGGCCGTCATGTGCCCTCCAGATTCCTTTTTCACATTGGGCTCCTTTCCTTGCCCATTGATTTTGTTCATAAGGTCCTGCTTCTTTTTGCATTTCTCTAATGCTGTCTTCAGTTAGCTCTGGTCTGTTTTCTTCCTGGAGGCTCACCATCTGTCCTGTGTAACCTCCTGCTTTTTTGGCCGCTTTGTCTGCTGCATCGTTTCCCCGGGCTATGGGTGAGGTCGAATTCTGATGTCCTTTGCACTTTATAACGGCTACCTCCCGGGGGAGCAGTACAGCCGCTAACAGTTTTCTGAGTGCTTCTGCATGTTTGACAGGTGCTTTCTGGGAGGTGATGAAACCTCTTCTTATCCACTGGGGTCCATTGACATGAACGGCTCCATGGCCATACACTGAGTCTGTGTAGATGTTTACTCTGGCACCTTCACTTAATTCCAGTGCTCTGGTTAAGGCTTTGATCTCCGCCAGTTGTGCTGAGGCTGGTTGTGGTATGATGGCTGCTTCCAGAGTTATTGTTTGGGAACCTTTTTGTTGTACCACTGCGTAGGAGGCAACGTTTCCTGTTTCACCCTTGTAGCAGCATCCATCACTGTACATGACCTTTTCTGGGTTTGGTAGTGGTTCCTCTTGTAGATCTGTTCTGATTCTCAGATCTTTCTGGGCGATGTAACTACAGTCATGTGGTTCCAGGTCTTTTGATGTTAGTCCGGTGGCTATGTTCACTCTTCCTGATTCATAGCTGATGTGTGGTTGTGTGAGGGTCTCAGAAACCTTGATTCTTCTGATTGGCGAGAAGGTGAAGGCTTTGGAGCTCAGGAATGCGACTACTCCATGAGTTGTGTTTATTTTGAGGGGGTGGCACATGACCACGTGAGCTGTCTTCTCAATGGCTCTGGCGAGTGCCGCCAGGTGTCTTGTACATCCTGCTTGACCTTTTTCGATGTTGTCGAGTTTTGAACTATGATATGTTAGTATCCTTCGTTCCCCCTCCTTTTTCTGAAACAGAACTCCGTTTACCACCCCTTCTGTTTCAGAAACATCCAAGTAGAATGGTTGTGAGTAGTCTGGAGTGCACAGGTGAGCAGCCTGTGCCAGGGCTTGTTTGGTCTGGGTGAATGCTTCTTCTCCTTCCAGTGTCCAATCCAGTACCGCTGTGAGGTTCCTGTTGCCAGCTTCTGTAATCATGTCCCTCAAGGCCTGAGTTAGGGACACATAGTCAGGTATATGGGATCTGCTGTAACCGGTCAAGCCCAAGAAAGCCAACATCTGTTCTTGGTTTCCCATGGGTGAGGATGGAGGTTCGTTGAGATGAGGACAGCGTCAGGCTGTTTGCTGAGATGAGCCTTCCAAGGAAAGTAACGGTTCGTCTTGCTATCTGGGTTTTCTCCTTTTTAACCTTGTAGCCAATTTTGGCTAGGAATATCAACAGATCGGAGGTGGCTTTTAGACAGGTCTCACCAGAGGGGGCAGCCAAGAGCAGATCATCCACATACATAATCAGAATGACTCCTTCCGGCAGTGCCAGGGTGTCTAGGTCCTTCTTCAGTGCTTGGTTGAATAGTCCAGGGCTACCCTTGTAGCCTTGCGGCATCCTATTGTAGGTGAGTTGAAGTCCTTTATAGGTAAAGGCAAACATATCTTGAACTTCTGGATCGAGGGGCAGGCAGAAGAATGCATTTGCCAAGTCGATGACGGAGAAGTGGGTATGTGACGGATCAATGTTCTGCAGCGCCACATAGGGGTCAGGCACAGGAAGGTTTTCTGTTACTGTTGCATTGTTGACTTCTCGCAGGTCATGGACCATTCTCCATCCATTGTTTCCTGCTTTGGGTACTGGCAGTATGGGGGTGTTCCAGGGAGATGTGGTGTGTCTTAAGACTCCAACTTCTAGGAGTCCTCGGATGGTGTCATCAATTCCATTGATCTGTTCTGGTTTGAGTTTGTACTGGGGCCTCCAACAGGGGGTTTGGTCTGGCTTGAGGGTGACTGAAACTTCTCTATTGGCCACTAGTCCCACATCATAGGGGCCGGTGGTCCATAACGTATGTGGGACGTTCTGCAGCCATTCTTCCGTGTCTGGATGGTTAGTATGTTCTCTTCCATGGTCCCGTTCTAATTCCTGTTTTTCCAACTGGCCTTGATCAGTGCCGTTGTGAAGGATTCTCCACATGGTGCCTTCAGGATTGACGAAGAGCTTGGGTGACCTGGTGGGTAACCATGTGCTGGCCAGGGCTTTTCTCATCATATGGCCCAGTGACCTTGCTTCTTGTCCCACTGCTACCGCTAGGGTGATGTGTGGGGTGGCTTCTTCATCCAGGACATACCACTGTTGTTGTTCTGGGGTGAGTAGGCATTGTGCAGCGACTCCTTGTTGTCCCACATAGAGGTCTGATATCTGTATCTTCTCAGTATTATTTTCTTTGTCCTCTTCCCAGGCTTGTTGATACTCCTCATCAGGTCGTCTGAGGTAGTTGTAGGTAAGATGAAGGGGGTCTATCGGGGGCCCAAATGCTCCCAGGGTGTTTATCCAAGGTTTCCATAACATGTAACATCTTTGTATTTCTGGGGTGTCAATACCAGTAGTGAGTAGCCTACTCCAGTAGACTTGAGTGGTTTCTTGTGGGGTGTCTGGAGTTCCCAACATTAATATCCTTTCTCCACTGCTGTATGTGGTAAGGTTTTCAGCACTTCCAGGGAGGCGCAGGATAAGGCCATCTGGAGAGCAGAGGATTACAGCTCCTATTTTGACCAAAAGGTCTCTTCCTAATAGGTTGACGGGGCATTTGGGTGCGTGGAGGAAGGAATGGAGGAGAGTTTGACAGCCTACTGTGGTGACCAATGGCGTGGTATATTTCTGCATTTCAGATTTTCCCGAGTATCCAACTGTGTTGAGAGTCTTTGTGGAAAGTGGTGGGGACTTTCCCTTGAGGCTGGTGATAACCGATACTGCGGCTCCGGTGTCCACCATGAGCTGTATTATTTCACCCTCAATTTCACAGGTAACCATTGGTTCTTGGTGGGCCGGTACCGCTATACCTGTGGTTGGATCCTTTGGGCATCTTCATTGTGGTCCCCACTCTTCAGTCTCCCATGCTGACATAGGCAATTGGGAGGCATTCGGCGGGTAACCTCTGGATCCTTCCTGTTGCGGAGGTCCTCCTCTTCCTCTGGGGCTGTATCCTCCTCTAGGGTTGCCCCTCTGTCCGCCTCTGTTCTGTATGTTCTGATAACAGTCGCGGGCCCAGTGGCCACCATGTCCACAGATGTAGCATCCAGTTGGTTGTGGCGGTGGATTGAACCTCCCCTTTCCTCTTCCTCCTGGTGGCCCTCTGTTCATTGGAGGCCCGTATGCCTGGTATTGGTATGGGGGTGGGTACGCATAGGGAGCCATGGGAGTGGGGTAAGTGGGCCACTGTTGCTGTGGTGGTGGCATGGGTGAGGGTACAGTGGCTGGAGCTTCCACAGCTTCTTGTTGCATGGGTGGCCCCATGTGACCCATCAACATTTGTTTTTTCCCTCTCTTTGCCCTGTTGGCCTCATCGTCTTTCTCACTCACTTGCATTTTCAACAGTCTCTTTCCCAATGTCTTTATCTCTTCATCATTGTCGTTTTGAATTTTCTTGTGCTTGTTGTCATAATGGATGAGGTGGGCTTTCCATTCCTCGTCGTCTTTCGTATCCAGACCCACAATGTCCTCCAATCGGTCTTGCACTGCCTGGGGAAGGGCATGTACCACTGCGTTTCTCCACAACATGGTGGTGGCATTGGAGCTATCATGTCTTTCTCCTGTGCTTTCCAACCACACCTCTTCACACTTTTTCAGGAAGGCATGTATCTCCTCACCCTGTTCCTTCTTCAGACTGGCTAGGGAGGAGAGAGTCCTTGTAGTGGGGTATACATCTCGGACCCCAGCCCAATATAACTGTCTGTGTTGATTGAAATTATCTTCATCTGGGGAGTTAGTGCAATTTGCCTGGGTATCTATGGTTCTTGCCTTTAGTCTTCCTTCCAATCTTCCCATCAGGGCCCTGAGATCTCCCAGACATAGAGTATCTCCGGCGGTAAATTTCTCAACCTCCATTATCCATCGCTGCCCTCCTTTGGCCAGCGGGGGTAGCTTCGCCACTAAGGCCTCCAGGTCCCTGTGGCACCAGGCCTGGTATATAGTAAGTCCATGATGAGTGGCCACCAGAGGGCACATGTTGTGACCGGCTGCTCCCTGTCCATGATGAGAGGTCACGAGGGGGCACATGTTGTGACCGGCTGCTCCTTCCTCCCTCTCTCTGGCTCTTTCTCTTGCTCTTGTGTGGTGTCCCACTGGAGTGTGTTGTAATAGCATTTCTCCACCGGCTATCTCCAGGGATTTTCCTCTGGGGCTCTTCTCATCACCTCGTAGTTTCAGTCGTCCTTCTAGCACTATGACTTTGTCCACCCCCTCTACTTCTTTGACGTCATTGTTTCTGTCCCATGGCTCTGCATCGGCCGCGTATCCATTCTCTTCTCCCCCACTTTCTCCAGATGAGAGCTCCTTTGAAGCTTGACTAGTACCTGCGCTGGTCCTGTATGTGTCGCTGCTCGGACTGTAGCATGTCCTAGCTTCCACCTTTTTCCTCCTCCTTGCATCTACATTCTTTGGTGTCATGTTTCCTTTTGGGCCTGACAGTCCCTCCTTATCGCTGGAGCTTGCTTGCCCTTCCCTGCAGGCCTCTATTATTTCACAGTGGTGTTATGTTTGAGGGCTCGGATATCATGGATCAGCTGTGTCAGCTCCCTGTCTTTACTGGTCTCGTCTACTTCCAGGATCCCGTTTGTAATATGGATTATGGGGGCCTGTGTTTGTTGAGGGAAAAGGCATGCATTGGTGGGGGGTGTATACTCTGGGGGTGTTGTGTCTAATAGGTTGGCTGGGTTAGGGTATAGTGGAGGGGCAGAGGAATTTGAGCTTGGAGTGGAGCAAAATTGAGGCTGTAACGGGGTGAAAATGTCTGACCTGTCTTCTATAGAGACTGGACAGACAGAGACTGCTGATATTGGGGTCACATTTTTAATGTGCATTAGGAGACAGGTCACTTTTGCCATCTGCTTCAGGGATTTGTCCAATGCTGTTTTGGTTGGTCCCATTCTGTGCCTTCCCCCTTTCTCCCATGCAATAGTCCTCAAGGAAAGCTCCCCTTGCTCATGGTTAAACACATTTAGTCTGTCTGCCCCTGAAGGAGCCGGCGCTTCGTTCTGGGGGAAGAGGTTCCTCATCTGCCAATTCTTTATCAATTTCTCCATAGTCTTCCTTGTCTTACTTCTGTCTTGGGGCTCTGTGGTCACATCGAGCCGTAGATACACTTTCTGTAGTACAGATTGGGTGGTTTCTTCAACATCCGCCATCTTGGTTTGATTGAGACTAATGTTGTATACTGCAAATGAGCGTGTGTGGGATATATTATAAGTAAGACTGTGTGTGTGTGTGTGTGTGTGTGTGTGTGTGTGTGTGTGTGTGTGTGTGTGTGTGTGTGTGTGTGTGTGTGTGGGTGTGTGTGTGTGTGTGTGTGTGCGGGGGTGTGTGTGTGTGGGTGTGTGTGTGTGTGTCCTAAATAGCACGTTGTGTGTGTGTGTGTGTGTCCTAAATAGCACGTGCTAGACAGCAGGGGGTCTCCTCCTACGTGTGTGTGTGTGTTTTATAAATAGGATTTGTGAGACTACAGATGCCTGTTATGTTTAGATAAAAGTTCTCTGTGTATGTTTTTGTAAAAAAGAAAACTTGTTGAATATCATAAGTAGTAGGGTGTAGTTTGTCAAATATATAGGTCTCAATTAGTTAGTTAGAAATACTATTTATACACAGCCTATGACCGTTGTAGGTCAAATACTTTTTTCCTTGCCAACCCTCTCTGTTTATTCAATTTTAAACTTCCGCGCCAGTCAGCTAATTCTAAAGATTCCCACCCCGTCCACAGTGTAATCTTAAAATTCTTGGATGCTTTTGACTTCTTCCATTAATATTTGAATAGATCAAATAGATCAGGAATGTCTCATTTCATCCAAGTATTTTGTTAAGATCAGCCCAGTTTAAGCCACCCACTTTTCCCCCAGATCACTACCTAAAACGGCCAGCCAGATTGTATTGAAATTGTATTCAGTCAATCAGCCTTTTTTTGAAAAACCTTTTTTGTTAGCACCGCAAGGTTTCCATAAGGTTCTCAAAAACATGGACACCGTTTAGGTTTAAAACACACTGCTTTGAGCTATTGCTCACACAATCCAAACATAAATGAAATATAACATCACCTACCCAGTACTTTTTCCTTTATTCCCTAGTCATGCCGTTTAAATAGGTTTACAACAGTCTAAGCTTATTTTGCAGACTTGAATTGCAGTGGTCCTGAGACAATATAGGAGACTAGTACCAGGACAAGACAAAGGTAATATTAATCCATATGTCCGTAAACTGCCCGCACCTCCAAACGTAATCAGTCCTGCATTCAATGTTTGTCTGCCCAATATCTCTGTCTTTACAGGCAGGCCTATATCCTTTTAGGTCTTTGTTTACACTATGTCATATATCTGTCTTTTCAGGCAGGCCTATCTTTTGTAGGACTTTGGTTTACACTATGGCATTTAACATATAATACTATTCAGGTATAATCCCCGGCCTTACGAAAGGTCTTCTGGTACTGTCCCACGAAAATACATCTCAGCACATCACAGGGTTATACAGTATCAGAATATAATATTGGTTATTCACTCTTTTAGGAAAATGTCAATCTGACTTTAACCAAATTGTTATCCAATTGTTTTGTAAATATAATGGAGAGAACACTCACGGTTTCAGGCACTGGGAGACACTCATACTATTGTTAACCTATGCAGATTTCGATATAACAGGCTATGCTTACCTTTTCTGACGGATCCGTTTAATGAGTGCCGCCCAGTCCTGTCCACGAGTGCCGTCTCGTTCCAGAAGCCAAATACCCGTAGTGGCCACCAATTTGTCGGGTTCAGTTAATTTGACCTTGGAGAGACGGTAAGGAGAAGGTTTTAGGTTCAAAGATTTATTACAGAGTGAATAAAACAATATTACAGAGAATACACATCACAGCTGTGGAGTGGACACAAAATCAGTACTTAGCTCAAAGCTTCGCAGAGACGTGTGTCCAAATGCTTCCTCCCTTGTCAATTTATACTCCATGCAACACGTCTAAACAAGGAGACAGACTGTAAACCGGGAACATCACTATTTTAGCTTTGTCACAGGTGGTTCATTTGTGAAGGACATACTGTGGGTCGAATTAGTGCATTTCTATATGACCATGGCCTGCTTTAATACAGTAAACAGCACATTTTGTAATAGTATACATATTTGTAGATGGTTGTCTATACATTCTTACAATGGATAACTGGAACAGTAGATTGATTCTTATATCATATATTTATGCATACTGTAACTAGTTTATCTTAGTAGGCCAAATCCTGCCTTCTCTGTCTGTGCTTCCTACCAACAGCTGCATGGCCTGGTCAGAAATAGCTGTTGGTATTGCCACTGACTAGAGGAGATTACAACACATAAGAATGATAGAAGAATAATTGTATTAATGTTGACAACTTCTTCTCTGAGTCTGTCTATACTTTTCTGTATGCTTTGCGTGTTCGCTTAATTTACCTTCACGCTAGTTTGCATGCTTGCCTGTATGTCCCGAATACTAGCCCCGAGTTCCACAGCCCAGCTGGGGATATCCGTGTTAGCTTGTTGTACCTGCGCCATTTTTTCATGTCGTCCGTTTTCCTCCGTTATTTCCTTTTCTTCTGGGGTCTTTTTTCTTTTCTCATTTGTCCACTTGTTCTTCCTCCCTTTTGTCATTGAATGGTTACTTTTTTCGTTTTCAGATCATGTTATTTCACTTTTGTTTTGATTTGCGACCGGGAGCTTTTTGCAATGGCTGCTCACTCAGACATTTCAAACCGGAAGTCGTCTCCCATAATCTCTTGATTATTTCCAAGGCCGGTTTGACATTTTCAATAGATATAGCCTGACATTAGTGCAAGATATGAAATGCAGGAATAACTTGTGTTCTCACTAACAGAAGTACACACAATCTATTTAGAGCTTTTGCATGAACTCAGTCATTTTCCACTGCAAGAGACGTTTAAGAAAGACAAGTTACATTTTTCACTTCATCCCTCCAGTGGTTTCTGCCTTAGTTACCATGGCAACCACTCACTGTGTGATTCCCAGCCTTTTGGCAAAGATCGTTATAAAAAAAAATTATAATAATAATTAAAACTTTTTCTCCTTATTTTTCTATTTTTCTCCCATCCCAATTTCGCCTCGCCAATTCTCCCTTCAATTCTCCCCTCCCCTGTCTCGAACGTTGCTAGACTATGCCTCCCACTGGTCGGCTGCAGTGAGGACCAAGCCTTGCATCACGTGTCCCCTCCGGTACACGAGGAGGCAGCTGTCGCATTTTTTCACCTGTACAGCGCAATCTCTCAGCGGCGAGGAGTAACGCGTGGGAGGCTCACGCTGCCCCCGTTGCTTCCTGATTCTGCTGTACAGGCGCACCAACCGACCTGTAGGAGTCGCTGTCCACAACGTCCAATCCCCACCCACCAGCTTTCCCACCCCTAACACTGCCAATTGTGTTAGTATGAACGACCAGCCAAGCTGGTAGCAACACAGAGAGCTGGGCTCGAACCCAGCATCTCCTGCGTTAGTGGCGAGCGCCTTGCCCACTGCGTCACTTGGCCGCCCCGGTAAATTATAATTTTACTATGAAATCACATCACATTTAATAATTTTCTCAGAATATGATGTTATGATGAAAATGTTTATTTTAAGTAGTTTTGCCACCATCTTGAGACGGTGATCTGTACGATGCTGACCTGTACATGTGATATTGAATGTATAGTGCAAGGTTGCAATTCAACTGAATTTGTGTTAAATGGGGATATTTACAACATGGTACTGTGCTTTGTTTACAGTTTTAGTTTTTGTCCGATGTTTGGGTTGGAGTTAAGTGAGGACAGGGGAAGGGTTGCTACTGCTGGTTACCTCTGCCAAGAGAGGTCTGGAGGAAATCACAGTATAATACTGTAAGTTACTAAACTCCAACCCATACATCAGACCAAAACTAAAAAGTTATCAAAGCCTATAGAGGTCGCTGTTTGACCGCATCACATCTTTAATTATACCTTTAACACTTGTGGTAGTGTGGTAGTGAGAGGGTTAACCTTCTGTAGTGTGGTCGTGAAAGGGTTAACCCTTTGTTGTGTGGCAGTGAATGGGGTTAACCTTCTGTATTGTCGCAGTGAAAGGGTTAACCATTTGGTAGTGTGGTAGTGAAAGGGTTAACTAAAACATGCCACAAGACCTAGTATTGCCTTATTATGTGTATTTTCCACCCAAAATATGTTCACTATTATAAGCAAAATTTCCAAAAATCCCAAGCTCAACTTCCCCATTGAAACTATCTGGAAATTTACTGGAAAGTTTCCGACCCTTTGCAACCGTAGTAATGATATTTGAGCTAAATTAATGTACACCCGGTAGATGGGACACTTCTGCATGCTCACAGTGGCTCTTCCCATCTCCTACTGTATGGTATGTGCATAGCCTGTGTACACCGAGCATGTCTTCTTACTCAAATCACCTGCAGTACTTTTCCATCCACCTCTCCAGCTCATCTTTCAGAGCGTGTATCAGAGAGGGCTGCATCAAACAATTGTCCTGCACGTTAGACTAATTATGGGCTAGTCTGGAGCTACTATGGCAACCTTTGTTCATTGTTCAATCTTCTGATCTCTCTTGGACAGGGTTGATCTGAATATTCAATACGATGGCTATGTTACTATGGGTGACATGGGTGATTGGAGCATGTTTTATGTTTCTGTTTGTATGTACTGTAGTGTAATCTCCCAGTTGGATATTTTTGAGGAATTCGTAGCAGACGTACTGTAGTACAAGCCACTGGCATTTACAAACTAGCACATTTGGACCTTCATGCATGTGATAAATACCTGATACTACTGTTCTATTTTGAACAACTTAATCATAACTTTTAAGTTATACTTCATTAAAGGTGCTGTAAGTGGTATTTCTTTGTTAAAACAAGTGTTGTATAGCTCTTCGACAGCCATCCCTGACAGGATACCAGAACATCTATTTTTCTGTTTACTGCAGAGCGGAAGGACTGGGAGACCCATGTTACTGACCAGACACGCTATATCAGTGATGGCTGTCGTATGAGTGTAGAGCTATTATTTTAACATGTAGACCACTTATTTTTGTTTTTAGTTTTTTTTTATCCACTTTTTCTCTGATTTTCTATTTTTCTCCCATCCCAATTTCGTATCGTCCGATTCAACCCTCCCCTGTCTCGAACGCTGTTTCATGCCTCCCACAAGCCGGCTGTAATGTGGACGTGTAAGCCATACATTGCACGAGTCCCCTCCGGTACTCGAGGTAGCAGCCGTTTCATCTTTTCACCTGCACAGCGCGATCTTTCAGCGTCAGGGGTCTGCCCCCGTCGCTTCCTGATTCTACTGCGCAGGCGCACCAACCGACCTGTAGGAGTCGCTGTCCACAACGTCCAATCCCCACCCATCAGTTTCCCACCCCCTAATACTGCCAAATGTATTAGTACGAACGACCAGCCAAACTGAAAGCGTCCCAGCGTCTCCAGCATTTGAGGTGAGCGCCTTGCTCACTGCACCACCTAGCCGCCCCGTAGACCACTTATTTTATCAAACAAAAAACTACCACTTACAGCACCTTTAATGAAGTTATACTTTACTAATCCCCTTGGGGAAGTTCGTCCTCTGCATTTGACCCATCCTACCTATTTTAGGAGCAGTGGGGCAGCCACACAGTGCGGCGCCCGGGGACCAACTTCAGCTGTAATGCCAGTACCTTGGTCAAGAGACCAACTCCAGCTGTAATGCCAGTAGCTTGGTCAAGAGACCAACTCCAGCTGTAATGCCAGTACCTTGGTCAAGAGACCAACTCCAGCTGTAATGCCAGTAGCTTGGTCAAGAGACCAACTCCAGCTGTAATGCCAGTACCTTGGTCAAGAGACCAACGACAGCTGTAATGCCAGTACCTTGGTCAAGAGACCAACTCCAGCTGTAACGCCAGTACCTTGGTCAAGAGACCAACTCCAGCTGTAATGCCAGTACCTTGGTCAAGAGACCAACTACAGCTGTAATGCCAGTACCTTGGTCAAGAGACCAACTCCAGCTGTAACGCCAGTACCTTGGTCAAGAGACCAACTACAGCTGTAATGCCAGTACCTTGGTCAAGAGACCAACTCCAGCTGTAACGCCAGTACCTTGGTCAAGAGACCAACTCCAGCTGTAATGCCAGTACCTTGGTCAAGAGACCAACTCCAGCTGTAACGCCAGTACCTTGGTCAAGAGACCAACTCCAGTTGTAACGCCAGTACCTTGGTCAAGGGACCAACTCCAGCTGTAATAGTGGGGCGGTTAAGCAAACTAATAGTGCATTTTATGAAAGAAGCATGAAACTTTCAGCATATCATCTACATACCCCAAGGTTTGATTTCAGACGTGGAAACACTTTCAGACTGACCTCTGGTGACCGGGGTCATTGACCTCAGCATTGCATTTGTCCACTTTTCGTCCCATTATTCTCCTTTATAATAATATATATGTTTGTTAAAATGGCAGTTTTGTTCTAATAAAGACTGTCAGTTTGTTGCATGATTTTACTGCAGTAGACCAGCAGAGGGCAGTAGCCTGAAAAGAGTGCACATGAGAGAAGATAAGAGATTTTGATGTATGGACAGGTGAGAATTTGTATCATGTTCTTATTGATCAAATACTATTTCTAGCTGTTGATGATGAATGAAATGTTGTTGATGATGAATGAAATTAAATTAAATACAGTTAGATATCTAGCTAGCAACTAGCGAGCTAGCTAGCCATTGTGCAATGTTAGCCAATCCACCTCCAACCTCTTCACCATTAATTCCTCCAAAGAGCTAGCTACTGGCAAGGCAGCCTACGACACTCTTCGGCAATTTGATGCAACACTGTGCCTGCATCATGTCAAAACGCCATATCCTGATTGATCCAGCCCAGCCTTCTACATCTAAGAAGCTGCATTGCCCCACTAACTGGGAACTAGGTGCTCTCTGCCAAGTGGAAACAAGGGAAGCTTTGCAATGCTCTGCCCGCTCAAGCAAGCCACCACTAGGCAGTGGTTATGTGTCATTGGCCAGGCATCTTTTTGAATTTCAAGAATTTGGACAGATACGTGGGCGGCTAGGTGGTGTAGTGGGCAAGGCGCTCGCCACCAATGCAGGAGATGCTGGGTTCGAGCCCAGCTCTCCGCATTGCTATCAGCTTGGCTGGTCGTTCATACTAACACAATTGGCAGTGTTAGGGGTGGGAAAGCTGATGGGTGGGGATCGGACGTTGTGGACAGCGACTCCTACAGGTCGGTTGGTGCGCCTGCGCAGCAGAATCAGGAAGCGACGGGGGCGGCGTGTCCCTCCCACGCAGACCCCCGCCACTGAGAGATCGCGCTGTGCAGGTGAAAAGACGCGACGGCTGCTTCCTCGAGTACCGGAGGGGACACGTGATGTAAGGCTTCATCCACATTGCAGCCGGCTTGTGGGAGGCATGGCCTAACAGCGTTCGAGACAGGGGAGGGTAGAATTGGACGATACAAAATTGGGATGGGAGAAAAATAGAAATGGGAGAAAAAAGTAGATAAAAAAAAAGAAATTTGGACAGATACCCGCTGAGCTGGACCTAAACAGGCCCACCGAGTTACTGCTGCTAGCCTGTACAAGCTACTGCCCCTGGCCTCCAATCAGCACTGCATACCTGAAGCGGCCCGCCAACATTTGAAGAATGGTGCCTACAGCGAGTCAGGGAACGTGTGCATTTTGACTACTGGTTGAAAACCTTATCACTTGAGGTCCTCATGCTCATATACGTCAGATCACTGCGGGAGGGCAACTTTCAGCTCTATGTGGAAACCCTCACACAGCTCCTACCCTGGATGTTTGCTCTGGACCACACTCATTACTCCAGGTGGCTATCAGTGCATGTCTGTGACATGATGGTCCTCTCTGATAAACATCCAGCCATCCTGGAGGAGTTACGTGTTGGAAAGTTTGTTGTGCATAAAACAAGTCACAAATTCTCTGCTATTGCAATTGACCACTGCCACGAAACAGAACAACGCACTCATCAAAGGATCTGGTGGAGCAGTTGGCCTGACAGAGAATCCTGGGGCACTGCATCGCTGGATGGTGGCAGGTCCAGAAATTGCCAGAATGACTACAGATTTTGAGAATGAAAGCACCCCAGAAAGTGAAAATCGTCACCACGAGCCGCAGCCAGCAGTGCAAGAAACCTTCATAAAACATGTTAGGTCCCTCACAGCAGTGATCGAAGAGATGGGGAACCCATTTCTTGAAGAGTCAGGATCTCCTGGTGCTTGACTCTAAAGACATCATGAGTTCATCAGTTGCAGACACAGTAAGGAAAGTGGAGTCCCTTGGTGCACAACAGTACAAGACCTTTGTGGAAGAACACCTGGAGCAGCAAACAAAGCCAGTCACAGATACCCTGCCCAAGAACAAATTGCCTCTGTTCAGCTGCCCACCAGTGAAAACACAGTCAAAGCAGAAGATACA